>NC_084490.1:9635410-9964021 GCF_030035675.1 Rhineura floridana
AATTGGGTATTAGAAAAAATTAAACCAGAACTATCACTTGAAGCTAAAATGATGAAACTGAAGTTATACTTTGGACACATCATGAGAAGACAGGATTCATTAGAAAAGATAATAATGCTAGGAAAAACAAAAGGGAGTGGAAAAAGAGGAAGGCCAAACAAGGGATGATTGATTCCATAAAGGAAGCCACAGACCTGAACTTACAAGATCTGAACAGGGTAGTTCACGACAGATGCTGTTGGAGGTAACTGATTCATAGGGTCGCCATAAGTTATAGCCGACTTGAAGGCACATAACAACATACATTTTCCCATCAAATAACAAATAAGCTAATAAACAGATAATTAGCAGGTCAGACCTTCCTTGCTGTTAAAATATGGAAATATTTTACAATATATAAATGTGCCCACCAAATTATATGAGTGGGTTTTTTTTCTTTGCGGGAGTGAGGTATCTAGAACCAGGGCTTGCTCATTTCTTAACCAGAGAAGAAAAATATCAATTTCCTTAAGGATATCAAGCTGGTAAATTCTCAGTAACTTCTAGTGGAGTAACCACTGCAAAATTTGGCTGATCATTATATATAGCATGGGGGAAAAAGCTTCCCAGACGTTTGCAGGGATATAGTTTTCAGAAGTTATCTCAGATTCCTGACACAAATCTCCTAAAGGTTAAGCTGTTATTTGTGGAAGAAGTATTTAAAAGTAATGCCCATGTTTATTTTCTAACCTGTCTCTTATTCTTCAGGAGGGTGTTTTGTATTTGTTATTTACCTGATACAAAGATTCTGGATGGATTCTCACCTTATTACATCTATAAGTTTACATCTGTAAACTGCCCAGAGAGCTTCGGCTATGGGGCTGTATACAAGTATAATAAATAAATAAATAAATAAATAAATAAATAAATAAATAAGAGCTATAGAGTGCTTGCAATTGATTCTTAGGAGAGGCAAAACGCTCCATATCATAAGAACATAAGAAGAGCCTGCTGGATCAGGCCAGTGGCCCATCTAGTCCAGCATCCTGTTCTCACAGTGGCCAACCAGGTGCCTGGGGGAAGCCCGCAAGCAGGACCAGAGTGCAAGAACACTCTTCCCTCCTGAGGCTTCCGGCAACTGGTTTTCAGAAGCATGCTGCCTCTGACTAGGGTGGCAGAGCACAGCCATCATGGCTAGTAGCCATTGATAGCCCTGTCCTCCATGAATTGGTCTAATCTTCTTTTAAAGCCATCCAAGCTGGTGGCCACCACCGCATCTTGTGGGAGCAAACTCCATAGTCTAACTATGCGCTGAGTAAAGAAGTACTTCCTTTTGTCTGTCCTGAATCTTCCCACATTCAGCTTCTTTGAATGTCCACGAGTTCTAGTATTATGAGAGAGGGAGAAGAACTTTTCTCTATCCACTTTCTCAATGCCATGCATAATCTTATACACTTCTATCAGGTCTCCTCTGACCCGCCTTTTCTCTAAACTAAAAAGCCCCAAATGCTGCAACCTTTCCTCGTAAGGGAGTCGCTCCATCCCCTTGATCATTCTGGTTGCCCTCTTCTGAACCTTTTCCAACTCTAGAATATCCTTTTTGAGATGAGGCGACCAGAACTGTACACAGTATTCCAAATGCGGCCGCACCATAGATTTATACAACGGCATTATGATATCGGCTGTTTTATTTTCAATACCTTTCCTAATTATCGCTAGCATGGAATTTGCCTTTTTCACAGCTGCCGCACACTGGGTCGACATTTTCATCGTGCTGTCCACTACAACCCCGAGGTCTCTCTCCTGGTCGGTCACCGCCAGTTCAGACCCCATGAGCGTATATGTGAAATTCAATTTTTTTGCTCCAATATGCATAATTTTACACTTGTTTATATTGAATTGCATTTGCCATTTTTCCGCCCATTCACTCAGTTTGGAGAGGTCTTTTTGGAGCTCTTCGCAATCCCTTTTTGTTTTAACAACCCTGAACAATTTAGTGTCGTCAGCAAACGTGGCCACTTCACTGCTCACTCCTAATTCTAGGGCATTAATGAACAAGTTGAAAAGTACAGGTCCCAATACCGATCCTTGAGGGACTCCACTTTCTACAGCCCTCCATTGGGAGAACTGTCCGTTTATTCCTACTCTCTGCTTTCTGCTTCTTAACCAATTCCTTATCCACAAGAGGACCTCTCCTCTTATTCCATGACTGCTAAACTTCCTCAGAAGCCTTTGGTGAGGTACCTTGTCAAACGCTTTTTGAAAGTCTAAGTACACTATGTCCACTGGATCACCTCTATCTATATGCTTGTTGACACTCTCAAAGAATTCTAATAGGTTACTGAGACAGGACTTTTCCTTGCAGAAGCCATGCTGGCTCTGCTTCAGCAAGGCTTGTTCTTCTATGTGCTTAGTTAATCTAGCTTTAATAATAGTTTCTACCAGTTTTCCAGGGTCAGAAGTTAAGCTAACTGGCCTGTAATTTCCGGGATCCCCTCTGGATCCCTTTTTGAATATTGGCGTTACATTTGCCACTTTCCAGTCCTCAGGCACGGAGGAGGACCCAAGGGACAAGTTACATATTTTAGTTAGCAGATCAGCAATTTCACCTTTGAGTTCTTTGAGAACTCAAACCACCTCTTATTTCTGTCCTGTCCTGACTTTTCTTTGTGACACGTTTTAGAGTAAATTCCTCCAGAAGATGTGTCTTGCATCCATTCAGCTTGGTCATATATAGTCTATATTATTTTCCTTCCTCCAGCTCAGCCAGTGTTCTCCTCTCCCAAGGGCTTCTGAACAGAGTTAGGATCTGGCATCCTTTAAGCCGGCTTAATTTAAACCAGTTTAATTTATGCCTGTTTCCCCACTGTAGCATTGCTCCCTAAGTAGTAAATGTGAAGTGCAGGAGCTCCTTGTGAAAGCCCCCTAGCCATATTCCAAAGGAGAACCCCAACATGCAAGCAACTGTGTTGATATCTGTAGCTCTGTCTGCTTGTCTACACACAGAAGCAAGCACTAATAACACCAAAGAGCAGTTGTAGATAACATAATAACTATTTTATTAGCTTCAGTATAACTGCAATCCCATGCATAGTTCCCTGGGAGTAAACTCCATTGATGCCAGTGGTGCTTAATTCTGGCTGCATAGGTTTGACCTATAATACATATCGAGCATCGATAATGCACCTTCATCCAGCTGAAAGGTAACCTTTAGCTTTAAATTAGAAATACAAACAATATTTTGGGATGTTAGGTGTGTTAATAGTTCTTTATTTAAGATATTTATATGCCACTCTTCATCTGAGTAGTACTAGATGAGTTCACAAAATAAAAACAAAATAAAGTAAGATAAAATACTGTACATACAACACTGAAACACTGTTAATTTCAACCAGCTGTAGTCAGCATTCTAGACTATTCTAAGTTGGAACTTGGTAGCCAGCAAAGGTCTGGGAAGCAGGTAGGGTCGTTTTTGTAAGACTCTTTGAATTTCACCTTTCTGAGATGAGGGAAATCATCATCATCATCATCATCTCTTATACACATTTTTGGATACCATATTATACTCCAGTGCAACACCATATACAGTACCAGTTTCTTTTGTACTTTTCCATCATCTAGTGCTCAAATTGCTACTGGAAAGAGAAGAGAGTAGTGAGTTATAGGGCAGATTAGGGGAAATCCCCATATTCTTATCCTACCTGTGGAATCTTGTAAACACCTAAGATGTCCGCCATTTGTGAGGAGGTAACAGAGCCAAGTCCCCCAATGACTCCAATTACATTTTTCCAGATGCCACATTGGTAGTTGGGGACAAACTGAGTTGATTTAAAGAGCAGATCCAGAGTGGTGCGGTAGGTCATCCTTGAATCAGAGTAGCTGTCATAGATGTGGAACCCAAGGGAGACATTGGGCAAGATCTTGGGATTCTCATTGATTTCATCAACAGCAAACACCAAGGCCAGAATGTGTTGGTAGAACTTTGTCACAACACTGCAAATACAGTCACTTGCTATTTCAGGGGTGTATTAAACATTATATTAAATCATTATAGCAGATTATTTGTCCATTCTAGATTTCAAAGACTCACCTGCCTGACTAGAAAGAGAATGGACAATCTGCAAAGTTAGTCATAACTATGTCATGCTACAAAGAAAGAAAGGAAAATGTGTTGTGGCTGCCTGTTCCTGGATTGTGCTTTTAGACTTGTACATCTTAATGTAAAGGAATGTTTGGATACATCTTCAACCCAAATTGTATTCCTAATGTCTCAGAACACATATATTCTGGAGACGTCTATATAGACTGGCTCAAGCATTTTTCTAAATTTCGCTTTCTTAATCTTCAAAATTTCTATTTTTGTGTTCTTTATCACTATACGATATCAGCTTCAAACTTCCACTCTGCCGCATGCAAAATGCTACAGTTAGCATAACCAAAAAAAAAAAAAAAAAAAGCACAACCATTGCAATAGAGACTGAAATTTCATTGGGTTCCTCCACCACTTTATCTCTATGTACCTTCATTATCTACCTTTTTATAGCTTAGAATCTATGGGTGGGGGAATAGAAGAAGTTGCTTTATACTGAGTTGGACATTGATCAAACTTGCTCAGGAGCAAAAGCTCTATAACTTTGCAGACACGGAGTATTTCTTGCTCTTATAATGACAATGTCAGGTACAGGACCTGGAACCTTCTATATGCAAAAAAACCTATATGCAGTGCACAACATAAAAACATCCAATATACAAGTAAAAACATATATCAACAACTTAAAAACAATATACCAAAAGTAGCAGAACATAATTAAACATATAAACAACTACAACACAAGCCTAAAAATATTAAAACGTATTAAATCAGTTAAAAGTATTAAGATGTTATGATGTTAAGTAATTAAAATTACTAAAATATTAAGAGCGTAAGTGCAAATGTAGGTGTTACAATAGATGTTAAAAATGTTGTTAAAATGTTGTTAAAAAGCCTGGGAGAACAAAAAGGTTTTTACCTGGCGCCGGAAGGACAGCAATGTTGGCACCAGGTGTACCTCATCAGGGAGAGAGTTCCATTTTTACAATACCAGTAGCCATCTACAGTGATTTTTTAAAAAAAAAAATGAAACCAAGGGAGCTGATGTTTGTGGGCGTAAGGATGGAAATCTGCACTTGTCGAATTTCTGTCCATATTCCCCATATTATTTAGCCCCATATTGCTGACTGTCATTTACAGTAAAGAAAGGGCTCTGTCCCAGTCATTAATCAAAGCATTTGAAACTATTTCCCCATTACCAAGTTGGAAAAGGTAATAGTTCAGTGGCAGAGCACTTGCTCTGCATACGAAAGGTCTGAGGTTGAGTCCTTGGCATTTTAGGGCTGGGAGAGTCTGCTGCCTGAAATGTTGCTACTGACATTCAGTCTTGGCTCTACTGAGCTAGGTGGACCCGTGATTTGACTTGGTATAAGGCCGCTTCCTGTGTTCCTATGTACATTATCTTGTTTTGAGTGAGCTTTAGATGGGATTATTTTTTCACTGCATTTTAATACCACTTTTCCTTCAAGGAATTCATGATTTCATGCATGTTTCTCCTTTTCCTTCTATCGTCACAATAGCCCATAGGTTGTAAGCTGAGAAATATAGTGAACAGCTCCAAAGTTAGCCAGTGACATTTATGGGGATTTGAACCCAAGTCTCCTTAGTTCTAGTCTTCGATCCGAACTGATACACTATACTTGCTCTCAATTATTTTGACTGCCTAGCTGACCCAGTGATGATAGCTTGAAATTATAATTTACTGGAAAATGATGCTTTAAAAAAATGGCTGTTTTGGAAGGGGAAAAAAAGGAATTTTGACACATGCCCATATAAACACCAGCACCCAAAAATATTAGTATGGGATTGTTAGAGAGGAGATTAGTTTATTTTGTTCATATTTCTTTTTAAAGCTGATGTTCCAGTTTGGTTATGAATATCTCAAAGTAGCTATTGTTGTTGTTGTTGTTGTTACCCAATCAGGATTAAACAACTCAAGAAAATAAAGAAAATGCACTTCAACAAAACAAAACAAAAAACAAAAGTCATTTCTACAGGAATTCAAAACAGGAAAATAACTGACAGAAAATCAATAACATAAAATCAGTCAGCCTTTAGTCCCTTTCTATAAGAACAGTTTTTGTCTGCATCTAAAGGCCTCAACTGTTAGGGGCAGGTGGGTTTGCATACAGCAGGCAAAGCTGTTGTCAGTAATTAGAAGTTTTACCTAAAAGGATTACATTGCAAAGAAGTGAAGACATGGAGATGATTAGGAATTTGAGGAGCACATTTTAGAAAAGTCTCGGTGGACAAAGGAAATAGAGAAAGAAAAATTTGAAAGGATATCTACAGCACAAGAAGATTGAAAAAACAACACCCAAAGCATATGAATATCACATGAAAAGCCCATCAGTTAAATGCAGTCAGTTATACAGAATCACTAAATTAAATTGACAGTCCTTACAATGGGATTTTAATCAAGTCCTGGGAAGGATGTTTGTTGAAGAAGACTGGGGGGGAAATGTAATAGATATGAGACGCCATCCCACCGATGAGGAGATCACCTGGCTCAAACCACTCGTGTGGAATATGTACAGGATGATTTCTGGTGCACTCCATACCATGCACTTTGCACACCATGCTCGCAAGGAGCAACAGAAGGAGTAGCAGCATCCTGATGAAAACCTTCCCTCCACACTTGGACTTTCCTGTCCCTCTCTATAGTGTCATTACTAATATCACCCCCATTTGAACAATACAGTTTGGGTGGCAGGTGAACCTGACAAATGCACTCCTTCAAGAGACGATGATCCACTTTAACCTAAACCTCAACAGTTCCAAAACATGCCTTGAATGCCGAGAAGGAACACCAACTTGAAGCCTGACCTATACAATGAAAGAGGGGAAACAGGTCTTATGACAGACCCCTGCTTTTCTTTTCACCCTAATCTTAGCTGTTCATGGCATATCGTTATAATCATTTCAGACTTTCTTGTTGTTGATTTTGTTCCTCTTCTGTTTTCTACTGGAAATCCACTGGAGCTTTGGTCAGGTGAATTGATTGTAGTGATTTTGATAATTACAGGGGAGATAATCACTGCTGCAATGTTTTTGAAATTTAGCTAGCATTATGAGTTGCAAAGCTGCTGAAACAAACATATTTCTCAGATCACAGAATCATGGAAATGTCTTCAAAGTTCATCTAGTCCAGCCCCCCTGTCGATGTAGAAAATCCACTGCTACAGAATTCCTGTATGTCTTTTGCTTAAAACCTCTAATGAAGGAGACTCTACCACAGTACATGGAAGTCTGTTGCATTGTCAAGCAGCTTGCACCATCAGGTTCTTCCTTATGTAGCAGAACTTCTAATGTGAGAGATTCACTTGACCAATTCTGCTGCTCCCTAATGGCAGACAGGATAACGCTAGTGAAATTCAGATTGACTTGCAGTGACTCTTAGGATGGAATCAATGTGGAAGAGCGGTATGCTTTGAATGGAAATGATGATGCCCTAGAATCTAAACTAAGTTTTTGAAACATAAAAATAAATTTATAAGACACGCACTGAACATTCAAATATTAATATTTTCCCCCACGTGTCTAATTTGCAGCTTCTGCAGGCTTCTATACCCTCTGGCCAAATTTGTGGTTTCATATATGGTCTTGGTGTGCTACATAGGAATAAAACTATTTCAGCAATTTTGTGCTTTTTTGGGTTGTGAAATGATTGCTTTTTGTTTTAGAGGGTGTTTAGATCAGTTAGGTCAAAGGATGGCAGCAGGGTTAAAAATCAACTGAAGAGACTGAAGAGACTGAAGAGACTGAAACTTCACCAGTAAATAGGAATCTCAACAGAATTCATTACTTTCTCTAGCTGTTCTACCTAACCAGTCTCTGAAAAGTGTGGCGAGAGTTGACTCAGCACTAGAGTCTTGGGAGGCACCTGCTTAAGTAGGGAAGGTCTTTGCGTGTAAACGACGGCTCTGACAGAGTTTTACCCTCTGAAAGTCTCTCTTGTCGCACCTCCTTGCATAGGGCAGGGGGGGTGAGCCTCAGATGGCCCTTCTGACAGCCGGGCTTCATTATTTGACAATGCAGGCTCTGAAAGTGGGGTGCTGATTGCCGAGGAAGCATTTGAAGTGCCAAGCGGGGATTCCTGCATGGGCAGGGTTGGCGTGAGCGATGGGTTGCTTCCCAATGGTCCAGACAGGGGATTCACAGGCAGGGCTAGAACTGCCTCAATGGGGGTGCCAGCCCTGGGAGACTGCAGGCTGTCAGAGCCCTCCCTTCCTCCAACACCTGACTCCTCTCCCTAATCTAACTCTCCCTGCATCTGGGGTGCAACAACCTCTGGAACTCCCTGGTTTGGGACTTATGCTGACAACTCCCACTGGAAAGTAGCCCATTCAGTTTGCAGAAGGGGGAATGCCACAGTACAGCCAATGGGAGATTGACTTACCTACCAGTGCTGCATGGAGGGACACCTCCACTCAAACCAACATGCCCCCAATTCAGCATATGGGGGATTTGGATAGTTTTTCCAGTGTATGTGTACATTTTGATGTTCCACATTGCTATATAAATTCTAAATAGAATTGCAGGTGGATAAGAACACAAGAACATAAGAAGAGCCTGCTGGATCAGGCCAGTGGCCCATCTAGTCCAGCATCCTGTTCTCACAGTGGCCAACCAGGTGCCTGGGGAAGCCTGCAAGCAGGACCTGAGTGCAAGAACACTCTCCCCTCCTGAGGCTTTCGGCAACTGGTTTCCAGAAGCATGCTGCCTCTGACTAGGGTGGCACAGCACAGCCATCACGGCTAGTAGCCATTGATAGCCCTGTCCTCCATGAATTTGTCTAATCTTCTTTTAAAGCCATACAAGCTGGTGGCCATTACTGCATCTTGTGGGAGCAAATTCCATAGTTTAACTATGCGCTGAGTAAAGAAGTGCTTCCTTTTGTCTATCCTGAATCTTCCAACATTCAGCTTCTTTGAATGTCCACGAGTTCTAGCATTATGAGAGAGGGAGAAAAACTTTTCTCTATCCACTTTCTCAATGCCATGCATAATTTTATACACTTCTATTATGTCTCATCTGACCTGCCTTTTCTCTAAACTAAAGTTTAGTTTGCAACAACTAGAGTACACCTCAGTGTCCTCATACTAGAGCCACAATTTTTACCTACATACTCACAAGGATAAACCTTTAAAAATTCCTTTATTGAAATGGATAAAAAATAAGCAATTAGCATATTTTGTTAGAGGTTCTTGGTTGGTTATTCCCCAAAATTGTACAACCAACCTCCATTATGGAAATGCAAAAAGAAAACTTTCCATGGAAGAATGTTTTAATTAGATATACACTCAAATGTTTCTCATCCTACATATGCATCATAATGTTGGTATTTGGTCCAGAAATGTGAGAATATTTTGTAAGTTCTTTTAATGAAATAGCCCAAGCACAGATTTTGCACAGGTCCACTAACTGACTGTATAGACACAGATCTACTACACACAATATAAGCACAATTAAAGGTACATCAAATAAACATACTCTAAGATATCGACCAACATAATAGACTGGTGATTAGGAAATTTTATTGCTTCCTCCTTATTAGTTGTTCTTTGTTGTTCATATCAGGCCTCAGCATAATAATGTAGCATTTGGGAGAAAAGATGCAGCCCAGTAAGCCTGCACCAGAGGCCAAGATGGAGAAGATCTCCACAGCCACCATGTATTTTCCTTTAGCACTCAGGTAGGTTGGAACAAAGGACAGCCAAACACTGCAAAAGACTAACATGCTGAAGGTAATGAACTTGGCTTCATTGAAACTATCTGGTAATGTCCTAGCGAGGAAGGCCACAGTGAAACTAACTGTTGCAAGAAAGCCCATGTAGCCCAAGACACAATAAAACAGGACGACCGATCCTTCATTACATTCTATGATGATTTCTTCCATGGCTGAGTACATGTTTAAATTGGGGAATGGAGGGAATGTCCCCAGCCAGATAGCACAGATGCCTACTTGAACAAAAGAGCAGGACAAGACAATAGAATATGTCAATCTCTTCCCCAACCATTTCCGGAAAATGTTTCCTGGCTTGGAGGCCATGAATGCAACAACCACTGTAATGGTTTTGGCCAGAACTGAAGAAACAGCAATAGAAAAGATGATGCCGAAAGCTACTTGTCGAAGGAAGCAGGTCACTTTATTGGGCTGTCCAATGAAGATCAAGCAACAGAGGAAGCAAAGAAAGAGAGAAATGAGGAGAATGTAGGTGAGGTTCCGGTTGTTGGCTTTGACAATGGGAGTGTCCCTGTGCTTAACAAAAACTGCAAACACCAGAGCTGTGACCAGAGAAAAGAAAAGAGCCAATGAAGCTAAAGTGATCCCCAAAGGTTCTTCAAAAGATAGGAAGGTTTGGACCTTGGGAATGCAGTGATCCTTGCCCTCATTTGGATATTGATCTTCTGGGCAGCTGGTGCAATAGTCCACGTCTGAAAGGAAATATGTATGGTAATGATAAATCTATTGTAATTGTTCTCAGGAATAAGATTACATTTTCAGTCATTCATCTCATCAAATTTTTGTAACCCTGACTGGAAACAGTTCCTAAACAGATGTTTTTTAAGTAAGCAATGTAATGAGAGTGAGAGCCAGTGAGATAGAGAGAAAATAAACTTCCATCAGTTGTGGCCCTCTGCAGATTAGTGCTATCTCCTAATGATTCCAGAGGGTAGCTATGTTATGTGTACCTGACCTCTTTTCTGTAAAGGATTTTAACACACCTGGTAGTTGTTGCCCCTCCCCCAGAATGGCAACATCAGGGTGACTCCAAATGCTCTACGTTTTGAATCATTTTGGACAGAATATAGCCTAGGGCAGGAACTTTGCTTTTCTATTCTGCTAGTAATTTTAAACTGGAAAAGGGTGATGGAAATTGGGAATCAACATGATCTCATTCAATTTTCATTTGCAGTCAGGTTTTTTTTATTTTAGAAAGTAGACAGATTTGGAGGGGGGAGTAGACGTCCTGCCAGATGCACAAAAATATATTTGTATTTAATTGAAAAACACAAACAAAAAAAACCATTACAAGTACCTGTAAGCATAGAATGTTGAAGGTGTCAGATGAAAAAGAAAAGGCAAGTGCCCCCCTGAGCCCCTAATTATTATTTATTCATTTATTCAAGACATTTATATACCATTTAAGTACTCAGATTTCTAAGTGGTATATAGAAAAAAATATCCTGGAGGAAGAAGATATAAGAAGATGCACACTCTGAGTTTAAATATAGGTCCTCAACAAAGGCTGAGGCTTTATGAATCTTCATTTTCTCTTTGCCTGCATCTCCCCTTTGCAGAAAGGTTGCACCATTTGGGGCTTTTCAGTTTAGAGAATGGCATTCCTGCCTTAAGCAGGGGCGTGTTTGCCACCACCCTACTTCTAGAAGACTCGGGAACCTTTTTGGGGTTTTCAAAGATGGTCAGCTGGGGTTTCCTGACCAATGTGACATGAGGCAGGAGTGGGTTTAAAAGCCCTCTCCTCCCTCTAGCCTCTTTTTGCCTTGTGGCACCCGCCCCCCCTTGTCAGTATGGGCTTCGCTAGTTGCCAGTTGGGGCTGAGTAGGAATTTGTGGGGGGGGATTCTGATTTCAGAATCCCTTTGGTTTTGCCTACTTCATACTGCTGGGTTAATTCGATTGGCTTTTGGGGGAGGTTGTGGATGTTTAGCTAATGGCTTACATGGAATTCGGGCAGGTGAGGAAGGTGGGGACAAAGTAGGAGAAGGAGGCATGCTGTTCAAGGGCACTCCCTAGGGAACTACCAGTGCTGAATGACTGGTGGAGATCTGGGCGTGTCCTTGTGGGACCAGCTAGTGCAGAATGGTGAACGCCTGTACGGCGGGGCCAGGCTGCGGAGGTTGGAAACACATACTTGGCTCTCCTAGCAAGGAGGGACAAGTTTTCCCACATCCTTGGCTGGGGAGTCACAGTCCGTTGAGACTGACATGCCCAGGGGACTGGGGGGAATACCCCCTTTCAGTCAGGTTTATCCTCACCTGCCCAAAGTAAGTTCAATTTAGATATTTGGATGTAATTGGCTGAAGCTTAATATTTGTTATATTTTAATAAATATAACATTATTCCATTGCGGTGTCACGAGTCTTCTTTGGTGTGGTGGCAAATGGTGAATAAGAGGTGACCTGATAGAAATGTATAAAATTATGCATGGCACGGTGAAAGTTGATAGAGAAAAGCTATTCTCTCACAACATTAAAACTCGTGGATATCCAATGAAGCTGAATGTTGAAAGATTGAGGACAGACAAAAGAAAGTACTTCTTCATACAGTTCATAGCTAAACTATGCAATTCACTCCCAGAGGAGGCAGTGATGACCACCAACTTGGGTGGCTTTAAAGAGGATTAGACAAATTTATGGAGGATAAGGCTATCAATGGCTACTAGCCTCAGTGGCTGTGCTCTTCCTCCATGGTCAGAGGCAGTATGCTTCAAATAGCAGTTGCTGGAAAGTGCAGGAAGGGAAGAGTGCCTTTGTGTCTAGGTCCTGCTTGTGGGCTTCCCATAATGGGCATCTGGTTGGCCACTGTGATAACAGGCTGCTGGACTAGATGGGCCTATTCTTATGATAGTGCTTCATAGCACATTCCTACTCCATAAGGGTGAGAAGGGATAGCTTTTCTTTCCCCTTTCCTCTAAATACAATAGAGAAGCACAAGGCTCTTGTTCAAGGCTGTCTGGAAACCTAAACAGGAACATTCTAATTAGGAACTTTCAATAGAGAACAACAGGGTCCCCATTTGTTTTCCCAATTTTCTAAGCAAATAACTGATGATAATAGGACACATATTTTCATTTGTTTAATATTTTCCAAGGATGTGAAAATCCTCAATGGATTTATAGATCTTCCAGTTTATGCATCTTGTCGTCCATCCCATACAATTGTCTGAATATCTGAACACATTCATACTTCTTACCACTGTATCTCTTACCCATCTTTTCTGCCATCTCCCCGTCTGGACAAGAAGCACAATCGTAGCAACAAAATTTCTCTCCTTCCTTCTTTTTTCTGCTGGAACCAGGATGGCATTCCTCATTACAAAGAGACAAGGGAGGCACCTATCCTTAAGCAAAGGCAGAAAAAAGTTAGCACTGAAAGAATGTTGCTGTAAAAATGAGGTAAATATGAGGGTTGAAAAAAAATACAAGCATGCTCCTCTGTCAATTTTATGCAGTGGTGGAAGGATGTATATACAGTATTCTCTCTCTCTCTCTCTCTCTCTCTCTCTCTCTCTCTTTCTGTCTCTCTCTCTGTCTCTGTCTCTGTCTCTCTCTCTCTCTCTCTCACACACACACACACACGCACACACACTGTTACTGACAATGCAGGTTTAGCTTGTCACCAGGAGGGTCAATTGGAAAGTTTTTTGTTCCCATTCTTAAATTGGCAGAAGGAAGGGAGCTTTTATTTCACATGGCTGGGGTTTATGTTTGCCTAAATCTAAGATTTTCTCTTTCCCACCACTGCCTGGAATCCAGCAGGGTTCTGATTCACAGGGACGCCCAGAATGGAGGGGGGTGATGACTCAAGCACAGAGTGGTCAGAAGCTCCTAGTGGCACAGGGTCCTTGAATGAAGTCCACTGTGTGGGTTCAGGACCATGGATAGTGCTCCTGCCACTGAAGCCAAACATCCAAATTGTCTCAGTGAGATAACTGGATTAGCTCTACAATATGTCTAAGTAGTCATTGACTGGAGGTTCCAGCAATGAGTGTTGCCTCCTCGTTAGTTGAAGGATTGTTGCCTTCTGTTGCTATTGTTGGAGTAATGGGGTTTCCAGTTTTGAGGATCAAGGCTCTCTTGATTCTCTGAGGAGTCAGTAGATTAGTCATCTGTGTCCAGTGGCAGAGGGGCTCAGGGTGGACTCTAGTGCCCGCAGACATTCATGGGATATATTAAAGAGTGGATCCATTATCTCTTTAGAGTCCTGTGCTGAAGGACTCTGCCTCCAAGGAGTCCTTGTCTGGGACCATGAGAGATGTCCCACATGATTTTATACATTTCTCCATGAAGTCTTCTCTCTAGCAATACATACACTACTAGACTGGACAGATGTAAAACAGTATAGCACTCCTGAATCTTTAATAATGTGTAGAAGAAGGCATTTCAGCAGGTACAGCTTGCAAGACAGCTTAAATCTTATTCTCCTATGACTCACAATTAAACCTCATGTCATCAACTCTGCCCGGTACACGCCTACTACCTATGGCTGGTGGGAACTGGCCCATACCCCCAAATGGACTGGTTCCTCCCACTTACTGCTGAATTAGATCAATATTTTCAAAAGGCATAATTATTATGGCCTTCTGGCTCATTGGATGATTATGAATTGTGCCATGTGAGAGTTTGTGGGGGATTTTCTTCCAACCTGAATGAAGTCTCCATGCCACTTGATTCTTTCCTCATGGATAGTGAACATTTTGTCTGGAGCAGCCTTTGGATCCACTCTTCCCACTTTGACTCTGATATAGGAGTTATTTGGGAAGGTAATCACATTTGTAATATCAAAACCAGCTGCTAATTCTCCATGTTCATTAAATGTAATTTCATATCCAGCATTGTTGTTGAAAGAAATTCTCTGAATCCAAGAATAAAGCTAGGTGGAAAGAGGAATATCAAAATAGAGAATAAAGTGTGATAGTCTTCTGTCTGAATGTTTTCAAATATATTTCCTAGATGGATTTTGCTCATCTACTATAAAACAAATACATTTATTTGAATGATGAATGCTACTTTTATAAAGAGAAATAAAAGTCTTGAAGCATTAGATCAATTAACCTGCTTAGCATAAGATTCAAGAAAAAATACTGTCACACTGTATATTTGTGAAATTCACTGCCTAATATATTCTAATGGCCTCTAACGTAGATTCATGGAGGATATCTGTAATGATAACAACTCATGAAGTCTATAGAGATCTTTGCAGTTCAGAGCTGAGCCTTCCAAAATGATATTGAAGAATAAATGAGTCTATAAACATGGTGACATCAATAACTAGAAAGAAATGGAAGGATTTAAGTGAGTAAGTGCTCCAGTTTTATTAAAGGTTAGAGGTTAGTGTCATACTGATCATGGCATGTCTCACCAACATATTGCTCTCAGGTTATAACAACAAACAATTGTCAGGTAAACAGACACTACCTGCCAGGATTCCACTCTCTGATGGGCCAAATGGCGTAGAAATTTCATTGCTCTGTGATTTGATTTCAATGAGTACATGTCATGAAAGGCATGTGCCAGAGCATAGACAGCATTATAGATACTGTAGCTGTGGCCAGTCATGCTCATTTCAAAAAAAGGAGCAGGAATGCTTTCCAGCTTCTCTTTACCAGTACATGGTGGTTCATCATCAGAGTCTGCTGGTATATCTGAATTTGAATCAGAACAGCTGAAAGCTTGCTCCCAAAAATACTTGATAAAACCATCTCCACTAGCCCCCAAAGGGTAGATAGTGTGAAGAAATTCTTGAAAGCCTAATACCTCATTTGCTTGAATTGTGAAGGAAATAGAGCCATGGAATGTCTGCATATTAAAAGACCTTCGGATATAATGTGAGATGATATCAATTTGAGCTGTAAAAATCCACACTTTTCCTGCATAGTTCATCTCCTCATATTCCTCAGCAGTTTGTGGAATAAACATTCTTGCCCATAGCTTACCAGTCAACCATGAAATGGATGTACTTTCTCCAGACATGACAATTACATTAGCTTTGCTCTTCATGAAATCAAGGGTATTTGTGAGAAAGTGGCTGATCATTTGACCAATGCTCTGGAATCTGGCTTTTATTGGAACAGTAACTGTGAAAGCTGTACAGATTCCATTCTGGGAAAGGTTTGGCTCAAAAGCCTTCAAAAACTGCTCTCCACCTTCATCATCCATTGTGATGAGCCCTACCCATTTCCATCCAAAATGCAAAAGCAATTGCACAATTCCAAGGTACTGCAGATGGTCATTGGGGGCCATGCGATAAAAGGAAGGGAAACCAGTGTGATCACTCACTGTTGATGGAAATGAACCATAAGCAACCTATTTATAGAAAAGGATAGCAGATATTTCACAGTTGCAGTAGGAATACACCATTACATGCTTCCTTCATTTCTTCTACACTGAATTTTAATCTACAGAAAACAATTCAGTAACTTCCCATCAGCCCCTGATTGATGAAGGCTGATGTATGTAGGTGTGTGTGTATGAATTTATTGAATTAGTCTACATATCAAAAAGAACAAAATAAAAGACATTTAAATTCCACAAAAACTCATAAAGAATTTTGCATTAGATCAAAAAGAGGCTACCTTCTTATTGATTAACTCCTTGAAATAGAAATCTTACATACTGATTAGATCCTGCTAATAGAAATCTTATTTCTTTCCCTCAATTTCCATTACTTCATGTCTTTTAGTGGCGGGTCTTGACAGTGTCCCTCATAATCAGAAGAAAGATAACATTTAAGAATATAGTGAGGCAATTCTTCTTGTATTGCTGCCTCACCGATACATTATCTGCCTTGGACTGATATGCCCTCAAATGCCTCATTGATTTCATCTGTTCCAAATGGATTGGATAAAAGCTTTTGGGTACAACTTTTTCATGGGAAATGACAGGTGTTTTTCATTTTGATACTGATGTTTTTCAGTTGCTAACTTGACCCACAATACTTGAGGGGAAAGGGTGGCTCTCCCCATCTGTGCTACTGCATCAAATAACCTTTGCTTACAGATTATTCTAGCTATGTTCCCAAATGGATTTAATGCCTGCATTGAGACTCCATGGTCCCTAATAAATGTGAACATTTTTGAAACCAGGAACAGCTCACAGCTAATGCCACCTATTCCCCAAGGTATATCTTTGAAAGCCTATCTCTGGAATTTTCTTAATGGATAATTTTTGTCCTAACATGATTTTGGCAAGGAATTAGCTCAACACCTAGCTCTGCTCTGACTACTTGTTGTCATTGTAGCCTTTTCTCATGATGAAGTTCCAGATTCCATAAAAGCTATAAATGCTGACCACATTGCAGGCCTCAGTTCACATTCCAGTATTAGATTTACCATGAGGGGTAGATGACCAGTATATTCCTTAACTAACAGTTATACCAGAGAATGCTGCTATGTAATTAAGAACACTCCCTGAATGGGTTGTGTAATAAGTGAAAGGATAACCAAAGCTAGAGTCATTAATACCCAGAATTCCCTGTCTAGATATGCATATTAGTCTGAATAAATTTAGTACATAGGACAGAGGAAGCTGCCTTATAATGAGCTACATCTAAGAATGTAAGAGCAGCCCTACTGGATCAGGCCAATGGCCCATCTAGTCCAACAACTTCTTCCCACAGTGGCCAAACAGTTGCGTATGGGAAGCCCACAATCAGGACTTAAGCACCAGAGCATTCTCCCCTCCTGAGATTTCCTTCAGCTGGTATTTTGACGTATACTGCTTCCCATGGTGGAGGCAGAGTGTAGACATCATGGTTAGTAGCCATTGATAGCATTATCCCCCATGAGTTTGTCTAATCATCTTTTAAAGCCATCCAAGCTGTTGGCCATCACTGCCTTTTGTGGGAGTGAATTTCACAGTTTAACTACGTGGTGTGTGAAAAAGTATTTTCTTTTGTCTGTCCAGAATCTTCCAACGTTCAACTTCATTGGATGCCCACAAGTTCTAGTGTTATGTGAGAGGGAGAAAAAAAAGTTTCTCTGACCATTTTCTCAATGCCATGCATAATGATGCTACACTTCAATCATGTCACCTCTTATTTGCCTTTTTCTCGAAGCTAAAAAGTTCCAAATGCTACAAACTTTCCTCCTTTAGGGGAGATGTTCCATCCCCTTGATCATTGTGGTTGCCTTTTTCTCAACCTTTTCCAATTCTGCAATATCATTTTGGAAGTGTGGCAACCACAGCTGTACACAATATTCCAAATGCAGTTGCACAATAGATTTCTTTAATGACATTCTATTGTTTAATAAAATAATGATGGCCAGTATCATTCTATATTCAGTTACTTTCCCATTGGTCAATCAAGTTTACTACCATCTACACTGACTGGCAGTCACTCTCCAGAGTTTCAGGCAGGAGCCTCTCTCAGATCCACCTGAAGATGCATTCAGGGACTGAACCTTGTACTTTCCTAAGGCAAAGCAGATGCTCTAGAACTGAGCTCTGACTCGTCATTTCAATGTTATTATGCTGCTTAAAACGTTTTTGTTTAGGCACTCCTATCCAGATACATAGATACTGATGTGTTTGAATTTCTTTCAAAATCTATTGTCATTTTAATTTTATTTTTGAAGTTTTAATTACTCGTTTTTAACTGTTTTTATTGATAACTTTAATGATCCTTGTAAACCACTTAGAGAGATTTTTTACAGTCAAGCAGTACATAATTTTTGTTAAATGCAATAAATAAAAATAATACTGTATTATTTATATTCTTATCTCTAGTCTGGTAATAGATTTCTTTAGGGGGGAAAATCATCCTCACTACCACACTGCTCTGCTATTTTTAAAAGAGAAGAGCCTAATCTCGCATTGAAGTTGCCCAGTAAATAAGCCAATCATGTGGAAACTTTGTCCCTAAACTCCTACACTCAGAATGCAGGCAAATATCAGTGGAATAATACAGAAAGCATATTGGGGGAATGTAAACATTCAGAAAGAACAGGACGATATCAGGAGTAGTGAACTTTTCTGTTAAAAATTGGAAAGTGAAGCTAAATTTTCAGCAACCTCTCCTGCTCCTTCCCAATCACAGCTCTTGTTTAGCCAAAATAGCTAGTCCATCGATAACTCTGCCTCTGTCTCAGTATGTTTTAGAATAGCCACCTTAACTTCTGGCTCAGAGGTTTAGGAGGAAAATTAAGTACAAATCCTACCTGTGGAATCTTGTAAAGACCTAAGAAGTCTCTCATTCGGGAAGAGGTCTTAGCTGCAAGTCCACCAATGACTCCCATTAGATTCTTCTGGGTGCCACATTTGTAATTGGGAACAAAAATGTGTGATTTGAACAGCAGGTCAAGAGTGGTTCGATAGGTCATCCTGTCATCACGTAAGCTGTCATAGATGTAAAACCCAAGAGTGATATTGTGTAAGATTTGGGGATTCTTATTGATCTCATGAATGGCAAACACCAATGCCAGGATGTGCTGGTAGAACTTTGTTGTCATGCTGCAGAGAGAGTTACATGCTTTATTTACTGAAGAATTCAACATATAATGAAATCATGTTATCACATAGCTTTTCTCATCTGGCTGAATGAGATTCAGCTGCATGGCTGTTAGGAGAGGACACAATGAGGAAAGTTAGTCATGATGACCAACTCCTATTTGAAAAAAGTGAAATGTATATTAGCTAAATTAAACTGGATTGGCCTGTAGTGGTGAATACACTAAATCTATTCCTGAAGTAAGAAATAGGTCATGTTTATTTATTCATTCATTCATTATTTGATTTATATCCCACCCTTCCTCCCAGCAGGAGCCCAGGTTTATGCTGAAATGCAATACCTGCTTATTTGGGAATAAGGCTCCTATAACTCAATGGGGCTTACTTCTAAGCAGATAACTGAAGAGAAATCAACAAGAACAGGATAAAAGACAAGATGTACAAGAATAGAGAAAAATTTCCTTGGTTTCCCCTTTTTTCATCTTCCATATTTCTACCTTAACTAGGGATGGAAGGATCTGTCAACTTTGGTTCTCTCTGTTCTCATTTTGCCAATCTTAGATTCAGTTCTCCACTTTGTATTTTTAAACAATGGAAATGCTTCAGTATTCTGTTTCGAGTTTCTTCTAATGGAACATTTTGTATGCAGTTTTTACAAATGTCCACTTTTTTGCAAACAATTTCTTCTTATTGAATGTAATTTTATACGTTACTTTCACTAGTATGTTCACTTTTGTGCACACTTTCTCTTAATATATTACTTTTTGTAACCATTATTGGGCTGGAGAACTGCACTACAAAATTTGGATAATTGTAAATTTGAAAGATGGCTATGTTCCAATTCTCATATTGTTTTGGAATGTGCAAGTTTGATAGTTTTATCTTTAAATACGAACTGAATCAAATTCCTCCACTATCCCTAATCCAAACCTTCAGAAATAACTCTAGGGATGTTCACACAATGAAAAAAAGCAGAATATTTGTATAGGTCTTTGTCACTGCACTGTGGTTGGGAAACACTTATGTGCTGTGTTTAGGCTACTGTTCATGGAATAATTACTGTGTCTGATTATAGAGCAGCAATATCACTATCAGCTTCATCATCACCTCTGCTAACCTTATAGTAGGACTGAATGTAAAGACTGGAGAGTGATAACTATTTATTGATTTATTATGTTTATGTGCCTCCATAAAATACATTTTATAAACTTCTAGAAATAAAAAGAGACTTAAAACCACATTGTAGTAAAACCATACTACAATAAACATCACCTAATAAACAATCCATAAGGGAAATGCAATGATAAGCACTGCTACTATATTCAACATAATCCTCCCTGCAATGATGACAATAAGACATCAGAATAAAAACCCAAATACAAAACAAGTAAAACAAATATAGCACAATACATTTTTGTTGACTTGCTACAACATTATCATTTAGTAAACTTTCAAATAACAAATGACTCAAAATTGCATTCCCATGTGGAATATTTTAATCAAGCCCTTTCCATAACATTCTATATTCCATCTGTGTGCAAAAAAGAATTTTGGGAGGGCCATTTTTCCTGGAACTATGATGGGAAATAAAGTATTAAACTCTCCATCTCTACCCGCTGTGATCATAGAATCATAGAAACATAGAATAGTAAAGCTGGAAGGGGCCTATAAGGCCATCAAGTCCACCCCTGCACAATGCAGGAATCCAAATTTAACATTCCCGACAGATGGCTGTCCATCCTGCTGCTAAGTGACATATCTTCAGGTAAAAAAGAAATAACCTAATGTCAGCATCCAGTTTATGGTTGAAAATACAACTGTTGTTCCATACAATGGAAAGTTAAGCAACTCCTCAGAAGGGTGTTGGTGAAACAATATGTTTGGGGAAAAGTAAGAGATCACAGTTGCAATCCCCCCAATGAGGACATCCCCTGGCTGGTACCACTCATGAAGAATATGCACAGGATCATTTCCAGAGCACTTAGTGCTGTGTACTCCACAGGCCACGTAAGGGAGTTTCAAGAGGAGCAGCAGCCATATCAGACACTCCACCATCTTAATGTCAATGCTTGTCCTTAGATATGGACTCTCCTGTGTCTCCAGCACTAGTATCAGCCTGTTTCAAACAAGATGGGTTGGATGTGAGCTAGTAGCAATTTTTGTCAATTTTATCTTTAACTTCATTTGTTTCTGTGAAAAAATGCATAAAATTTGCCATCCAGAGACATTGATTTGAAGCCTGACCTATACAAAGAAAGAAACTGTTCAAAATGACTATATTCTGCCAGTTTCTACTCCCTAATGTTAGAAACAAAAGATACATAGAATGTTTTATACCCATTTCAAACTTGTTTATTACTTTTCTGGAAGCCCCGTAGTGCTTTCATCTGGTAAATTAATTACACTGATGTAGATAATTACAGGGGAGAGAATCACTTCTGTGAAGGCCTTGGGCTCCGTATGACATCATCATTTGCAGAACGACTGAAACAAACATATTTGTCAGACCTACCATAATTTTCTACTGCTCTGAAGTTGGAGAATAACTGAGTGGGGAGTTTAGAGTGACCCAAAGGATGGAATCAAACAGGAAATTGAAATAGATGGGGGCAAAGAAGGCCCACTTCTCTGCCACCATGTCATCCTCAAGTAGCCATCCAGCGGTGCTATTCTGCATTGTCAGGTGGCTCTTGACATCAACTCCAGGAGATGGAGTTTTAGACCCTTTGGAGGCCCACTGTGAATTGTTCACAACACACTTTGAGGGTAAAATTGTTCACCTCCATAGCAATCCTGATGTCCCATCCACATCTACTGTAGTCCCCAGTGAGGAGCCCAGTGCAACGTCTGCTGCAACTTTTTGGGAGTAGTTTCTGTTGATGCAGCCTGATGACATGGACAAGGTGTTTTCAACGATACGTTGACCATTGCCCTTCTTGGCTTATTAAAGCTTGCTGAGGGGGTATGACTGAGTGGATCCATGGTGTCATCAAGTTCGGAAGGATGCCATGGTCAATGGTAATATTAGACAGGCTTCATCTCTGTTATCTTTTTGGGGCCTACTGAAGACCTTCCTCTTTTAACAAACCTTGTAAGTAGAGACCTTATTGCAATCTACATCTGTGCTAGAATTGCTTTTTAAGATGTTTTTGAAGCTTGTAGTCATTGCAGTAGTGCAAGTGTTCACTGGGGCAGGGTATTGCCAACATGTCATCCCACTGCTGAAAGAATTGTACTGGCTGCCTGTTAGCTACTGGGTTAAGTTCAAGGTTCTGATTTGGGTGTTCAAAGCCCTACAAAGCTTGTGACCAGGATACCTGAAAGATGTTGCCTTACCCCTTATATACTAAGTCGATCACTACACTCTGCAGGTGAGGGCCTCCTTCAGATACCATCTTATCATGAGGTCCGTTCTGCATAACATAAGAAGTGGACCTTTAGTGTGGTGGCACCTACTCTTTGGAATTAACTCCCCTTAAATATTAGACAGGCTTCATCTCTGTTATCTTTTTGGGGCCTACTGAAGACCTTCCTCTTTTAACAAACCTTGTTAGACCTTATTGCAATCTACGTCTGTGCTAGAATTGCTTTTTAAGATGTTTTTGAAGCTTTTTTAAAAGGATGTTCTTAAAGATGTTTTGTTTTAATATGTTTTTAAAGATGTTTTGTATTAATATATTTTAAAATCTGTTTTATGATGTTTTAGAGTGTTTTTCTTTGCTTTCCTGGGCTCCTGATGGGAGGAAGGGCAGGATATAATTTTTTTTCTCAGGCAAAATATTTAAAATATTTAAAAGGCCAATACTGAATTATGGGAGGGTGCAGTTGACATTTACTAGGAAAAAAAGCTCAGATAATGGATTTATAGGATATCCATATTTAAAAGAAACACACACACAAACACACAATCTTCTGTGTACCCAGACTGCAGCTTTGACCTCACTGAAAACTCCATTCTTGTCAGTAGAGGTTCAGAATGTAGGGGCCCTGGGAACCACAGTTGTCATGCTAGCCAGCCACCCCCAGACATTGGGTTGAATCCAGACTTTTTCATGCTTAGGATGAAGCCACTGGGACTTCAGTTAGTTATCACAAAATTAATTTCCATTGATATCAGTGGATCTGATCTAAGACTAAGCCTAGATTCAATCCATAAACCACAGTGTCTGAGGCTTCCCTGCACACTGCCTTTCTGAGACAGATATAACCTTTTGAACTATAAATTTCTTATAAGCGTTGCAAAAGGGAAGACTCTTGGGGAAGTTCCACTGAGTAGATGGCATCAACAGCTTGGTCCATCCCTGTTTTCTCCATCAGCTGGCAAAATCACCTGGAAGGTTGTCACAGAGCATCATGCAGCATCCAGGCAAACCACAGAGGTTGAAGAAAGCTTGGGGTTTTTAGGCCTCGTCCTGTGCTTTTGTACAAAGGCCTATGGATAAAAAAAGCCGGAGTGACTTTTTCCCCCAGACTTACTCCAGAGGCTCCAACCCGTGTCTGACAAAAGAGAACTCCCACATCTGCTTGTAGGTCCCTAATTTGGGATCAATCCAGTGCCATATCTAAAAACTTTGATTTTATTTTTTTCTGCCAATGGGCTCCTGAGTATTCCCAGAAAGGGGTTCTACATGAAGCTCTATCTGTACTGTGACAATACTGTGATACCATGTCATTATATTTATACCCAATAGTATATATTTTTTTAATCTGCGAAAGTGTTTAGAATGCTTTTAATTGTTTTTAGGTTTTGTTAATTTTTTTTGTTGATGTGTTTGCTGCCATAGGCATTCAAATCATCTTCTTCTTCTTCTTCTTCTTCTTCTTCTTCTTCTTCTTCTTCTTCCTCTTCTTCTTCTTCTTCCTCTTCTTCCTCTTCTTCTTCTACTACTACTACTACTACTACTACATGCTGAATAGGCTTTTTCTGTCATATTAATTTGGGTCCGATGGAATACTACATGGGATGCAATGGAAAACTGTTAGCCATATCCCCATCAGCACTCAAGAGCAGCAGGAACACCAGCAAAAAAATAAATAAACAAACTTCTAGGCCCTCTTATCATAGCTAATGATAGCTAGGGGAAGGGCTGTAGTTCAGTTGTAGAGCACATGCTTTGCATGAAACTGGTCCCAGGTTCAATCCCCAACATCTCCAGGTAAGGATGGGAAAGAATCCTGCCTGATGCCTGGAGAGAGGGTGCCAGTCAGTGTAGATACTACTGACCTCAATGGAGCAATTGGTCTGAGTAAGGCCTATTCCTTTCTTCCAAGGACAGTTTGGTTTTAAAAGACTAGGCAGTGACTCAGGAAAACACCCAGTTGAAATATCATCTCTGTCATTTAGTTAATAAATTTGGAGGCCCACTGTGAATTGTTTGCAAGGCACTTTGAGGGTAAAGTTGCTCGCCTCCGTAGCAGTCTTGATGCCCCATCCACATCTACTGTAGTCCCCAATGAGGTATCCAGTGCAACATCTGTTGCAATTTCTTGGGACCTGTTTCAGTTGATGCAGCCTGATGAAGATAACCAGCTCCTCAGAAGGGTATCGGAGAAACGAAATACTTGGGAAAATGTAACGGATAACAGTTGCAATCCCACCAATGAGGAGATCCCCTGGCTGGTACCACTCATGTAGAATATGCACAGGATCATTTCCAGAGCACTTAGTGCTGTGTACTCCACAGGCCATGTAAGGGAGTTTCAAGAGGAGCAGCAGCCATACAAGACACTCCACCATCTTAATGTCAATGCTTGTCCTTAGATATGGACTCCCTTGTGTCTCTTTAGAGCACTAGAACTAGTACAAGCCAGCTTCAAAGAAGATGGTTAGATGTCAGCTGAATCACTAACGGAACTGTGGAAGTGATTTTTTAAAAAATCATCATTAGTTTCAGCTGAATCGCTAACAGAACTGTGGAAGTGATTTTTAAAAAAAATATCATTAGTTTCCCCAAAGCATATAGAAAGTAGCCATCCAGAGACACTGATTTGAAGTCTGACCTATATAAGGAAAGGTAGAAATGGTTTAAAATGACAATATTCGGCCAGTTCTTACGCAGTAATGTTAGAATTCAAAGGTGCATTGAATGTCCTGTACCTATTTCAAATGTGTTTATTACTTTTCTGGAAGCCCAGTGGTGCTGTTATCTAGCAAATTAATTACAGTGATGTTGATAATTACAGGGGAGATAATCTCTTCTGTGAAGGCCTTGGACTCCATGTGACATCATTATTTGCAGAACTGAAGCAAACATGTCAGACCTATCATAAATTTCTTCTGCTCTGAAGTTGGAGAATAACTGAGTAGGGAGTTCAGAGTTACCCACAGGCAGAGCTTGGAAAAGTAAATTTTTTGAACTACATCAGCCCAATCTAGTGGCCATTGTGGCTGGGGCTGATGGGAGTTGTAGTTCAGAAAATTAACTTTTCCAAGCCAGGGCTGGATTAAGCTGAGGAGGGCCCCTAGGCTGATTGGTGTTTGGGCCCCCCTATCCCCACGCTTCACCTACCTTTCCGTTGTTTTTTGCGGCATGCACAGATTTGCCATCAATAAAGATGGCGGCTGAGGTTTCCTTAAGGGGCTGAAGCCTCTGCTGCCATCTTTGTTGATTTTTATAATCTTTTCTAAATTTTGTGTCAGTAGAATTCCTAAACATCAGACATTGGTTATTTTCCATTTTGCCTGTGCCTCTTTAATTAAACCTGTCATGAAATTGTAAATTTCTGTTAGAATTGTTAACCTGGTTTTTGTATCATGGCTCAGTTATAGTGAATTGTGGGAGTTACATCTTGTAAGGAGACAGGCCTCTGTGAGAGGAAAATCTTAAGTTTCGTTTCCAGCTGAAAGCAGTTGGGGAGGCCTAAACCGAAACACCTGTTTATCTCTGCTAATCAGTAGGAGCCTGGTACTCAAGGCCATGTAGGCTTGAGAAGGTTGAGATCAGAGTTGGGAGGGGGGCCTGCAAGGCGCGAAAAAGTGAAGATGCTTCGGGAACATGATTACATCAGAAAGCCCCTCATCGGTTAATTCATCCTGGACCGTTGGGTATCTTTTCCCTTAAGTATAGGGACTGAGGTCCATAGCTTTTGTTCCCCTGGGTGTCCATCTTGCTGGTGGTTGCCTATGTGGGGTTCCACTGCTTCTTACCTGATGCTATTGTCTCTGAGGAGAGATGAGATTACAACTAACTACCTCCTAAGTAAGTAGACAGGATGGCTAGTTTGTTATTTTCTGTTTTGTGTGTGAACTCTCTTATGTTATACCTGAACCCCTGGTTGGGTGGGTGGTTTAAGGAATTGTTTGCTGCTATATATATTGATATGCACTTATATTTTTAATAAAGCTACTTCTATTTAACCTGGTGTGTTCATTGAGGGGAAAGTTGGTTCTGAATCCAGCACCTTGATCATTTGACCACAGGACTACCAAAGAAGTTAAGCCTAAGTGTATTTTGGGGTTTTACCAGAGGTTTCTGGACAAGGAGTGTAAGTTTGGCTCTTGTCTGACTGAACCTTGGTTTACCTATTTCTGGACTCTGAGTTTCCCTAGCTCAAAGTTGAACCAGTGAAGGGGTGGTGGCAGCCTTGCAGGGTTGGTGTTGCCATAAAGCGAAACCCATTGATGATAATGGGACGCGTCGCATGAAAATGACATCAAAATGGTGTGCGACGGAAAAAAACTGCCATAAAACCGGAACAAGCGCCTTAATGCGGGGACTTTCCCTAATTGAAAGCCGCCGCATTAGCGAATCGCTGTAAAGCGAAGCGCCATAAAGCGGGGCCCTATTGTATGGGGATGATCCTAGAGGATCTGCAGTTGTGGAGGGAGACAAACAGGGTGAACTGATTGCCTCTTGTGGCATTTTGTGTGAGCATATAAATGCACATATGCCCATCTTATGCTTACTTTGAACTATTTAATCACTGCCTGAAACAGAACTTTTTAAAAACAAATGAAAAGCAGAGACCTCCTGGCTCATTTTATGCCCATGAACTATGTCATTTAAAATGTACCTGAATCAAGCTCCTTTGCCATTGGATCCTCTCCTCATGAATCGTGAATGTTTTGCCAGGAGGAGCCTGAGAGTATACCCTTCCCACTTTGACATTGACGTAGGAATTATTTGGGAAAGACACCAAATTTGAGATATCAAAAACAGTTTTAATTCTCCTTGTTCATTGAATCTAACTTCATCTCCAGTACTGTTGCTGAAAATGATTCTCTAAATCTCCTGCTGGGAGGAAGGGAGGGATATAAATCAAATAATAAATAAATAATAAATAAAATAAATCAAAGAGTAAAGCTAGATGGAAAGAGGCAGAGAATCAAAGGATTGAGAAAGAATTTGTAATACTCCCATTAACATTTTTTCCAATGACTTTTCTAGATTTTATTCATCTGTGAGACGTCCATGTTGCTGAATGAAATAATTCCATGATCAAAAAAAGGGGGGGAAGGATTGTAAGAAGAAAGGGGGGAAGGATTGTGAGAAGTGTTCCGCACTGGCAGATTCAGAAAGGCTACCATTAACCCAATCGTGCCTCAGTATACCTTCTGATTTTTCTCCGCAACTTTATTACCTGCCTGGACTCTATGCCCTCATAGGGCAACCAAACCACTCCCAAAAGCCATACAAATTCATCCTAGCAGCGTGAAATAGGTGAAAAAGGAGGGATCCCATGCCCTATCATGGAATCCCACCAAAAAAAATCGCATTTATCCCCTTCATCAGGCAACTAGTAAAGCCAACACTGAATGTAGAGAGGGAAGGAGGGACAACAAAAATAAAAGGAGAATGGATTGGGAGAGGAGCTAGCGTATAAGCCATACTCCTATACCCTCCCAGTTGGCCAATAGACCACTTTATGGCCTCCCCTAAACCCCCTCCCTTCAAGAGAGAACCTCCCAAGTCATCTTTGAGTCATGGACAGGTGAGAGCAAATCTGTCACTACTACAAAAGTGGGAAAGATAATAAAGGGCTCAGGTGTTCCTTAAGGAACCCTGGACTCAAGTTGTTCAAGGCGTTATACATCAACACAAGAAGATTGTCTTGAATCTTACAGTTCTCGTCTATTACATTTATAGCCAAACATTCCATTAGAACTTCATGGAACTCACTAGAATGAGAAAGAAAACAAAAAGGGAATGGTACATGTTCCTTTTTTTTAAAGTTACTATATTATTTGCACTTAGAAATCAATATAGGAGGTAACATTTCACATCAGCAAGGTTAGCATCCATTCAGACATTAGTAATAAAAATACTAAAAACAATTTATTTATTTATTTATTTATTGCTCACTTCTCATAAGGCATCTTAAAGCAATTTACAATATATATTTTTAAAAGAAGTATATACTGTATGTAATGCTCATGTATGTAATGAATCATGTGGCTTCACTCTCTCTTTTTTAGGGTACAGTGGAGTTTGCTCAATGTGGGCGCTGGAAAATGGTTTCTCAGGCGATTTCTGGAGAGAGGCAATTTCTTCCTTTACCTGAATGCTTCCCTTCTTATCCAGAGTCAGTTCAGGGAAATTATCAGCTTTGTTGGCCTTGGGTCCTGTTACAGGCCAGACCCTTGTCTCATGGATGCACAAAGATGAGGGTTCTACACATTCTTTCTAGGCTCGTGTCTCTCCAGAGTCTTATATGTCAAACTTCTTCCTCAACTGAGTCCTGTTATCGACAGCAGATGAGTGGCAAGGTAAATCTAGAAAAAGTAATCCTACCCAAGTTCCGTTTGGGATTGAGGATATAGCAGGAAATATAGTAACAGAGTTCCACAGCAGAAAATAAATATATATTTATTTCTATATTAAGGTCTGGTTTAGACTGGAAATACAAATAGCTGGCCACAACCAGTGCAAAAATAATGTACACATAATTTAGAGAGAGTCTGGTCTCTTTAAGGCTTCTTCTATTTTCCTCCCTTTAGACCTTGCTAAGGCATCATCTGTTCCCCACCACACATGGCCTTTAGATATAGCTAAACCTTCACCCCACCCGACAAAGAGGAGGGTAGAGGGAGAGGGAGATGAAGGTGGACAGCCCAGGTAAGTCACAGGGAAAATTCAGGTTAGGCCAGGGGAGTTGCTCAGCAACCGTCATGCTGCTTCCCTCCTCCCCCCCTGCTGCTGAACCTGCAACAGTGTTGTTGGTGAGGTAAGCAGCAGTGGCACAGTTGCTGTGGAGCTGCCCAGGGCTATCATGAGTTTTCCCTCTGTGGCTTTCCTGCACCACTCCTTCCCACCACCGCTGACTCTCTCCCCTGCTGCTGCGATGATCAGGGAAGCTTCCCTGATGGGGAGGAGGAGTTGCGGTAGGACAACTTCTCCCCCTGGAGAGGAGGCAAAACTAAGGCTTTGTCTGACCCACCTAGCATGGCCTCGTAACTAACCTATTCTGTCACAGGTTCAAGGATTCTACCTCTGTTCAAGGATGACAGCCAATATATTGATTAGAGGCAGTGAGTTTGTGAATCCCAGTTAGGCAATTAAGAGCATCAAAGATAAGCAGTCCAATACCACTTATTTCTGAGCTTACATGTCTAAGTAAGCATAAAATATCTCATGTTCCTTGGCAGCAGTGTTTAGGAGATCCCCTGAGAGCAACTGGTTGCCACTCTTGTCATTCACAAGAAGGATAGATCTTTAGCTGTGCAAAAGATGTTTCTCCATCTCTCTCTCTGGTCACTTCTGGAGGCCCCTGCCACTATGCTTCTCTGCTGTTCTGATCCCAGTGTACAAAAAGAGCAATAGATAAAATAAGTAAATATAAAGCTTTTGGCCTGTTATTCTATTAATTAATGCATTTCAAAGTGCCGTTTTGCATTAAGGTGCTTATTCCATGGGAAAAGTGTGCACCAAATGCACAAAGTGGGTGCAATCTGATGGAACAGAACAGAACAGGACGCAGGGGCATGCCAGGAGATGAGATGTGATAGAATGGAACAATGACTGAGAGCCAGAAACACCAAAACCAGACATAATTAGCTGCTCAGCCCATCTCTACTAAAAATAAATTACATTATTATTTTGGGGTAAGTTCAAAGAATATTAAACAGAGTTTATTATCATCTTTTCACAGATTTACTACGCATACTATGACACCAGCCCCAGCTGCTTCTATCATCACTTCTGCCACTGCTGCTGCATAGACAAGCATGAAAGGGTGAACAACAATTTGGCGCTGCATTTCCAAGCATCTCTCTCCCACCCCCACTCTCCCCCCACTCTCCTGGAAGTCCTCCTGACCTGCCATATTTGTTTCTAGTTTGCTAAAGCTTCTAAGCTGGTCTTCCCCCTTCATTCGACTGAGTCATAGTCACCAGTATTTGGGGTGTCACACCTGGGGATACATAATGGGTTTGCTGGATGACTTGGGGCAGCCGTCTGGACAGCTTGACCTCTAACATGCTATATAAGAAAAACTGTTAGTGACTTCTTGTGATTCCACAAAGAAGCTGAGTAGAATGTAAATCTTCTGCCACCTCCAGTGTGCCAAACCTAGGGATGATCAGATACTGTTACTTAATAGGTATACGTGGCTGAATTTCAATGTTATTTTATATTGTACATTGTTTGGATTCATCTGTTGTGTGCATCATAATCTTATTGGACATTTCTTTTTCTAATAGATATTAATGTTGTTTATTGCTTTGGGGGCCTTTGGGCCAAAAAGCTATATGTAAATAAACCATAATATATCTAATTGATAAATATATATATATGCACATACAGACATACATATATATATATCCAATGCTCCCAAAATTACTTTTGGATCAGAAAGCAACTCTGAGTCTGAATCTGCACTTCTCCAGACTTGCAAAGCATATTTAGTGCACAAAAAATGCAAACAATATTTTATTTTATTTTATTTTATTTGTGAATGCATTGAAAATCATTTCAGATAATCTAAGTTTGTGTGTGTGTATATCTGTGCACACACGAGTACACACACAGGTGATTAATTTAAGAACAAAATAATTTGCAAATGTAGTAAAGGGTCAGTTCCTGATGGGCAACGCTGTTTCCAATTAATGGGCTCCTTTAAATATATTATTTCTTAATCATAATTTCTCCGCTTTAGCTGTTCCCTGTTATTCAGCTCAGGCCTCAGGATAATAATGTAGCATTTTGGAGAAAAGATGCAGCCCAGCAACCCAGCGCTGGAGGCCAGGATGGAGAAGATCTCCACAGCCACCATGTATTTCCCTTTGGTGCTCAAGTATGTTGGAACAAAAGACAACCAAACACTACAAAACATCAACATGCTGAAAGTGATGAACTTGGCTTCATTAAAAGTATCTGGCAACTTCCTGGCTAGGAAAGCCACACTGAAGCTGATGGTTGCCAGAAAGCTCATATAGCCCAAAACACAATAGAACATGGTGACCGACCCCTCATTACATTCCACAATGATTTGTCCAGATACTGAGTGCATGTCCAAATCTGGGAATGGAGGAGCTGTACCCAACCAAACTGCACAAATGCCTACTTGAGCAAAGGAGCAGGAGAAGACAATTGAAAGTGCCAATCTTTTTCCCACCCATTTCCGGAAGATGCTTCCTGGTTTGGAGGCCATGAAAACCACCACAACCGTAATGGTTTTAGCTAAAACAGAAGAAACAGCAATGGAGAAGATAATGCCAAATGCGGTTTGTCGTAGGAGACAGGTCACATTATTGGGCTGTCCAATGAAAAGTAAGGAACAGAGGAAGCAAAGAAGGAGAGAGATGAGGAGAATGTAGGTGAGGCTTCGGTTGTTGGCTTTGACAATGGGAGTATCTCTGTGTTTAATAAAGACGGCAAGAACCAGAGATGTGACCAGAGAAAAGTCAAGTGCCAACGAAGCTAAAGAAATACCCAAAGGTTCTTCAAAGGAAAGGAAGGTCTGGACCTTGGGAACACAGCCATCCCTGCCATTGTTTGGATATTGATGTTTTGGGCAGCTGATGCAATAATCCATGTCTGAAAGAGAAAAAATATGCTAACATTAAAGCCACACAATTTTCTGCATATTTGATCAGCTCTATATTTCTTCATAATAGATCTCCTACCCTTCTGGTTTGCAATCTTCCCTTCTGGACAAGAAGCACAATCGTAGCAACAAAATTTCTCTCCCTCTTTCTTTTTCTTGCTGGAACCAGGATAGCACTTTTCATTACACAGGGAGAAGGGAGGCACCTAACCTTGAACAAAAAGCAAAGTTAGCACTCTTAGCCTCAGTTGCATGATAGCTTTGGTAGCATGGACTCCATGAGTCTATTCCAGTGAATAGACAAATCTGGCATTTAGGTCCACCATTCTGCTACTGTCAGCCATTGAGCTCTAAGGTAGTAGTGAAGCTAGAAACAACTGCAAGATATGATACTATATGATGTCAATATTGCCTAAATAACATGACTGTTAAGGGTGTGGCCCTTCACAGCTATAATATCTTGGCATATTCAAACTTGAGAGAACATAGAAAGCCCATAACACAACTTGTTAATCTGAAAAGTGAACGTGATTGCATTTTGATAATACTAAGCCCACAATTCTCCTATCTGACAAACCTGAAAAAGAATATGAGAAACACAATGGACAAAGAAACATAGACTTATCCACATCAATAAGGAATCACACATCACTTAGAAGGGCAAGAATTCACATCCAGCTTATCTTTGGTCTATTAAGTGCACATTTATTAAGGGAAATAAGTTTAGAAATAAGGGTAGTCAACATTTTTTCCTAACCATGCTTGTCCAACTTTAATGGGGTTGTCAGTTATTATGCACTGACACTGGCTTATAACAACCAGTTCACTGGGTGACAGCAGAAGGTCGACTTGGTCCACTTATCCTACAATCAACCTGACTGATTTTTTCAATTCGTAAGGTTGTTAGAAATATAGGGAATAGACCCAGTTGGGGGTTTTCAGTTCAATTACCAAATCTAAACTTTAAAAGTTGCAATAGAGAAATAAGATGTCTGCAGTTAAAACACCCATAGCCACATACTAGCTGCCTGAACCTCTCTCTCCCCTTTTTTCAATGACACTCCTGTGCCTTTAAAAATTGCACATCAGATATCTATCCACAGTGCTTCTCAAATAGTCAAATACATTTTCTCCTCCCCTTCTTGCCTCTCAACCTATTTTTACTTGTCTCCTGTTATTTCTACTCCCTGTCTCCTTTCACACCTAACTTCCAACCTCTTTTCCTATCTGAACAGTAAACTCCTCAAGTCTTGTATTGAGGCCTGGTTTATGAGAATATTGCCTAGCAACAGCAAGGTTCTAAACTTTCAAAGGCTAAGATTTGCAAGAAACCATTGCCTATCAACGGCAGCAGCAGAAAATCACATAGGATAACACTGAGAAAAAAATGCCTTTTTAATGAAAACTACAATCATGTTACATTATTCATGTCTCATCATAATGGCCGAATGGGATACAGAGCATTCACCATTAACAAAAAGGCACTCATGTGGCCATATAATGGAATGCATTGGAGGAAAAAAACTGCCACGTTGAGATCCTTGAAGGAAAGCACTGATGAAAATGTAATAAATATATAAATAAAATAAATATACTTTCATAACATTATCCTCTCCACCTCCCTCTCCTTTTCTGTCCCTCACACAGAAAACTCTGTCATTTTCCAACTGCCTTTTTTTTTACACAACAGGTTTGTACTATGCAGAGTACCCCCTTATGAAATCCCATTCGTCAACATTGGTGACAAAAATGCCTTTTTAATAAAAACAACAAACATATTACACTTTGATTAGAAAAAAAGTGCATGCTACACATTCCCTTTAACCATAGACAACAAACCATTTCGTAAAACATGCACTACAAACTGGAAGAACCTTTCCTGAAAAACTGTCCATGGAATAAAAATGCACACCGCCTGTCAACTTGCCAAAGTTCTTCATGAAACATTTAACATGTTCAAAATAAGTCATTTATCTTTTCACCTCCTAATTCATCATGGACGATCTTCAAACGTGCCTCTCTTATATGGCCAAGTTTCAAATGTCAGCTGAGCCAATTTCTAACTATAAGCCATAGAACCCTACTCCTTCTCACAATTTCTCACTGAAGTGGTGGAATGCCATTCTGCTGACTGGCTGTGAGCACACAAGTTGCCTAGAGCAAAGTGCTCCCATTGGCCACACCTCGAGGGGCAAGGAGTTGTTCCCGATCAGTTGTGAAATCTGTTTGAAGGTGAATTTTGAAAAATGCACTCCAGCTGATCCCATCAGGTTTTACAGTAAAAAGGGGCAGGATTTGATTAGTGTTGTGTGCCTGAATTTTCAGAAAAGAGAGGTGGAGATGCACTGGAACTGGCAGAACAGTAAGTGTGTCTCTATGCGCAGGGCCATGTTTTTGGCCCCATGAATTGGGCTGTGCATCTGAATAGGATGTATCCTATCTCGGGGTGGACAAATCTTTCAATTTTGGGTTTCTTACTTACTCATTTTTCCAAGCTTGCATTTTTAAATTAAAGAAAATCATCTGCATTCTGGTATGAATTTATCCTAATACACATTTATATAGACATTTTTGCAAACAATTCCCTATAGCCTAAGGCATACTTGTATATGATTTCTGCTAAAATATACATTTTAATGCACATTTTCCTTTAATAAATGTATTTTACATATTGCTTGGTTGGAGAATGGCACCACAAAATTCAGAGAAGTGTGAAATTTATATGACAGTTGTGTTTCAGTTCACATATTGGTTCAAGAAATTAGGTAGTTTCTCATTAAAAAACACACCCAACAAACAGAATTTCTTCTCTATCCGTGCCTAAATCCTGAGCTGATTTGGTCTGATTTCGAGGCTATTCTGAAGTGCAATCTCACCAAATAGTGACTAACCAGTCTATTTCTGATCAATGTCACTCAGTGACATATCTGAGTACAGCCCATTGCCATAGTATTGCATTTTTTAAAATCCATGCTAAAATGCATATATATAGTACAATATGTCATAAAATTTTATAAAAATTCCACAGTTTTGTTGTCTAGACAATAGCTAGTTCAAAAGTCTAGAAAGTCCAGTTGCCACTATGACTGCAGCACAAGCATTCAAATGATCCTACAAGTGCTGCTTGGAGTGAAAGTCATGGTGATGTGCCATTCTCTCAGGGAAATTATACAGAAAAAAGATGGCTGTTCCCATCTCCATCCCTGGTTTATTCAGTAATGTCCTGGAGTCATGAAACATACTTTTACAGGTCTTCTGAAGTGTGTGTGTGTGTGTGTGTGTGTGTGTAAGAAAGAGAGAGAAGAGGGACACTTTTAATATTTTGCAGTCCTCTTAACAATGCATTTTCCACTGTGTCTGACTTCAATAGGCACTTTTGAGGATTAATTTCCCTTCTATTTCTTCACTGTGTGTAGAACCTTCCTCGTTCCTTCTCTTAGATGGCAATCCTACCCACTTACTTGAAGTCATTGAACTCAGTGAACTGCTCTATTAGCTATGGCTGACAGGGATTAACCCACAAAGTAAAGTGGGGTGGTCTGTTTCATTTCCTGTTATACACATATGAGGTGATATCAATCTAAGTCATAGGCATGTTTAGAAAGGAAAGACTACTTTTCACCACAGCATGTAACCTCACAAACTACAAAGGTTAATTATGTGTTGCAGAAAGAAGGAATTTATATGTTCATGTTAAATGTAATTGCCTCCGGGCTCATTAGATGACCATGAACAGTACTGTTGGAAAGAAAATGCAGTCATGTCCCCACCTGTGTGAAGTTTTCGTGCCACTGGAATCTCTCATCATGAATGGTGATGTTTACGGCATGGAGGGTCTGCGGATCCAGCCTTCCCACTTTGACTTTGACATAGGAGTTGTTTGGGAAAGTGATCAAGTTTGTAATGTCAAATCCAGATGCTAACTCCCCATGTTCGTTGAACTTAAATTCATCACCAACATTGTTGAAAGAGATCCTCTGAATTAAAGAGTTCAGCTAGGTGGAAAGGGAAAGAGAATCAAGGGACTAAGAACATAAGAAGAGCCTGCTGGATCAGGCAAATGGCCCATTTAGTCCAGCATCTTGTTCTCACACAGACCCCCAAAGCAGGACCTGAGCAAAACAGAACACTTGCCATTTGTGACTCCCAGCAACTGACATCCAGAGACATACTGCCTCCAAGAGTGAAGGTAGAACATAGCCATTGTGGCTAGTAGCCACTGATAGCTTTCCATGAATTGGTATAACCGACTTTTGAAACAATCCAAGTTGGTGACCATCACTAATTCTTGTGGGAGCAAATTCCATAGTTTGGCTATGTGCTGTGTGAAAAAGTATCTTAATAGAAGAGTATAAAATGTAACAATTTTATCCATTGTATGCTTTTAGAATATATATCCTCTCTCTATATATAAACACACAATGCACAGTTTATGTGTAGTAAGTCAATCTCTTAGAAACACTCTATGCACAAAACAGCTCTCACAAGCTCTCACTTTCCATCAGTCTCTCACTGAGTGCATTCCACTCAGCCATCGCACTAGATTATAAGGTAAGAGATCCTGTCCAAAAAATCACTAAAATAATTCCATCAACCTTGTTTCCATGCATCATTTGTTTTCATCCCTCCCACACAGAAAACCTGGGAAACAACTAGTGAAAACCATTGACACAAAACCAGTTCTCGTGTTATTACAGAGGAAGAAAAACTAATCTATATTAACTTATTTATTCATTTCCCTTCTGAATGAAGCTTTACATTTTAATAATGTCACCTGTGATCTTTTTTAAAAAAAATAACAGTAGTTTTGCACCAGCTTCTTGGCCTCCTGTGGTTCCTAGAATGGCCGTTAGGAAGATGTTATATATGTTCCAGTGAGTGTGGCTGGTCAGGAGTCTACCTGAACACACACAACACATAAAGATTTAAATGAGAGACAAACCCAGTTTTGTTTGAGTGATGATGGCTCAGAAGCTACCCCCCCTTTTAAGTTTGAGCATTGTAGGCAAGAAGACATTACCTGCCAAGGATCCACCCTATGAGGGGCCAATCTTCTTGAGTCCTCCATTGCTCTTTTAGTGGATCTTGATGAGTGTGTGATGTGTAAGGCATGTGCCAGAGCATAGACAGCATTATAGATACTGTAGCTGTGGCCAGTCATGCTCATTTCAAAGAAAGTTGCAGCAAGGCTGTCCAGCCTCTCTTCTCCAGTACAGAGTTCACTGTCATCACCTATTGGTTCTGTGGAATTTGGAAAGGAACAACCAAATGCATTCTCCCAAGTATCCTTGATAAAACCATCTCCCTTTGCCTCCAAAGGTTGGATAGTCTGAATAAATTCTTGGAAGCCTAGGACTTTCTTTGAGTGAATTGTGAAGGAGATAGCACCATGGAGTGCCTTCATTTCAAAAATCTTTTGGACTATATGCAATGTGAAATCCATTTGAGCTGTAGTAATCCACACTTTTCCTGTAGAACCTAATGCATAATCCGCAGCTGTTAAGGGAAACAGTTTTTTTACAAATAAAATCCCTGTCAACCATGCAAGGGATGCTGTTTCTCCATATATGACAACTGCATTGGCTTTGCTCTCCATGAAATCTGGGACAATATTGAGAAAGAGATCAATTATTTCTGCCATACCAATGAAATGCACATTTTTTGGAAAACTTTCTTGGAAGGCTAAACACATTCCATACTGTGAAAGCATTGTCTCTAAGACCTGTGAGAAATGCTCTCCAGCTTCCGTATCCATTGTCATGAGCCCTACCCAATTCCATCCAAAATGCCGAAGTAAATGGACAATTCCCTCATACTGTAGGCTTTCATTGGGGACCATGCGATAAAAGTGTGGGGAACTGTTTTGGTCATTCTCAGCTGGTTCAAAGGAGCCATATGAAAACTATAAATAAATAGAAATTAAAACACATTTTAGAGACAAAGATGGACTGTCGTAGCTTGGTAGAGTTGAAGGACTATAGCTCAGTGATAGAACACCTACGTTGCATACAAAATATTCCAGTGGCTTCTTTGTTAATAGAAGGTCAGTGGTCTGTAGACTCAGGTCTTACAGAGCTACAATCAAGTGCAGAAGATTATGTTGAGTTATTTGAGACAAATTGTCTCGGCTGGAATAAGATGAGTTCCTATATTCCTAGAAAATATAATGAAGGCCTCCTTCCTATTATCTTTGGAGACATTACTCCTTGTCAAACAATTTCTGAAACTCCCTTCTTTAACGTTTTGGATACATTACACTGAAAAGAATGGAAATGGACTGCCTTCAAGTTGATTCTGACTTATGGCGACCGTGTGAATAGGGTTTTCATGGTAAGCAGTATTCGGAAGTGGTTTTACCATTGCCTTCCTCTGAGACTAAGAGGCAGTGACAGGCCCAAGGTCACCCAGTGAGGTTTGTGGCTGTGTGGGGATTCAGAGCCTGGTCTTCCAGGTCGTAGTCCAACACCTTAACCACTACACCACACTGGCTCTCTACACTACATTACCCCACTTCAAATATTTCAACTACTTCTGTTTACATTTTTAAAAAAATCATCCCTCACCCTCTTTCTAAGCTATGAAATTGCAGTCACAGTGAGCAAAAAACAGTGAATTATAGGCTTGATTGTGGAAAATTCCCACTACAGACATGAATATATTCTACCTGTGGAATCTTGTAAAGACCTAAGATGTCTGCCATGCGTGATGAGGTATCTGATTCGAGTCCTCCAATTACTCCTATTAGATGTTTTTGGAAGCCACATTCATAGTTAGGCACAAAGTTATGTGATTTGCAGAGCAAGTCGAGAGTAGTAAGGTAGGTCATCCTTGAATTGGAGCAGCTGTCATAGATGTGAAACCCAAGGGTGATGTTGGGCAAGAGTTTAGGATTTTTACTGATCTCATTAACAGCAAACACCAAAGCCATGATGTGCTGGTAGAATTTTATACACACTCTGCAAAAAAGAAGAAAGAAACTTGCAATTTCATTGGCATAGTCAACAAATCTGACAGATTCGGCTGACTTCAATGAGAAGACACAACTAGCAAAGTTAATCATAATTATATCCTGTTTAAAGGAACAATTAACATTCCTGAATCTCAGTGTTGTCAACTATCATTTCCAGTCAGACCTTGAACTCTTCCTGCAGGAAATGTAAGAAAATGAACAAAGGCTTCTTTTTCTTTATTTGCCATTGTTGACCAGGGATGGGGTTCACTGCCTAGTTCTGATCTGCTTGCATTCCAAGAGTCCATCTTTCCTTCCCGATCTGCCCTTTTGCTTTCCTGTTTGATTTTCCAGTTGCCGGTCCACTAATTTATTTAGCGAAAAAATTACATTATCTTTAATGAAAATGTTTATGAAGATGCTTATGATGTTCCAACATTTTTTTCTATTTACATATCAGTTGTTGTTGTTGTTGTTGTTGTTATTATTGTTATTATTACTACTACTACTACTACTACTACTGTAACTTGAACATATTTTAACACATCCATTCAATTGTTTTGTACTTTCTGGAAGATAGCAAAGGATTGTAGCTCAGAGGTAGAGTATCTGCCTTACATGCAGAAAGTCCCAAATTCAATTCCTGGTATCTCCAGGAAGGACTGGCAAAAGCTCCTGCCTGAAACTCTTGAGAGCCTCTGCCAGTCAGAGTAGACAATCCTGAGCTAGATTGATCAATGGTCTGACTCACTATAAGGCAGCTTCCAAGGGGATGTGAAAATAGTTCAAGAGGCTGCTGTCTTTGCATTTCACTTCAAACAATGTTAGCATCCATCCATTAATGAGCTCCTGCTGGGAGGAAGGGTGGCATAGAAGTCAAATAATAATAATAAAAAATTGTATCATATAAATTAATATATGAGATTTCCACCCCTCAAAAAAAATTCATACCAGTTTGCCAAATTATATGCATATAAAGGACTCTTTAAAAAAAATCTTGAAAATAAATTGGATTAAATTGAACATAAATGTGCATTCTTACATTGGAAATTTAATCAGCTCCCGTGATGGTTCTTTGTCAAATAAAATGTTTGGGAAAATATAATGCATCTGAGATACAATCCCACCAATTACAAACTCGCTTGGCTGGTACCACTCATGTAGAACAGGAAGGGGATCTGTCAGTGCACAATTCATATTGCTCACTGTGCACACCAGATGAGGAAGCAACAAGAGTAGCAGTGTCAGCAACATCACAACACCCCGGCCTCCTGATGGGAAAGCTTCCCACGAAACACTAAAGCATTTGACTTGGACTCTCTATAGTGCCATTACTTGCAAGAGCCAGGTTTAGCCAAGATGAAGTGGACTGAACCCAACACACTTCTTAAATGGTTATGAATTTACCTTGATCTTAGCCTGAAGTGTGTTACATTGCCACAAATGCCAGTTGAAAAAATACACTTATTTGAAGCCCGACCTATACACTGAAAAAGAGAGAAATACTCAGACTGACTGAGTCCTGCCTCTCATTAATCTTTGTGTCGGATGTCACACTGGGTATTTAGTAGCATGACATGCTTGCTTATTATTTTTATTTTCTTCTATTACTTTGTGGAAAAGCACAAGAGCTTTGTCAAGGTGACTCAATCATGATTGTTTGGATAATTATAGGGGAGGCATAATTGCTTCTGCAGTGCTTCGTGGCTCCCTGAGGTTTCATCAGAACCAGAACTGCTGATGCAAACTGTTTGAAAGATGTCACCACAATGTTCTGACCCATATTGCTGCAGAAAATGCATGGCGAGTTATGGGGGGATCAAACCCTATTCCCCAATTTGGAGAACATGTTCTACCTCTTTCATGGCATGGGTAGGAACATATTCTCTGAAGCTTTTAGTGGTGGAGAGATGGTGCTTCCTTTGTTAAATTTATTTCATGACCAAGGGGTGGTGTAGCTTTAACTTCCTTTGATGCAGAGCAGCAAAGCACTCTGCCACTTACTCCAGCTTTCCACAAATCCTTTTAACTTAAAAAAGTCATTCAGTTCTCTGAGACTTCTGACTCTGATTTCTTGGTTGCCTAAAAACACATCGCCAGATGAGGAGAATATCTGCAGAGTGCCTGAGAACAAGGTGATTCCATCCCTACCCCCAAGGTTTAAGGGGATGGCCTTCAGACATTACAAAGAAATCACCTTGCTCTTGTGTTCTGTGCAGAGCTTGGAAAAGTTCCTTTTTTAAACTACAACTCCCATCAGCCCCAGCCAGCATGGCTACTGGATTGGGCTGATGGGAGTTGTAGTTCAAGAAAGGAACTTTTCCAAGCTCTGGTTCTGTGGGTGGGCGGAGATTCCTTGGCTGCTTCTGGTTCTTCATTCAGCAGGAATGGTTGACTTTATTTAAAGTTAAAAGGAAGTGTGAGAACCCAGGGGCATGCTGCACCACACAGATAATGTTCAAACATGAATGTATCCCAGCCACAATGTAACTTTATTCAATTGGAATCCCCTTTCTGCAGAACACACACAGTTTCTAAGGGAGTTCATCTGCCTGTGTCCACAAATTCAGGGAAAATTTCTTTTGACTCCACCACCACCTCCAGTGAATAGTCAAAAAGTGTGGCATGTTCAAAGTGGTTGCAACAAAACTGGGCAGGAGGCTTGGCCTAATTAAGGAGATGTCCAAGAAGAGCTGACAGTTGAGAGCAGGGACTTAGTAGGAGCTGTGGAGTGGCAGGTTCTGCAAAGCTGATGAGGAGCTTCACCATCAGTGAAGATCTACGGTTTAATAGTAGATCAGGTGGCTCTGCCTGTTCCTGTTCCTAATTCATTTAAATCAATTAACCCCCCCCACCAGATCAGGTACAGGCCTTGCCACATTAAGAACACAAGAAAAGCTGTGCTCGATCAGGCCAAAGATCCACCTAGTCCATCATCCTACTCTCACTGTGGACAAATAAATACCTAAGGGAAGCCAATATGCAGGACTTGAGTGCAATATCACTCTTCCCATTTGTGATTCCCAGCAACTAGTATTCAGAGGCTAGTAGGCACTGGGAGTCTTATCTTTCATGAATTTGTTTAATCATCTTATAAAGCCATCTGAGTTGGTGACCGTTGCTATATCTCGTGGGAGTGGATTCCATAGTTTACCTACGATCTGCATAAAGAAATAATCCCGGTTAGGCTACTGCAATGTATTATATGTGGGACTGCCTCTGGAAATATTTCAGATGCAGAATTCAGCAGCTAGATTGTTATCTGGGTCAAGACAATCTGTTCATATAAAACCTAGCATGATTGCACTGGCTACCAATTAATTTCTGGGCTCAACTCAAAAGTGCTGGTTTTGACCCGTAGACCCTTATGCAGCTCAGAACCCCAGTACTTCAGCAACAGCCTCTCCCCACATGAACCAATCCAGACTCCCTCTGGAGGAGGTGCAGAGGGTGATGACACAAGGGTGGCCTTTCAGCGGTGGCTCCCTGCTTATATAATGCTCTCTCTAGGGAGGCATGCCTGGCACCATCACTATCTACTTTTAGGTGGCAGGCAAAAACCTTCCTTTTTCTTGATTTGCTTATAACACAGCTTCAAAACACATGTTTACAAGACTAAAATTTACAGGAACAAATAATGATCTGATTTCATATTCACATGTTCCAATAGTTAATAAAGGGAATCCAACATTGAATCAATGCTTGGCTGTAGCTTTTCACTTGTCTTCTCCACACTAAACTGGTAACTTTATCCAATCCAGCAATGTGTAGAAATGTAAGCCTCCTGTCCCAAACAGAAGGGCCATTCTGAGTTTTCCACTTCCTAGACCATGTGATTTTCACAGCAAGTAAAAGATTAGATTAGATAGAAGATTAGATTAGAAGATTAGAGACCAATAACTTCTGATTTTTACATCTATTTATCTCTGTTACATCGAATAAAACCAACATTGGGGTAGGTCTAATTGCAATACTGATGATTTCACAGATGCAGTGTAAAAAGTCTTAGATGGGAAATTTACATTTATATGACGGGCCTGGCCAATAACACTGCATTTCAGTATGGGATGGTTTTGAAGGGCTTTTTTACATTTTATTAAGTGCTAATTAATCACACCTGTATTTGGGTTATCTGTCTATCCTTGTGTCAATGCTTATGTTATTTCAAGGCTGCAACAGTACTGAAGTTGTGGGAAGTAGCTAAGATCTGTAGCTGACTGCAGATTATCTCTGGTTCCAGGTGGAGAGGTCATGGGATGAGAATGCTGTTTTGTTTTAATGTATTTTAAGATATGTTTTTATGATGTTTTATGATGTTTTATGACGTTTTAAAGTGTTTTAGTGCTTTGTTTGCTGCCCTGGGCTCCTGCTGGGAGGAAAGGCGGGATACAAATTAAATAAATAAATAAATAAATAATGTAATTGTCAAATAATCAACATTCCCAAGCTACATTCTCAGACTCTGCCTGGTTGTGCCATCTCCACACTATTTTAGAAAATATTCTACAGAATAATAAATATATGCATTAAGTACTTATATCCTTTTGGCATACACAACAAAAAGATCCCTAAGCATGCAAGGAGCAAGTGTGGTGAACCAATAACTAAACTTCCTCAATATACAGACCTATCTTCTGGATATGCCCAAACAGAAGTGCCTGGAGCTAGAATGAGAATCCCAATTGGGGTCACTGAGTGTCTTTCTCTGATGGAGATTGTGCTCAGAGCTCTTCCTCTTCAGTAATGATCTTGCTACGCCCAGGGTCCAAATCCTGGATATGTCCTGACACTGAACCTTATGCACATATATGTCATGAATATGTGCCATGGATCCAGTCCTTCTCAACTCCCCCATTACTGCATGGAGCCATTTAAAGGCAGAAAGAGGGAGACCTAGAGGTTTCAATCCAGCATAATAGGTCTGAGGTCTTAGGTCTCCAAGGAAAATGTCAGGATGTACTCAGTGAAAAAAAATGGCATACATGGCATATTCACAAAACACATTTTGATGATGCAAAGATGGCAACTCAGGGGGAATTTGGTCAAGTTAATAATGTTAGTTTTTTCACTAGTCCACTTACTACTGCACTTCAGTATACAGTATATGGCAGAAAAGGATAATGAGTTTCCCAGAAGAATTGTGGGGCTTCTCTGGTACAAATGAGAAATAATATTTTACACATGTGGAGTTGGTTTTATTTTTAGAAGAATAACTACCCAAATCAAATTAATATTTTTATATCTATTTCTTTTTTTATTTATTTCAGCACAAGATGAGTAGGCTGGTAAATACAACACAAAGTAATTTCTTGTTGGGCTACTATGGCTCCAGTTCATTTACTCATTTATGGATACTAAATACAGAAATGAAACTGCACCAGAAACAGCACCATTATTTAATTTTTTTCTCCTTTTTAGCTGTTCCCTTTTGTTCGGCCTTGACACAGTAACTTAGCATTTGGGAGAAAATATGCAGCCAGTAACCCAGCCCTGGAGGCCAAGATGGAAAATCTCTCCACAGCCACCTTGTATTTCCCCTTGATGCTCAGATAGGTTGGAACAAAGGACAACCAGACTGTCATGGCCCCGTCAGAGGACTCATCAGACGAGGATGACTCGGGAGTAACAGCAGCAGACCCAGAAGCAGCAGCATTACTTTGTGGAACTCTGAAGATCACGACACTGTGGAATTCTGATACACTTATCACTTACAGTATTCTCCCTATGAAAGGAGGCTTCAGAAAGGAAGGAAGCTGAAAAGAAACCTTTTGCCTTCTTCCTCTCAAGAACCTCTCACCCATTTGATTTCATTTGGAGACACAACTGGGATTGTGTGTGCGTCCATGTCCATGTCCATGTCCACATGTGTTTTGCAATATCCTTTTGCAGAGAGGTGGTGATAAATGGCTAAAAATAAATATTGGCTCACCACTAGTTCACCGCTTCTAGTATTATTAGAGAGGGAGAACATTTTTTGCTGGTCTGAGAAGAGCTTTGGTTTGCAAATCGACTCAGAAAAAACAGCAGCCCCAAAAAATCTCTTTTTAAAACTAGTGTCTGATATAGAGCACAGGGGGAAACAAACTCGCTAAAAATACTCAAAATGAAATCCTGAAAAATCTGATTTAATTCTCAGATTACTCTGGGCACATAACCTGTTTGGTTTAAATGAAATAGGAACAATATGTAGTCCTATTTCTTAGCAAAGCATAAATGCAACAGTGGATTTGAGAGCCTGGCTGGGAGTCCAGTGTCTGTGAGTTCAAATCCCCGCTCGTGTCTCCTCGGTGTAAAGGGCCAGCTAAAGATCACCCCCACAGTGAGTGGCTCAGGGGTTATGTGCCCTGCCACCTGTGCAGCTGTGGATAAGCTGCATAGTCCCAAGGAGCCCATTCACCTTCTGTCAGACACACTAGTTAATCAAATAAATCAACAGAGACAATCTACTTAGGTAAAAAGTATAAAAAATATTTACTCATGACCTTTATATGTTTAAGAAAACATAGGCTCTAGTTTAGACAGAAATAATCTGTAGTCTCAGTCCATTTTCAGTCGTTGGTGAGGATGCTCCTGGAAGGAGCATCTTCCTGCTCCCTCTGCTAGAGGTTAATGGAAAATATGCAAAAGGATCAATATCTAGCAAAGGAGGAGGAAGAAGAAGGTAAATAACCCCACCCTTTAAGGAAGTTACATCATGGTAAACAAGACATATAGAGATATCCCCAATACTGGTTAGAGGGAACATCTCCCTATCAAATGGGGAGGCATGCAAGCTTGCTTAAACCCAACACATTTTACATAACCACTTAATTGGCTTTCTCTAAATAAATGTGCCCCTTGTTTTACCTACACTTCACCTTCTGTCACCTCTTCATTTTCTGACTGTGGCTGCAAGATGTAATAATTTTAAGATAAAAGAAAGAAAAAGAAACCACAATTATCAGTATTATTTCCCTTTTTTATTTTGAGCTTTTCAGTAAGAAATCACTACCTGCCAAGGTTCCACTCTTGAGTATCCCATTGTTCTTTTATTGGCTTTTGGTGACTACATGAAGTGTAGCACATGTACTAGAGCATAAATGGCATTACAGATACTATAGCTGTGGCCAGTCATGCTAATTTCAAAAAAAGGTTCAGCAAGGTTGTCAAGCCTCTCCTCTCCTGTACAGGGTTCATCAACCTAATCCGTTGGTTCATTGCAATTTGGAATGGAACAGCCGAATGATTTCTCTCAAGTATCCTTGATAAAACCATCTCCTTTTGCCTCCAAAGGGTGGATAGATTGAAAAAAATCTTGGAAGCCTGGGACCTCCTTTGAGTGAATTGTGAAGGAGATAGCACCATGAAGTGTCAGCATATTAAACATCTTTTGGATTATATGAAATGTGATGTCAGTTTGAGCTGTCAAAGAAGTATCACTGAACACTAAAGCCAGGATCATTCAGACCATGGTATTCCCAATCTCTATGTATGGATGTGAAAGTTGGACAGTGAAAAAAGTGGCTAAGAGAAAAAGCAACTCATTTGAAATGTACTGTTGGAGGAGAGCTTTGCGCATACCATGGACCGTGAAAAAGACAAGTAATTGGGTGTTAGAACAAATTAAATCAGAACAATCACTAGGAGCTAAAATGATGAAACTGAGGTTATCATACTTTGGACACATAATAAGAAGACATGATTCACTAGAAAAGACAATAATGCTGGGGGAAAAGAAGGGAGTAGAAAAAGAGGAAGGCCAAACAAGAGATGGATTGATTCCATAAAGGAAGCCACAGATCTGAACTTACAAGATCTGAACTTACAAGATCTGAACAGGGTGGTTTATAAAAGATGCTACTGGAGGTCACCGATTCATAGGTTCACCATAGGTCATAACTGACTTGAAGGCACATAACACACACACTGAGATCTAGTCTGGATCTGGGAGACGAACGTGAGAGGACAAGCAGTGACATTATTATTGGAACTCTGTTATTGGTAGGAAGGATTCATTTTCTTGAATTTCAGTGTTATCATTTATGCCGTTTATAGCCAAACATACAATGCTCACTTTATGAAACTTAATTGAATGAATGAAAGGTTTGTGCCTGTTCCATTTAAAAAAACTGTCACAAACCACATAATTTGTACTTTAAAACCAGCATATGACTGATATTATTCAAAGTCCACACAAATGAATAGGGAAATTTGTGGCAATTAAATAAAAAATAATGGTTTCAATGATCACTGGAAAATATATCAAAGCCAAAAAGCATAACAGTGAAAGAAAGTTGTATTCAGATTGAACTTGCTTTTTCCTCTGTTCTAATTTAATAGTGGATAATAGGCAAAACCCATGGAGTTAGATTCTTAAAGGCTCTTTTCCCCAGGAAGTATTTTATTCCATATGTTGACGTGAAAAAGAAAGAAGAATGTAATTCCTTCTAGAAATAGTTTAATTTCCAGGACAGTTTTAAGAGGACAAAACAAAAAAATAGAAAAGACAATGTTTAAAATGCTTGTTATACATTCTGAAAGCAGCATCTGCATTTACTCTATAGATTTTTTTTTAATGGTCTTTATTTCCAGTGATTCAACATGCTCTGAGATGTCCATTCAATAGCATCTTATTCCCTGGAAGACTGCAAATATATATAACTCTAACTCAGGAGGTTCAAAGCATTAAGGTGGACAAGAGGAGTTGGAGAGTCAAAAGGGCCATAGCTGAATGGTGAAGCATGTGGTGTGCATGCAAAAGCTCCCAGGCTCAGTTCCTGGCATCTCCTGATAGGGTTGAGGAAAAGAACCCTGTCTGAAATCCTGGAGAGTCAGTTTGTGTAGAGCAGTGGTCAACAACTGGTCCAGACTCGACACCCACCTCTGACTCCCAATCTGCAATATGGGACCCAATTTCTCATTTTAACGTTTGATATGATGTCACATGATTGACAGTAGGGTTGCCCCACCCAACTGTCAAAGTTGGCCCACAGGGCCGGAGCAAAAAAGTGAGTTAGTGGAGGGCTAGACTTGGCTTAGCCTCCCTCCCTTTACCCCCAAACCCCTTTTAGATCTAGAGAAGCCTCCCTTCATCCCCCCCACACCTTTGGGCCTCTCTAAGGCTTCCTCCATTTTCCTCCCCTTAGATCTGGCTAAGGGTTCCTCCTTTTCCCACCACACATCCTCTTTAGAGCTGTCTAAGCCTTCCTCCTCACCTTACAAAGAGGAGGGAAGTGGGAGAGGGAGATGGAGATGGACAGCCCAGGTGAGTCACAAGGAAAATTCAGGTTAGGCCAGGGCAGTTGTTCAGCAACCATTCTGCTGCTTCTCTCCTCATCCCCTGCTGCTGAACCTGCAATGGTGTCATCGGTGAGGTAAGCAGCAGTGGTACAGTTGCTGTGGAGCTGCCCAGGGCTATCATGAGTTTTCCTTCTTTCCTGCCCCTCCCCACCATCGCTGACTCTCTTCCCTGCTACTGTGATGATCTGGGAAGCTTCCCTGCTGGGGAGGAGGAGTTGTGACAGGACAACTCCTCCCCTGGAGAGGAGGCAAAACTAAGGCTTTGTCTGACCCACCCAGCATGGCCTCGTAACTAACCTGTTCTGTCACAGGGTGCTACCTCTGTTCAAGGATGACAGCCAATATATTGATTAGAGGCAGTGAGTTTATGAATCCCAGTTAGGCAATTAAGAGCACCAAAGATAAGCAGTCTAATAGCACTTTTCTAGCTTACACATCTAAGTAAGCATAAAATATCTCAATATCCTTGGCAGCAGTGTTTAGGCGATCCCCTGAGAGCAACTGGTTACCCTCCTTACCATTCACAACTACCTCTGCTGCTGCATAGACAAACATGAAAGGCAGAATGACAATCTGCAGCTGCATTTCCAAGTGTCTCCCCAACACACACACAAACACACACACATACTCCTGGAAGTCCTTCTGACCTGCCATCAGTTTGCTAAAGCTTCTAAGCTGGTCTTCTGCCTTCATTCAACTGAGTCATAGCCACAAGCATTTGGGGTGTCACATCTGAGGATACATAATGGATTTTCTGGATGACTTGGGACAGGTGTTTGGACAACCTAACCTCTAACATGCTGTGTAAGAAAAACTGTCAGTGACTTCCTGTAATACTGCAAAGAAGCATATTGGAATGAAAGTTTTCTGCCACTCCAATGTGCCAAACCTAGAAAATGCACAAAAAAAATCATATAAAAGTTATTTTATTTGTGAATGCATTGAAAATCATTTTAGATAATTAAAGTGTTTGTGTGTGTGTGTGTGTGTGTGTGTGTACATGCATGCTTGCACTCACTTGTGCAAGCATACGACTGATATAAGAACAAAATAATTTGAAAATGTAGTAAAGTGTCAGTTTCTGATGAACGACCCTGTCTGATTAATGGGTTCCTTTAGGATTTTAGGATACTAAAATGAAACCAGAAAGTGTATCACTACTTAATTATTTCTCTGCTTTAGCTGTTCCCTGTTATTCAGCTCAGGCCTCAGGATAATAATGTAGCATTTTGGAGAAAAGATGCAGCCCAGCAACCCAGCGCTGGAGGCCAGGATGGAGAAGATCTCCACAGCCACCATGTATTTCCCTTTGGTGCTCAAGTATGTTGGAACAAAAGACAACCAAACACTACAAAACATCAACATGCTGAAAGTGATGAACTTGGCTTCATTAAAAGTATCTGGCAACTTCCTGGCTAGGAAAGCCACACTGAAGCTGATGGTTGCCAGAAAGCCCATATAGCCCCAAACACAATAGAACATGGTGACCGACCCCTCATTACATTCCACAATGATTTGTCCAGATACTGAGTGCATGTCCAAATCTGGGAATGGAGGAGCTGTACCCAACCAAACTGCACAAATGCCTACTTGAGCAAAGGAGCAGGAGAAGACAATTGAAAGTGCCAATCTTTTCCCCACCCATTTCCGGAAGATGCTTCCTGGTTTGGAGGCCATGAAAACCACCACAACTGTAATGGTTTTAGCTAAAACAGAAGAAACAGCAATGGAGAAGATAATGCCAAATGCGGTATGTCGGAGGAGGCAGGTCATATTATCGGGCTGTCCAATGAAAAGTAAGGAACAGAGGAAGCAAAGAAGGAGAGAGATGAGGAGAATGTAGGTGAGGCTTCGGTTGTTGGCTTTGACAATGGGAGTATCTCTGTGTTTAATAAAGACGGCAAGAACCAGAGATGTGACCAGAGAAAAGTCAAGTGCCAATGAAGCTAAAGAAATGCCCAAAGGTTCTTCAAAGGAAAGGAAGGTCTGGACCTTGGGAACACAGCCATCCCTGCCATTGTTTGGATATAGATCTTGTGGGCAGCTGATGCAATAATCCATGTCTGAAAGAGAAAAATTTGCTAACATTAAAGCCACACAATTTTCTGCATATTTGATCAGATCTATATTTCTTCATAATAGATCTCCTACCCTTCTGGTTTGCAATCTTCCCTTCTGGACAAGAAGCACAATCGTAGCAACAAAATTTCTGACCCTCTTTTTTTTTCTTGCTGGAACCAGGATAGCACTTTTCATTACACAGGGAGAAGGGAGGCACCTAACCTTGAACAAAAAGCAAAGTTAGCACTCTTAGCCTCAGTTGCATGATAGCTTTGGTAGCATGGACTCCATGAGTCTATTCCAGTGAATAGACAAATCTGGCATTTAGGTCCACCATTCTGCTACTGTCAGGTATCCAGCTTTAAGGTAGTAGTGAAGCTAGAAATAACTGCAAGCTAGGGTACTATATGATATCAATATTGCCTAAATAACATGACTGTTAAGGATGTGGCCCTTCACAGCTATAATATCTTGGCACATTCAAACTTGAGAGAACATAGAAAGCCCATAACACAACGTGTTAATCTGAAAAGTGAACGTGATTGCATTTTGATAATACTAAGCCCACAATTCTCCTATCTGACAAACTTGAAAAAGAATATGAGAAACACAATTGACAAAAAAGGTAGATTTATCCACATCAATAAGAAATCACACATCACTTAGAAGGGCAAGAATTCACACGCAACCTATCTTATGTCTTCTAAGTGGCAGATCTATTAAGGGAAATAAGATTAGAAATATGGATTATCAACATTTTTTCCTAACTATGTTCCTTTAATGGGGTTGCCAGTTTTTATGTGTTGACACTGGCTTTTAACAACTAGTTCACTGGGTGGCATTAGCAGGAGATAGACTTGGTTCCCTTGTCCTACAATCACCCTGACTGCTTTTTCAGTTTGTAAGGTTGTTAAAAGTATAGGGAACAGATCAAATTGGGGGTTACAGTTCAGTTAGAAAACTTAAACTTTAAAAGTTGCAATAGAAAAAGAGGAATTTCTGCAAATAAAGCACCCATAGCCACACACTAGCCTCCTGAATTTCCCTCTTCCCTTTTTTCAATGATACACACTCCTGTGGCTTTAAAAATTGCACACCAGATATCTATCCACAGTACTTCTCAAATATATTTCTCCCCCCTTTTTTGCTTCTGAACCTATTTTTACTTGTCTTCTGTTATTTCTTCTCCTTGTCTCCTTTTACACCTACCTTCCAACCTCTTTTCCTATCTGAACAGTAAACTCCTCAAGTCTTGTATTGAGTCCTAGTTCGGAGAATCTTACCTAGCAACAGCAAGGTTCTAAACTTTCGGAGACTAACATTTGCAAGAAACCATTCAACAGCAGAAGCAGAAAATGCCATAGGATAACACTGACCAAAAAATGCCTTTTAATGAAAACTACATTCATATTACACTACTCATTTCTCATCATAATGGCAGAATGGGATACAGAGCACTCTCCCAAAACAAAAAGGCCACTCATGTGGCCATATGATGGAATGTATTGGAGAAAAAAATGTGTGCCACCTTGAGATCCTCGAAGGAAAACTGGGATGAAAATGTAATAAATATATAAATAAAATAGATTTACTTTCATAATGTTATCTCCTCCTCCTCCTGCTCCTTTTCTGTCCCTCACACAGAAAACTGTCATTTTCCAACTTTCTCTTTCTCACACAACAAGTTTGTACTGAGCATATGCAGAGTACCCCCTGATGAAATCTGATTCACCAACATTAGCACATGAAAGCTTTTTTAAAAAAAATGTTTTTAAAGATGTTTTGTTTTAATATATTTCAAAGTCTGTTTTTATGATATTTTAAAGTGTTTGTAGTGCTTTTGTTTGCCACCCTGGGCACCTACTGGGAGGAAGGATGGGATATAAACAAACAAACAAACAAATAAATGTCTTTTTAATAAAAAACAACAAACATGTTACACTTTGATTAGGAAAAAAGTCCATGCTACACATTCCCTTTAACCATAGACAACAAACCATTTCCTAAAACATGCATTACAAACTGAAAAACCTTTCCTGAAAAACTGTCCATGGAATAAAAATGCACACTGCTTGTGAACTTGCCAAAGTCCTTCATGAAACTTTTAACATGTTCAAAATAAGTCATTTATTTTTTCACCTCCTAGTTCATCATGGACGATCTTCAAACGTGCCTCTCTTATATGGCCAAGTTTCAAATCAGTCAGCTGAGCCAATTTCTAACTATAAACCATAGAACCCTACTCTTTCCCACAATTTCTCACTGAAGTGGTGGAATGCCATTCTGCTGACTGGCTGTGAGCACACAAGTTGCCTAGAGCAAAGTGCTCCCATTGGCCACACCTTGAGGGGAAGGAGTTGTTCTTCCGATCAGTTGTGAAATCTGTTTGAAGGTGAATTTTGAAAAATGCACTCCAGCTGATCCCATCAGGTTTTACAGTAAAAGGGGCAGGGTTTGATTAGTGTTGTGTGCCTGAATTTTCAGAAAAGAGAGGTGGAGATGCACTGGAACTGGCAGAACAGTAAGTGTGTCTCTATGCACAGGGCCATGTTTTTGGCCCCATGAATTGGGCTGTGCATCTGAATAGGATGTATCCTATCTCGGGATGGACAAATCTTTCAATTTTGGTTTTCTTAATTACTCATTTTTCCAAGCTTGCATTTTTAAATTAAATAAAATCATCTGCATTCTAGTATCAATTTATCATATTACACATTTTGTATTCAGTTTTGACTAATACAGACATTTTTGCAAGCAATTCCCCATAACCTAAGGCATACGTGTATGTGATTTCCGCTAAAATATACATTTTAATGCACATTTTCCTTTAATAAATGTATTTTACATATTGCTTGGTTGGAGAATGGCACCACAAAATTCAGAGAAGTGTGAAATTCATATGACAGTTGTGTTTCAGTTCACATATTGGTTCAAGAAATTAGGTAGTTTCTCATTCAAAACACACCCAACAAACAGAATTTCTTCTCTATCCATGCCTAAATCCTGAGCTGATTTGGTCTGATTCTGAAGTGCAATCTCACCAAATAGTGACTAACCAGTCTATTTCTGATCAATGTCACTCAGTGACATATCTGAGTACAGCCCATTGCCATAGTATTGCATTTTTTAAAATTCACAAAAATCCCTGCTAAAATGCAACATACAGTATAATATGTCATAAAATTTTATAAAAATTCCAGTTTTGTTGTCTAGACAATAGCTAGTTCAAAAGTCTAGAAAGTCCAGTTGCCACTATGACTGCAGCACAAGCATTCAAATGATCCTACAAGTGCTGCTTGGAGTGAAAGTCATGGTGATGTGCCATTCTCTCAGGGAAATTATACATCTCCTTCCCTGGTTTACTCAGTAATGTCCTGGAGTCATGACACATACTTTTACAAGTCTTCTGAAGTGTGTGTGTGTGTGTGTGTGTGTGTGTGTGTAAGAAAGAGAGAGAAGAGGGACACTTTTAATATTTTGCAGTCCTCTTAACAATGCATTTTCCACTGTGTCTGACTTCAATAGGCACTTTTGAGGATTAATTTCCCTTCTATTTCTTCACTGTGTGTAGAACCTTTCTCTTTCCTTCTCTTAGATGGCAATCCTACCCACTTACTTGAAGTCATTGAACTCAGTGAACTGCTCTATTAGCTATGGCTGATAGGGATTGACCCACAAAGTAAAGTGGGGTGGTCTGTTTCATTTCCTGTTATACAGATATGAGGTGATATCAATCTAAGTCATAGGCTTGTTTAGAAAGGAAAGTCTACTTTTCACCGCAACATGTAACCTCACGAACTAAGGTTAATTATGTGTTGCAGGAAGAAGGACTTTAAATGTTCATGTTAAATGTAATCGCCTCCGGGCTCATTAGATGACCACGAACAGTATCGTTGGAAGGAAAATCTCCCCACCTGCTTGAAGTTTTCATGCCACTGGATTCTCTCATCATGAATGGTGATGTTTACGGCATGGAGGGTCTGTGGATCCAGCCTTCCCACTTTGACTTTGACATAGGAGTTGTTTGGGAAAGTGATCAAGTTTCTAATGTCAAATCCAGATGCTAACTCCCCATGTTCGTTGAACTTAAATTCATCACCGACATTGTTGAAAGAGATCCTCTGAATTAAAGAGTTCAGCTAGGTGGAAAGAGGAGGAGAATATACCTGTTGTGGTTAGTAGCCTTATCTTTCATGAATTGGTCTAACTGACTTTTAAAACAATCCAAGTTGGTGGCCATCACTAATTCTTGTGAGAGCAAATTCCATAGTTTGGCTATGTGCTGTTGTTATGAGGTATCAAATATTTGGAATTTTTAATCTTTGATTCATCTCAGTGAACCAGAGTTTGAAAAGGCCTACAACAGCAAAGATTCCTGAGAAACAGCCCCTCTGTGACCTCTGAGTACATATCTTGCAATGCCTGAAGGTATAGACTTCCTGACTCATGGAAATTTGGGATTTGTCACCCAGTAAGAATAGGCACTCCTTTCAAAAAAAGGAAATGTTTATGATAATCTAGGCCATCACGAGGAAACAGAATAGCTCTTTTCAAACTAGGAGGTGTTGTGCATTTCTAAGCCTTTGGAGAAGACAGGATAAACTCCTGTCAAACAAAGAAACTGTTTTACACAAGGATTATGATGATCTTAACCTTGAGAAATAATCAGGAATCTACAGCAGGAGATCACACCTATTATCTGGGAACTTATCAGGAAATGAGTGAGTCCACATCCTCCTGGAGACATTTACTTTGGGTTTACTTTGAGGTCAGTTTAGTTAGGAAAAGGTATAAAACATGAGGAGTGAGAAGGGGAGGGCAGTTCCTCTTCTGGAGGGCTCCAACCGCTGCTTTTCTTACCAACGCACGCTAGCATCTTTGGGACAATTTCAGAGCTATGGATTTGGGTGAGAAATTTCAAATCTGGCGCTGGTTACAAAGGGCGGAGCTTTTGCTCATTGGGCTAGATACGAAAGTCTCTCTCTCTCAGCTTTAGGCTGGCAGCAACTCTCCAGGAAAGGTATATGCAACTATCTGGGCCTTTTTCCTTCCCTTTTTTCTGTGTGGGTGAGCTTAATGTGAAAGTATTTATAGGGCTAGTCTCTTTGCTTTAGTCTATCCAGTGTTGCTGAATGAATGAATGAATAATAGTTAGAAAACTACTCATTGTTAACTGCAATTGTATACTGCAATATTTTTTTCCTTGTTCCTTCTCTTAATAAAACCACTCTTTATTTTACTTTCAGTGTATGTATTATTGGGTTAAGGGTAAAATTATACATGCTCTGGGGGTGACGTGCGGCTAACTCCAGCAAAAGATCCTACTGCTCTCTTTTTGGGGACTTGGATTTCTAGTGAGCTACGCTCATGAGGAAGTTCAAGGTCCTGTCGTAACACTGTGTGAAGCAGTACTTTATAGAAGTGTATAAAATACAATGAGTTTATCCATCGTATGCTTTTAGAATTTCTTATGTACACCGCTTAAAATTTCAGTGATTAAGTGATATATAATATTTCAATCTCTTAGAAATGCTCTGCACAAGATATGCTCACAAGCTCTCACTTTTCATCAATCTCTCGCTGAGTGCATGCCACTCAGCCATCGCATAAGATTATAAGGTAAGAGATCCCATCCAAAAAATCACTAAAATAATTTCATCAACCTTGTTTCCATGCATCATTTACTTTCATCCCTCCCACACAGAAAACCTGGGAAACTAGTGAAAACTATTGACACAAAACCAGTTATCATGTTATTACAGAGGAAGAAAAACTAATCTACAGTATGTTAACTTTTTCTATTCATTTCCCTTCTACAATGAAGCTTTTAACTTTTTAATAAAGTCATCTGTGATTTTTTTTATAAAAAAATAACAGCAGCTTTGCACCAGCTTCTTGGCCTCCTGTGGTTCCTAGAATGGCCGTTAGGAAGATGTTATATATGTTCCAGTGAGTGTGGCTGGTAGGAGTCTGCCTGAAGACACACAACACATAAAGATTTAAATGAGAGACAAACCCAGTTTTGTTTGAGTGATGATGGCTTAGAAGCTACCCCCTTTTAAGTTTGAGCATTGTAGGCAAGAAGACATTACCTGCCAAGGATCCACCCTATGAGGGGCCAATCTTCTTGAGTCCTCCATTGCTCTTTTAGTGGATCCTGATGAGTGTGTGATGTGTAAGGCATGTGCCAGAGCATAGACAGCATTATAGATACTGTAGCTGTGGCCAGTCATGCTCATTTCAAAGAAAGTTGCAGCAAGGCTGTCCAGCCTCTCTTCTCCAGTACAGAGTTCACTGTCATCACCTATTGGTTCTGTGGAATTTGGAAAGGAACAACCAAATGCATTCTCCCAAGTATCCTTGATAAAACCATCTCCCTTTGCCTCCAAAGGTTGGATAGTCTGAATAAATTCTTGGAAGCCTAGGACTTTCTTTGAGTGAATTGTGAAGGAGATAGCACCATGGAGTGCCTTCATTTCAAAAATCTTTTGGACTATATGCAATGTGAAATCCATTTGAGCTGTAGTAATCCACACTTTTCCTGTAGAACCTAATGCATAATCAGCAGCTGTTAAGGGAAACAGTTTTTTTACAAATAAAATCCCTGTCAACCATGCAAGGGATGCTGTTTCTCCATATATGACAACTGCATTGGCTTTGCTCTCCATGAAATCTGGGACAATATTGAGAAAGAGATCAATTATTTCTGCCATACCAATGAAATGCACATTTTTTGGAAAACTTTCTTGGAAGGCTAAACACATTCCATACTGTGAAAGCATTGTCTCTAAGACCTGTGAGAAATGCTCTCCAGCTTCTGTATCCATTGTCATGAGCCCTACCCAACTCCATCCAAAATGCCGAAGTAAATGGGCAATTCCCTCATACTGTAGGCTTTCATTGGGGACCATGCGGTAAAAAGGTGGGGAATTGCTTTGGTCATTCTCAGCTGGTTCAAAGGAGCCATATGAAAACTAAATGAATAAATAAAAAGAAATTGAAAGACATTTTAGAGACAGAGATGGATTGTCACACCTTGGTAGAGCTGAAGGACTATAGCTCGGTGATAGAGCACCTACACCAGCCTTTCTCAAATAGTGGGCCACCAGATGTTGGACCACAATTCCCATCTTTCCTGACCATTGGCAATGCTGGCTGAGGCTGATGGGAGTTGTGGTCCAGCAACACCTGGTGGCCCACTAGTTGGAAAACGCTGACCTACACTGAGTACAAAAAATCCCAGACACAACCACTGGCTTCTTTGTTAAAAGAAGGTCAGAGATCTATAGACTCAGGTCTTACACAGCTGCAATCAGGTGCAGAAGAATATGTTGAGCTAGATGGACAAATGGTCTTACCTGGAATAAGATGAGTTCTTAGAAAATAAAGTGAATATCTGAAGGCCTCATTCCTATTATCTTTGGAGACACTACTCCTTGTCAAACAATTTCTTTAAAGGTTTATATACACTACATTACCCCAGTTCAAATATTTTAAGTACTCATGTTTACTTTTTAAAAAATCATCCCTCACCCTCTTTCTAAGTTATGAAATTGCTTTCCTGATGAGCAAGCATCAGTGAATTATAGGCTTGGTTGTGGAAAATTCCCACCACTAACAAGAACTTATCCTACCTGTGGAATCTTGTAAAGACCTAAGATGTCTGCCATGCCTGATGAGGTATCACATTCAAGTCCTCCGATTACTCCTATTACATGTTTTTGGAAGTCACATTCATAGTTAGGGGCAAAGTTACGTGATTTGCACAGCAAGTCGATAGTAGCACGGTAGGTCATCCTTGAATTGGAGCAGCTGTCATAGATGTGAAACCCAAGGGTGATGTTGGGCAAGAGTTTAGGATTTTTACTGATCTCATTAACAGCAAACACCAAAGCCATGATGTGCTGGTAGAATTTTATACACACTCTGCAAAAAAAAGGAAAGAAAAGAAACATGCAATTTCATTGGCATATTCAACAAATCTGACAGATTCAGCTGACTGCAAGGAGAAGACACAACCAGCAAAGTTAATCATAATTATGTCCTGTTTAAAGGAGCAATTAACATTCTTGAATCTCAGTGTTGTCAACTATGACATTTCTAATCAGACCTTGAATTCTTCCTGCAGGGAATGTAAGAGAATGAACAAAGACTTCTTTTTCTTTCTTTGCCACTGTTGACTAGGGATGGGGTTCACTGCCTAGTTCCGATCCAGTTGGATTCCGAGAATCCATGTTTCCTTCCTGATTCGCCCTTTTTCTTCCCTGTTTGCTTTTGCAGTTGCCAATCCACCGATTTTTTAAGTGAAAAAATTACATAATTTTTAATGAAAATGCTTATGAAGATGCTTATATGTTCCAACATGTTTTTCTATTTACATATTAGTTGTTGTTGTTATCGTTATTTATTAGATTTACTGTAGCTTGAACAACTTGAATATATTTTAACACATCCATTCAACTGTTTTGTACTTTCTGGAAGATTGCAAAGGGAGCATAGCCTAGAGGTAGAGTATCCGCCTTACATGCAGAAGGTCCCAGATCAATCCCTGCCAGTCAGAGTAGACAATACTGAGCTAGATGGATCAATGGTCTGACTCACTATAAGGCAGCTTCCTAGGGAGATGTGAAATTCTGGTTCAAGAGGTTGTTGCCTTTGCATTCCACTTCAATGTTAGCATCTGTCCATTAATTTATATCATATAAATTAATATATGAGATTTCCCCCCAAAGGTTTTCATGGCAGTTTGCCAACTTATATGCATATAAAGGACTCTCCCTTTCTAAAATAAAATCTTGAAAATAAATTGGATTATATTGAAAGTAAAAGTGGATTCTTACATTGGAAATTTAATCAGCTCCAGTGAAGGATCTTTGTCAAATAAAATGTTTGGGAATATATAATGCATCTGAGATACAATCCCACCAATTACAAACTCGTTTGGCTGGTGCCATTCATGTAGAATAGGAAGGGGATCTGTCAGTGCACAATTCATATTGTGCACTGTGCACACCAGATGAGGAAGCAACAAGAGCAGCAGTGTCAGCAACATCACAACACCCCAACCTCCTAGTGCAAGAGCCAGGTTTAGCTAAAAGGATGAGGAGTGAAGTCAACACACTTCTAGCCTGAAGTGTGTTATAAAACATTGCCTTGAATGCCAGTTGAACGAAGACACTTATTTGAAACCCGACTTATACAATGAAAAAGAGGGAAATACTCAGAGTGACTGAGTCCTGCCTCTCTCTCATTAATCTTTGCACCAAATGTCACTGGGGTATTTATTAACATTTATACTTGATTATTATCATTATTACTGCATTGTGGAAAAGCACAAGAGCTTTGTCTGGTGATTCAATCATGATTGTTTGGATAATTATAGGGGAGGTATAATTGCTTCTGCAATGCTTCCTGGATCCCTGAGGTTTCATCAAAACCAGAATTGCTGATGCAAACCTGTTTGAAAGATGTCACCACAATGTTCTGACTGATATTGTGCAACATCTGCTGCAACTTCTTGGGAACGGTTTCAATTGATGCAGCCTGATAACGTAGAAAAGGTGCTTGTGTTGATGTGGCCAGCAACGTGTCCTCTCTACCCTTGTCCTTCTTGGCTTATTAAAGCTTGGCGAGGGGGCTTGACCGAGTGGATCCAGGGTGTGATCAATGCATCATTGCGGGCGGGAGTGGTTCCAGCCACCTTGAAAGAGGCAGTGATCTGACCACTCCTGAAAAATGGCTCACCTTGGACCCATTGGTTTGTGACAACTACCACCCAGCTGCAAATACCCCCTTCTTAGTGAAGTTGATTGAGAGGGTTGTGGCACAGCAATTGCAGTCACTCTTGGATGAAACAGATTATCTTGACCCATCCCAGTCTGGGTTCAGGCCTGGTTATGGTACTGAATTGGCCTTGGTCACCCTGATGGATGACTTTTATCAGGAGAAGGACAGGGGATTGTGATCCTGTTTTTCTTACTTGATCTCTCAGCGGCTTTTGATACCATTGACCATGGTATCATTCTGGGCCGACTTGGTGAGATGGGTATTGGAGGCATTGTTTCACAGTGGTTCTGATCTGATCCCCAAGGTCATTCTCAGAGAATAGCATTGGGTGACTGTCTTTTGCCCCCCCTGGCAGTTGTGCTGTGGGGTGCCGCAGGGCACCATCTTGTTCCCCATGCTGTTTAGCATCTATATGAAGCCCTTAGGAACAGTCATCAGGATATTTGGGGTGAGGTGTCAGCAGTATGTTGACAATACCCAGCTCTATTTCTCCATAACATTTGAATTGGGAGAGGCCGTGCAAGCCCCTGACTGCTGCCTGGACTCGGTGGTGGGCTGGATGAGGGCCAATAAACTGAGTCTGAATCCTAGCAAGATGGAGGCACTGTGGGTTGGTGGTTCCTGAGTTCAGATAATTGGTCAGTTGCCTGTTTTGGATGGGGTTGTACTTCTTCTGAAAGTGCAGGTTCATAGTCTGGGGGTGCTCCTGGATCCATCTTTGTCGCTAGAGGCCCAGGTGATCTCCGTGGCTAGGAGTGCCTTTTACCAGCTTCGGCTGTTAAGACAGCTGTGGCTGTTTCTAGACCGGGATAGCCTGACCACTGTTGTCCATGCACTGGTAACCTTCAGGCTGGATTATTGTAATGCGCTCTATGTGGGGCTGCCTTTGAGGTTGGTCAGGAAGCTGCAGCTGGTACAAAATGTGGTGGCAAGCTTGCTCACTGGGGCAGGGTATCACCAACATGTCACCCCGCTGCTGAAATAATTGCAATGGCTGCCCATCTGCTACTGGGCCAAGTTCAAAGTTCTAGTTTTGGTGTACAAAGCCCTATACAGCTTGGGACCAGGATACCTGAAAGACCATCATCCCTTATATACCCAGTTGATCACTGCGCTCTGCAGGTGAGGGCCTCCTGCAGATACCATCTTATCAGGAGGTCCATTCCACACAACATAGGAACCGGACCTTTAGTGTGGCAGCACCTACCCTGTGAAATTCCCTCCCCTTAAATATTAGACAGGCACCATCTCTGTTATCTTTTCAGTGCCTATTGAAGACTTTCCTCTTTCAACAAGCCTTTTAAGTTGAGACCTATCCCAGTCTGCATCTGTGTTGGAATTGCTTTTTAATATGCTCTTAAACTTTCTTTTTTAAAATGTTTTTAATCTTAGAAGATGTTTTCATAGTTTTTTTAAGTAACATTTTTGAAGATGTTTTGTTTTAATGTGTTTTAAAGTTTGTTATGATGTTTTAATGTTTTAGTGCTTTTGTTTGCCACCCTGGGCTCCTGCTGGGAGGAAGGGTGGGATATAAAGCAAATAATAATAATAATAATAATAATCTACTTTTGCTTTACTTTGTTCACTACTCATCATATGAATAAAATCTGTTAAAGAGCAAACTTCGTGTTCCATTCATTGTCTATTTGAATCCAAGAAGACCCACTGCCCCTTTGTCAAAATATCATGTGAGATCTAATTCATCTTTTTTTTTTGTTAGAGTTACTAACTGTGTAGAACATGGGAATGCTGCAGAGATAGCATATCTTGATTTCATCAAAGCAATTGATAATCTCTTCTGATATTTTGTTGGTTTGGATCAAAACCTTAGAGAGGCCAACATTTTTACCATTTAAAACAGTCAATGATTGCTATTAGTTATCAATATGTCTGGCTTTTACTAATTTTAAATAATAGTAATCATCATTAGCTGATAAGAGAAAAATCAACTCATTTGAAATGTGGTGCTGGAGAAGAGCTTTGCAGATACCATGGACTGCAAAAAAGACAAATAATTGGGTGTTAGAACAAATTAAACCAGAACTGTCACTAGAAGCTAAAATGATGAAACTGAGGTTATCATACTTTGGACACATAATGAGAAGACATGATTCATTAGAAAATATAATAATGCTTGGAAAAAGAGAAGGAAGTAGAAAAAGAGGAAGGCCAAACAAGAGATGGATTGATTCCATAAAGGAAGCAATAGACCTGAACTTACAAGATCTGAACAGGGTGGTTCATGACAGATGCTCTTGGAGGTCACTGATTCATAGGGTCGCCATAAGTTGTAGTCGACTTGGAGGCACATAACAACAACAAATCATTATTATCATCATCATAGCATCAAATCACCAAATGTTTTCTTTATACCATGTGAGACATCTCACATTCTTTCATAGACCTGCTTTTGAGGAGTTACCTGCCAAGGATGCAGAATTTCTGGCTTGAGTGTATCTCCATCCACTACTGCTCTATGGTTTGATCTAAAGGAACTCATGTAATGCATATAATTACTCATTTGCAGAGTTCTCACCAGATATGATTGTGTAGCTGAGGCCTGAAAGAAAGCATATTTGTCTAAACATGCCCCACAATGGGTCTTTATTAATTAATTTATTTCATTTCATTTCATTTATTAATTGCTTCCTATAAAGAATCTTGAAACAGTTTAAAAACAGTTTAAACAGGAAAACATGTAAAATAATTGAATATATATTTTTAAAAAATCAAATAAAATACTCATCTCAATGTCATTGATATGAATGATGTCCTTGGATGTACCCAAGAAGATGATACCAAAAGCAGTTTGTCACAGATGGCAGGTCGGTTACTGGAGATGGCCAATGAATGGCAAGGAGCAAAGCAAGCGGAAGAGGTGGGAGATGAAGTAGAGTGTAGGTGAAGTTCCAGTTGTTGCCTTTGACAATGGAAGTGTTCTGGTGCTTAATGAAGATTCTAAGCACCAAAGCTGTCACCAGTGAAAGAGGCAGATCAAAACAATCAAGCTGATGCCCAAATGGTCATCATAAAACAGAAAGTGCAGAATTTTGGAAATGCACCTGTTTTATTCTCCATCAGGATACTGATCATCTGGACATTTGAAACAATCTTCCATGTCTCAGGGGGGAAAACAGAACAGAAACCATTTCATTTCCAGCATGTTTTCAAAGTGTCAAAATTATTTATTCCCTTCACTCATATTATCTTGCGTTGATTGAACTGAATGGAACTATGTCCACTGACTGGTATTATACCTATCAAACGATGTTTGCTAAACTACTTAGCACATTTGCCTTTTTCTAAAACCAATGCATTCTGAACTACTAGTCAACCAGCTGGTACCCTTTGAAGGGCCTTCCCTGATGGCATCAAAGCTCAGGCAGGATTATATGTGGTGAGGCATACTTTGAGGTACCCAAATCCCAAGGCACGTAGTGCTTTGCATGTTTGTACTATAACTTTGATTTTGGCCTGGTGACTAATGGGAAGGGATGGAAGGCCTTGTTTTGGTTCTCTCTCTCAGTTTCTCATTTTTCCAGTCTTAAACACAATTCTGCACATCCCAATATAATGCATTTTTATGTTATTTTCAATAATACATTCATTTTTGTGCACAACTTTACCTAATATATTCATTTTTCTAAACATAGTTTTGCCTGAAGAACTACATTACAAGATAAAGATAAGTGTGAATTTTCAAGGATGACTTTTTTGGTTCTCATATCATTTCAGCAAGTGCAAATTAGATACATTCAGTGACGGTCTGAGTCAGTAGAAGGCAGCTTCATATTCCCCTAAATGTAGTGCTACACTAGATGGACCTTTATTTTTTTTTAATGGCAGATGGTCTTTTTGACAAGGTCTGCTTCCCTCCATTTTAATCCAATTGTGTTTACTTCTGAGTAACATGGTTTCAGCTGGTTACTGTCAATTAAAGTCTCAATCATCTCAAATGGACACTTACAAAAATGAGAGGGAAGGAGCAGGCAGGCAGAGGTGTTTGAGAGCAAATAGAACACACACACACATACTTGCAAGCAGATATTCTCAAACCACACAATCCTAGTTATCTCTCTCTTTTTAGATGGCCCTTACTGTTCAGTTCAGGCCTCAGAACAATTATATAACATTTAGGGAAGAAGATACAACCCAGTATCCCAGCACTGGAGGTCAAGATGGAGAAGATCTCCACAGCCATCATGTATTTTCCTTTAGTGCTAAGATAAGTTGGAACAAAAGACAGCCATACACTGCAAACCACCAACATGCTGAAAGTGATAAATTTGGCTTCATTAAAAGCATCTGGCAGCTTCCGAGCAAAGAAAGCCACAATGAAGCTGACAAGAGCCAGTAATCCCATGTAGCCAAGAACACAGTAGAACATGCTGGTTGAACCTTCATTGCATTTCACTACAGTTTCTTCTGGCAGAGAGTGCATGTCCAAATCTGGGAATGGAGGGTCAGTACAAAGCCAGATTGTGCAAATACTTGCTTGGATAAATGAGCAGCCAAGAATAATAGAGTTTGAAAACCTTATCCCCACCCATATTCTCATCTTGGATCCTGGCTTAGTGGCCGTGAAAGCTAGAACCACAGTGAGGGTTTTTGCCAAGACAGAAGAAACAGCCACAGAGAAGATTATACCAAAGGTAGTTTGTCGCAAATGACAGGTCAGTAACTGCGGGCGGCCAATGAATAGCAAGGAGCAGAGGAAGCAGAGCAGGAGGGAGATGAGCAGAGTGTAGGTGAGGTTCTGGTTGTTGGCTTTCACAATGGGAGTGTTCCGGTGCTTAATGAAGATTCCAAGTACCAATGTTGTGGTCACAGAAAGAGTAACAGCTAAAACAGCTAAGTTGATGCCTAAAGGTTCATCATAAGACAAGAAGATTTCATTCTTCAGAAGGCACTGATTTCTCTTCTTGTTAGGGTATTGATCTTCTGGGCAGGGGAAGCAATCATCCATATCTTGAAGGGAAAAATAAGTTGTAATGGGTCAGTCCAGATAAAGGTAGTTCAGTCTTTCATAAGAACATAAGAAGAGCCTGCTGGATCAGGCCAGTGGCCCATCTAGTCCAGCATCCTGTTCTCACAGTGGCCAACCAGGTGCCTGGGGGAAGCCCGCAAGCAGGACCAGAGTGCAAGAACACTCTCCCCTCCTGAGGCTTCCGGCAACTGGTTTTCAGAAGCATGCTGCCTCTGACTAGGGTGGCAGAGCACAGCCATCATGGCTAGTAGCCATGGATAGCCCTGTCCTCCATGAATTTGTCTAATCTTCTTTTAAAGCCATCCAAGCTGGTGGCCATTACTGCATCTTGTGGGAGCAAATGCCATAGTTTAACTATGCGCTGAGTAAAGAAGTACTTCCTTTTGTCTGTCCTGAATCTTCCAACATTCAGCTGCTTTGAATGTCCACGAGTTCTAGTATTATGAGAGAGGGAGAAAAACTTTTCTCTATCCACTTTCTCAATGCCATGCATAATTTTATACACTTCTATCAGGTCTCCTCTGACCCGCCTTTTCTCTAAACTAAAAAGCCCCAAATGCTGCAACCTTTCCTCGTAAGGGAGTCGCTCCATCCCCTTGATCATTCTGGTTACCCTCTTCTGAACCTTTTCCAACTCTAGAATATCCTTTTTGAGATGAGGCGACCAGAACTGTACACAGTATTTCAATTGCGGCCGCACCATAGATTTATACAACGGCATTATGATATCGGCTGTTTTATTTTCAATACCTTTCCTAATTATTGCTAGCATGGAATTTGCCTTTTTCACAGCTGCCACACACTGGGTCAACATTTTCATCGTGCTGTCCACTACAACCCCGAGGTCTCTCTCCTGGTCGGTCACCGCCAGTTCAGACCCCATGAGCGTATATGTGAAATTCAGATTTTTTGCTCCAATATGCATAATTTTACACTTGTTTATATTGAATTGCATTTGCCATTTTTCCGCCCATTCACTCAGTTTGGAGAGGTCTTTTTGGAGCTCTTCACAATCCCTTTTTGTTTTAACAACCCTGAACAATTTAGTGTCGTCAGCAAACTTGGCCACTTCATTGCTCACTCCTAATTCTAGGTCATTAATGAACAAGTTGAAAAGTACAGGTCCCAATACCGATCCTTGAGGGACTCCACTTCCTACAGCCCTCCATTGGGAGAACTGTCCGTTTATTCCTACTCTCTGCTTTCTGCTTCTTAACCAATTCCTTATCCACAAGAGGACCTCTCCTCTTATTCCATGCACTTATTTCAGATGCACTTTGGAATTCCCTCCCCTTACATATTAGACTGGCGTCATCTTTGTAATCTTTTCAGCAAGCCTTTTAAGTAGAGGCCTTATCCCGGTCTGCATCTATGTGGGAATTGCTTTTAAAGATGTTTTAAAGGTTTTTTTAAAAAAAGATGTTTTTAAGACGTTTTGTTTTAATGTTATAAATTCTTTTGTTTTTAGGCTGTTTTAAAGTACTTTTGGTGTTTTCTTTGCCACCCTCGCTCCTTCTGGGAGAAAGGGTGGGATATACAGTACAAGTAATGAATAAATTATACATAAATTATTAATTCCCAAAGTTTTGAGTCTGGCTAAGGCAATTTACTGGAGATTATCACATTACTTTGAATCTTATTGTACTATGTAGTTTATAGTATAGAATGTATGAAAAAAAACCTATTTTGTTCCGGAAAATATTTAGAGTGCTTACAACTTCAGTCTTTTACAGTAACTAGGCTTCTTTTCAGCAGATACCTAGGTTAGAATTCGCATGCAGTGGCTTAAGTCCTATACTGTAAATACTCCTTCAAGAATAAGCCCAATAGTTCTCAATGGGGTGATTAGGCATCAATATGTTTGCCCTTTTGGTGTGACTGGAGGGAAAGCAATTTCTGTACTAATGTGTCAGCACCTTAAAGGCACCTAAGATGGAGAAGGGTTACTTACCAAAAGCAATGTCTCACAGCTTGCCAGTACAAAGGGATCTAAATCAGGAAAGGTTGTAGGCAATCAGTGCCAAAAGCATTTCCCACCCCCCTAAAGGTTACCATTAAGGGAGGACTAATGTTGCTGATATAATCTACTCAACAGATCTATATGGTCACTGTAATACACAGCACTGTTGAATTGCATGATCTGGTACTCTGATGTTTAAGTAAGTTTCAGATAATGAAGCAGCAAAGCACCCTCTGTCATTCAAATGGTGATGCCCTAGCTCAACCCACATTTGTTGCCTCAGGCGTCTCACTCTCAGGCAATGGTTACTAAATGTACTATGAAAAAAATGTGCAAGAAGGATGGATGGATGTAGGAGACTGTATCTTCCTTGCATGGGATACTAGGTGAATTTATGAACCCACGTTATAGGGAGTCAACCCATTAGCTTAGTAGCCCAATTTGTGTATTCTGATTAATAATACTTTTTCAAGGTCTCAGGAAGATTTCCTGCAATCTGAAATCAGTTTAATTGTGGTTGTCAGGGTTAGCTTGGAACCATCTACTGTACATGCCAAACATGTACTGCTCTACTGCAATATGGGTCCAGATGATTATGTGTTGGGAGGTAAGTAGAATGGATTTTGAACAGTTTTTATGATCTCTTTTTGGTAAAGCGCTCATTTCCCTAACAAAACATTTATATGGGATAATTTCAGATATCTCCATCTCTTCTTGAGATAGCAAGCTCCATCAGACCCATTATGCACATGTTCTCAATGTGGTTTAAATTATAGTATGACGTTTCTTACCTGTCTGGTTTGAAATCTTCCCTTCTGGACATGGAACACAATCATAGCAACAGAATGGCTTCCCCTCCTTCCTTTGTCTGCTGCAACCTGGAGGGCAGGGGTCATTACACAAGGCAAGGGGAACAACCTAGCCATAAAACAGAAGGTAGAACTCATATTCTGTTGTCTTCTCATTTGTTATTTGGATTGAAATAAGGCATCATTTGAGAATTTAAACCAGCCAATCAGCAAAAAGCTGCAGGGTTTTAAAGACTGGGATCAGGATCTCTACAGCAGCATGTTTGCAACCAATCCTTAATCATAAGAAGGTTCAATACAGCCACCTAGAATTCATCCAGAAGAGTGTAAAGGATTATGGGAAAAATACAGCTGGGACCTTACCCAGTTAAAGCTGTAGTGCCATGTAATGATCTTCTCATTAATGGACAACTCCCTTCCCTGTGAGGCTTGGGGATTCATTTCCCCCACTTTCACTCTTAAGAAGGACTTATTTGGGAAAGTCACCCAGTTGATAATATCAAATCCACTTTCTAATTCACCATTCTCATTAAAAAACACAGTGTCCCCAGCACTGTTGTTAAATGATATACTCCTCAGGAAAGGCTGAAGCTACAGAGGAAGAGAGAGAAAAGTAGGTTGGATAGAAGTAAATACCACGAAGCTTCTGTTTCCTCACTCTGGGGTCAGGTCACTCTATTTGTTGAAGGGGCTGGTTTTTTCCCCATTGAGAGCAAACTCATATCCATGTGTCTTTTAGTGATTTCTCAGTGACAACAGTAGCAATGATAATGTGCTGAAAGCAAGTTGGCTCCTGCACACATTCTCTTTCCTTCCTGGACTGTTCTTCCCATAAGCACTCTGGAAAGGGAAACCTCTAGCAATAACCTCTATGTTATATTACTGCAATGTGTTGTATGGTAGGCTGTCTACAAAGCCAGTTTGGAAATTACAGCTACTGCAGACTTCTGCAGAAAACCACCTGGGCTGGTTGCCATTTTGGTCTGAGTCCAATTCAAAGTACTACTTTTGTCCTATAAAGCCTTGCATTCCTCTGGGCCACCTTTCCCCTTACAAAGGTACCCAGAATCTGTGTTCAACATTTAAAGCCCTTTCTTTGAGAGATGTTTCTTTTTGGTGGGCCTTTTCTGTGGTAATTGAGGGATGCTCTTCCCAAAGAAGCTTGCCTGACACCAACTTTGTGAAATTTCTGACAACAGGCAATTTCTTTTTATTCTCCTAGGCATTTGACCAGCACTGACGGTTGGGGTTTTGGCACCTTGTACGTTCATTTTGTGTGCAGTTGGGGTGCATGAGTTTGTGGGGCAGCCCTCCCATGAAAGACTTTGAAATGTGACTACAGGCTCTGAACAGTTAATAAGCTGTTGTCTAACCGCTGCATCACATTGATATTCTATAACTTAAGGAATAGGCATTGCACACATCATCCACCAGGTGGTTCCCTCTGCAAGCCATTCCATCCATTGGTGATCACTCGTGGCAGAGTAAGATTGTCTTCCAAGATAAGGTCTTTAATAGTGGGTCCGTAAGTGACTGTGGAGGCCAATTCTGGATCCACACAGCCTCCCACAGTGAGGACATAGGTTTCCAGATGGAAGATGATCGTGATGAGGATTTGTTTGATGTGCCCTTCGCTCACTCATTTGTCCTGTTCACCCTATATTTGTGCTTCTTCAAAGTCCACAGCACCTTTGATAATAGCTGACCTCCATTTGGGACGTTCATGGGCCAAGACTTCCCAGTTCTCGATGTTCATGTTACATTTTTTTACATTCACTTTAAGAACATCTTTAAACCTCCTTTGCTGTCCACCGATGTTCCATTTTCCATCCTTAAGTTGGGAGTAAAGTAGCTGCTTTGGAAGACAGTGATTAGGCATTCGAACAACATGGCCAGTCCAGTGAAGGATCATTGTTTCAACACTGGTAGTCTTTGCTTCTTCCAAAAAGCTAACATTAGTCTGTCTGTCTTCCCAAGTAATTTGCAAAATTTTCCAGAGGCAGCATTGGTGGAATATTTCAAGAAGTTGGGAATGGTGTTTATAAATGGTCCATATTTCACAGGCTTACAGTAAGGTCAGTAGTACAATGCCTTTGTAAATAAGCATTTTGGTCTCTCTGCGAATACCCCGATCCTTGAACACTCTACGCTTCATTCGGGAGAATGCAGCACTCACAGAGCTCAGCCGATGTTGAATTTCAGCATTGATGTCAGCTTTTACAGAGAGATGGCTGCCAAGATAGGGAAAGTGATCAAAGTTCTCCAACGTCACACCATTAAGCTGGATTGACGGTGCTACAGAGGGACCACTTCACGAGCTTACATTTCTACTTCTCTCATGCCCTGTACTATCAGCCACTACTGGTTTTCCATAGGCTTTAATGAGGAGGAAAACCTCAATGACTTTTGAACTGCTGCTCAGAACTTTAGCAAACAAATGAAAGCTTGTGTTCCTCAACACACCTGAATAAGTACATCAGTAGTTTCTGTGAACATAGGAAATAAATAACATATATCTGGATAAAACTATAGAGGGCGGAGATTGAAGCATCATTGTTAAAGCAGTGTTCAACTTTCTGTACCTGTGGAATTTTATATTTGACACATTCATAGACTGTATCAGGTGGATCACATATGTCAACAGGTAGGTTATTAGGACAACAGGTACTGCTTTCATGAACAATACAAGGTTCTAGTTTTGGTGTACAAAGCCCTATACAGCTCGGGACCAGGGTACCTGAAAGATTGTCTTATCCCTTACATACCCAGTCAATCACTGCACTCTGCAGGCGAGGGCCTCCTGCAGATACCATCTTATCAGGAGGTTCGTTCTGCACAACATAGGTAATGGACCTTTAGTGTGGCAGCACCTACCCTGTGGAATTCCCTCCCTTTGAATATTAGGCAGGCGTCATCTCTGCTATCTTTTTGATGTCTTTTGAAGACTTTCCTCTTTCAACAAGTCTTTTTGGTTGAGACCTATCCCAGTCTGAGTCTGTGTTAGAACTGCTTAATATGTTTTTAATAATGTTTTTAACCCTTTAAAAAAATTAAGTGTTTTTAATGCTGTTTTGTTTTAATGTATTTTAAGATCTGTTTTATGATGTTTTAAAGTGTTTTTAGCGCTTTGTTTGCCACCCTGGGCTCCTGCTGGGAGGAAGGGTGGGATACAAATTAAGTAATAAATAAATAAACAATAGAAGTTTGAGGCTTATAATGAAGGAACCTTGAGTTGATATACACCTTAACTATAGGACATTTCTATGCCCATATATAAAACTGCTCAGGCTCTTCAGGTACAAAGAAATTAAGGAGAAAGCAACATTGCCTGAGTATGTGGAAGTACTACTGTGTGCTCTTAATGTTGTTGTTGTAAAATTAGGCTAGATACATCCCTTTCCATGTGAGACATTACCTGACAAGGTTGTAGCTTCTGATACTCTGCAAGCACCATCCCTCCCTTTTTTGTTCTGGATACAGACATGGAATGCAAAGCATGTGCCACAGCATAGACAGCATTGTAGATGCTGTAGCTTTGGCTGGTCATTTGCATCTCAAAAAAAGGCCCAGGAAGGCTCTCCAGCGTCTCCTCCCCAGTGCAGCTGGTCTCCACGTCCATATCTAGAAATAAACAGTCAAATACCTGTTCCCAGAAGAGCCTGAGAAAGCCATCAGCATCAGAGTGGGGATTTAGGTTCATGAGGAAATTGTGAAACTCCTCAATCTCATTGGAATGAATGGCAAAGGATAAGGCACCATGGAAGTTCTGTATATCTAGTTCTCTGTGAAATGTTTCCAAATGGAAATCCCAATGGGCAGTCATAACCCACACCTTGTTTATAGGCCTCATATCGAGGATTACACCCACTATTAGCAGCCACTGCAAATACGCCATGGTGTAAGTGTCTGCATTTACAGCAAATACGTTGACATTTGTTTTGCTTAGAGACCTGGCCATATTCTGACATTTGTCTATCAGCTCAGAAATGTCAAATAAATCACTGGGGCTTGGCATTCTTTCAATGATGGCTGTGCAGATGTCACTCAGGGAAAGCTGGAGTGTCAAAGTCTTCACAAACGTTTCTCCTTTATCATCAGCTGAGGCAAAGATCCCAATCCACTTCCACCGAAAATACAGAAGAAGCTGAACAATTCCAGTGTACTGATGGACTCCATCAGGGGCCATTTGGTATAAGGAAGAAATATGGATGTTGTCACTCACTGCTGGAGTAAATGAACAATAGGTGACCTAGAGAAAACCAAACAGATTTTAAAAATCAGCTGGTTGGATATTAGATTATGTTTAAATAGTCAAGCATATCAATAAGGCCATCAGGCTGCAGTAGAGGGAGAGATAGGGATAAAGGCCACTCCGTCAGCTCATCTAAGAGGCCAGATGTATTTAGTTACAATGTTGGTAACTTGAAGAACTAGTGCCTGAATTTTCTTCTCTCTTTCTTCCCACCTCATTATGTTCCCCTTTTTTCCATATCTTATAGACAGTAGTGGCCAATGAGGTAGGTTGGGGTCACTTACCTGACCTCCTGGCTCTGGAGCCTCTGTGATGTACCAGTAGGGCAAGGGGAAGGGGAGAGGTAGCAGTGAGATTGATGCTGTGCAAATGCACCATTTCTTTGTCTTCTGTAAGAACATGAACTTTGATGTATCCAAAGTGTAGGACTAATGGATCAATTAGAAGTGTATATCTGTAACTGTTTGTGTTTCTTTTAATATCTTGCTCCAGAATTTATTTAGAACTAGTCCAGAAAACATCCTGTATATCAGATTATTCATTTTACAACACCAGCACAAATTGCTTGCTCATATGTAACCCGACCACTGTTGTCCATGCACTGGTAGCCTCCAGGCTGGTTTACTGTAAAGCTCTCTATGTTGGGCTGCCTTTGAGGTTGGTCAGGAAGCTGCAGCTGGTGCAAAATACGGTGGTGAGACTGCTTACTGGGTCAGGGTATCACCAGCATGTCACCCCGCTGCTGAAATAATTGCACTGGCTGTCCATTTGCTACTGGGCCAAGTTCAAGGTTCTAGTTTTGGTGTACAAAGCCCTATACAGCTTGGGATGAGGATACATGAAAGACTGTCTTATCTCTTATATACCCAGTTGATCACTGCACTCTGCAGGTGCAGGTCTCCTGCAGATATTATCTTATCAGGAGGTCTGTCCTGCACAACATAGGAAACCGACCTTTACTGTGGCAGCACCTACCCTGTGGAATTTCCTCCCCTTAAATATTAGACAGGTGCCATCTCTGTTATCTTTCCAGCGCCTACTGAAGACCTTCCTCTTTCAACAGTCCTTTTAAGCACTTATCCCAGTCTGTGTCTGTGTTGGAATTGCTTTTTAATATGTTTTTAAGCCTTCTTTAAAAACAAATCTTTTGAAACCTTTTTTGAAAAGATGTTCTTAAATATTTTTATTTTAATGTATTTTAAAGTCTGTTTTTATGATGCTTTAAAGTGTTTTTAGTGCTTTTGTTTGCCACCCTGAGCTCCTACTGGCAGGAAGGGTGGGCTATAAATCAAATAAATAAATAAGGAATAACACTGTCAGATACTATCACATGATTAACTTGTAGAAAATTTTGTTGGGACTGATACCTTTGTGTGTGTGTGTGTGTGTTGCTGATTATTTCTTATATCTCTTACTTAATATTTTTAGCAGTTTATCTTTCGACATTATAAGTTCAAATCCTCATATTTCCTGGAGAGGGTCTTGTTTTTACAATCAAAGTATGAGCAATAATTCATAACGGTAAATGTTAGAAGAATTTTATCTGTGTCATTTCATTATCAGCAATCTCATTGTACGTTTTAAAAGAACAAGGTGGACATATACATACAAAGCAATAAATCCAAAAATTTGAAATTGTGCTTTGTTTTAACCGAATAGATCTACCTGGCTCAAATAAAGGTTTTTTGCTGCTTGATCATATTTTATTACAGAGGGAAAACCATGTCCTCAATTTTTTAATCTTAGTTGATAATGTTTTTTGCAGCCACTCTTGTGGTTTTTTTAATCCCAGTCAAAATTAACTAATAATTTCAGCCAATTACCAATTATCTTTATGACCTCATCACTGAGCTACAATCTGGAGCACCAATAAGAAACTACATTTCCCAGGATCTTTTGGGGAAAGCCTTGATTGTTAAAGTAATAAAATAGTTTTTTTAATGTATGGTGTGGATGTGAATAAAGAAAGCATGCCCATTACATGGAGTTGATTGGGGAATGTTGTAACACAGCCGTGTTATGTGGAAGGGAACAGAATATGTGTGATTGTGATCTAACTGTGGTTTGCTTACAACAGGTGTGATCAGGGCTTAATCAGAATTCTCAAACATGTTAATCTGAAAGGGAGATACTGTAAATCTAATAAATAAATAAATAAAAACCCCGATGAAGCTCACTGGGTGACCTTGGGCCAATCACAGTCTCTCTGTCTAACCTATCTCTGAAATCTTGTGAGGTTAAACAGAAGTTTTTCAGAGCCACATCTGGGTTTCACTGCACATATCCAAATGGTTTTATTACTTTTTTGAGCTCAAAACACACTTTCTTGGACTTAGATGCAGAACCAAATTGCATTTTGATATATTTAGGCCAATTTTCAATATGGTGTTAAGATATTCTTGTTATACTTAAAAATAGAAATATTAACAAAACAAATATTTTGATAAATAAGCAAGAGCCATATGCTTTGCATCTGTAACTAATGCATCTTACTCCTTCCTTCTCCTTCCTTTCTTCCTTCACCCCCACCCAAAGCCCTGCAAATATACAGTAAAGATGCACAATCTTCGTTCTATCCACATTCCCCTTACCTGTGGAATCTTATAAAAGCCTAAAATGGAGGCCATATGGAGAGATGTTTCAGAGTCGAGGCCTCCAATAACAGCTATGAGGTTCTTTTCAATGCCACACTTGTAGTTGGGAACAGTCTTCTTCTGGCGAAAGACAAGGTTCAAAGTATTCTGATAAGTCATCCTTGCATTGAAGTAGCTGTCATAGATCTGGAACCCCAAGGTGATGTTGGATAAAATCTTGGGGTTCTCATTGACCTCCTTCACAGCAAACACCAAGGCTAGAACATGCTGATAGTTCTTTGGCACTGTGCTGAAACAAGAGATAGATGATGTATATGAGCGGCTTTCCTGCATTTGCAAGAATATCTGCTGGAGACTAATCCCCACTTTACAGAATCACACCTGCACATATATTTAGGATGGGAGTGAATATTTCAATACCATAATGAAACAGCATAATTAAAAATTTAGAAGGCAGCTTCTCAATTCCTCACTTCTCTCCCTTTGTTGTCATAGAAGTTTGTGATTACGTGAAATACTGCCCTCTGTCATATGTATCCACCAAATCCTCATGTTTCTCTTCAGATAATTGCTCTGGGTACCCCTGTCAAGTGAAGTGAGCTGGGTGACCACCATTGAGAGTGCCTTTTCGGTAATGGCACCCTGGATATGGATCAGCCTTTCTAGTAAGGCACCAACGTTGTGGTCTTTTGGCATCAGGTGAAGACCTTTGTGTTCCAGGCCTCATTGACAACTTATGTAGTCTGAACATCTCAGTTTTGACTTCTGTGTTTTCACTTTAGATGAGGTTTTTGGTTTTGCTTTGTTTTTTGCCATTATATCACACATGTTTTTATGTTTATTTTGTATTTAAATTATTTGGATTTTTCTTTTACTTATTTATTGTAAACTATTTGTTATGGGTCAGGATATGATTGCCATAAAACAGGTGAGGCCTTCCAGAAGTTGGTGGACTACAATTCCCATCACCCCCACCCAACTTGGCCAGTGGTGAGGAATGACGGGAGCTGTAGTTCAGCAACATTTGAAGGGCCACACATTCCCCATCTCTGTCATAATTAATATTCTTTCCTAGTTTCCAGTTTAACTAGGCAATATTCTAAGATCACTTCCAGAAATGGAGAACTGTAATTTTCCTCCCTGTCTGTATTCTGAATATGTACATGTGTATTGAAAAAAAGGTTGGGAGTGGGAGCAGTTTTGACATGAGTATGTACAAGATTGACACAAATGTGTACAAGAAACAGGAGATGCCTTACTGATCAATGCACATGTCCAGGCACATATTTAGCTGAAAACACACATGAAAGTGTCTTGCCTTGAAACATCCATATGTCAAAACACAACATGAAACATGACCAAGTACTCATCCCATCTGAAGCAATCTTCTGCTGATGGAATGCATCCTCATCTGTATGTGTGCCTGCTTTATGTTCAGTTCAGCAAGTAATTTATGAACTTAAACAAATTTTCATGCATAGTTTTCTTGAATTGGATTTCAGTACTTTCCCCACCATCACCACCACCAGATTTTTGGATTAAATCACACTGATACCAGCATGTGGTACAATGTCTGAAATTGTTATGATAAAGTAGGATGGGAAATAGAAATGCCTGAGAAATGTTTATTCACTAATAGGAAAAAAAATCCTTGCAGTTTAAGAATGTACCTATAGCCCACAGATCTTTCTATCAAACTTTAAAAAGCAGGGAAATTGGGCAGCTATAGTGAATGCACCAGGGGAGCAGGAGACCTGACCTCCTCTCTGAGATATTGTACTGCCCTACAAATTTGTCAAAATGCAAACACAATTTGGGTTGGTCTTTCACAGTCCAATCCACTTGCTGTGTAGCTTGGAAGAATTTGGTACCGTGCCTCTGAGCTTATGGTGAGTGGTGGCAATACCTGCCATCTCCAAAAATGGAGAATTATATTTTTGTATGTTTGTTGGTATTCTCACTTTGCTTCTTTCCTGTGTTACTAATGTTTCTACAGATAATCTAATATAGAAAATTTTATTTCCCTCATTATTCATCCTAGAAATCTGTGTCAAATTTATTTTTATTAATTTCAAAGCCTTTTTATTGGTCAATGTCATATGATGGTGAAGACAGCCTTTTGTATTTCAAATTGTTGGTTATGTTATATTTCTATACTGAGTGCATTAACAGTGGAATCTGAAACTGCAGTTTGATGTAAAATCAGACTGATTACAATATGTTGCTAATTCAGCAATGACTCTAGCTGTTGGGAAAAAAAAGGATGCATGTTTTCAGCCTGCTATGTTTAAACCACTTTATATATAAGGCAAGGTGGGCATGGTCAATTAAAAATATAGAGCACATCTAGAATTTTACTAGAATATATTTCACCTCCTACAATCACCAGAAGAGTGGCTGACTGTTAAACCACTCTGGCTACTGGAGCTCTGTCAGGGGAAGAGGAGTCTCCTAACAACTCTCAGCACCCTTCACAAACTACACTTTCCAGGATTCTTTGGGGTAAGCAGTGACTGTTTATAGAGGAAAAAATGTCTGGAATGGGTGTGGTCTCCTGATTAGCAAAGCCAAACAGCTGTTAGTTTAGCTTTTAAAACACTGACAGTTGCTTCTTTCAGAGAATGTCTGCATTATCATAAACTCCAATATAAAATTTCTTAAATTAATTAAAAATTAGCCATGCATTTTTTTTACCTTTAAACTACAGAAGATGAATGTCAGAGTATGGGTCAAAGTCAGTAATAGGATTACAGGTACTCTGTGAACATGGCTGATTTTTAATTAATTTCAACTAATTATGAGACCACTGACAGGAAGAAGTTCAACTGGGGTCTGGGTTTTTTCTTTTGTTTTAGACTTTGAATTCTGCATTCTCTCTGAGTGTTTTGTAAATTGCCAGGGAAACTTACAGGGTTGTTAAGCAAGAGTTTCTGAGTTGAGGACTATAAATTTTGTACGATTTTGATTTGAAATGAGCTTATCAGAAGCAGCAGAATGGCATGGGGGTATTTCCCATTTAACATGGCAGAATGAGAAAAATTCATGCTGGCTATAGTATACAGCCACTCTTGTGGCTGTATAATGAAAAGCTTGTCAGAAAAGGAAAGTATTGATAGGCCAATTCAAGGTGTAGATGATCAGAAGCTGGACAAATCTGGGGTGGAGGAAGTATGCAGTGAAATACTCCCCCCCTCCCTGATAAGGCTAGACTTCAGAGATATCCAATGAAAAGACAATGTTGGAAGATTCAGGAAAGACAAAAGAAAGTGTTTCTGTAATTAGCACATATTCAAACTCTTGAATTGGCTATAACAAGAGGCAGTGATGTCCACCAATTTGCATGGCTTCAAAAGAAGATTAGACACATTCATAGAGGATGGCTATCAATGGCTAATCACTACAGTGGTTATCTGCTACCTCCACTATAGGAAGCAGTGTGCCTTTGAATAGCACTTCCTGGGAATCACAGCTGGGGAGAGGCTGTAGTGCTCAGGCCCTACTTGTGGGATTCCTATAGTGCATCTGGCTGGCCACTGTGTGAACAATGCTTGACTACATAGGTCTTTGGCCTGATCCAGCAGAGCTTTCCTTATATTCTTATGTTCTTATGACCTCTTTGGAAAACAGAATTAAAGGTTTGACAGAAGTGCAGAAGGGTAGACCATGGCTGCAGATGAAAAGGAAAATGGGAAGGATTTGAAAATAGTGAGTAAGTCAACTTGACCTCCCAGATCATAGTCCAACATTTTAACCACTACACCACACTTGTTACAACTGCCACCATATTGGCAAGACTACCATGATATTGACCAGACAGGAAGGGAGCAAAGAAAACCCTGCACATTAATAATTTTTAATAGCATGATAGTAAGCAACATAATAACATTATTTACTGGAATTGCACATTTTATCACCACTGTCATTCTCAAAAGATAAAGTATGAATTTCACAGGAATTTCAAAGGAATTTCCTAAGTCCTAGTCCAACATTCTAACCACTACACCACACTGGCTCAGCATGCCTCCATATTAAGCAAGGCTGCTGTGGTATTGACATATAGGACAAACAAGAAGGAAACAAAGGAAGCAAATCACATACCCTGTATATTAATCATTTTCAACAGTGCGATAGCAAGCAACATAGTAAAATCACTTACTGAAATTGCATACTTTATGGGTAATATTCTCACAAGATAAAATATGAATGTCAATGGATGGCTGTTTCTCCACTCTCATGTTGTTTCAGAAAGTGTGAATTCGGTAGGTTCACCCTTAAATGCAAATTGAATCAAGTTCTCTCCATCCCTTCTTACAACCAGTCAAAGGGGTGGTTCTACCTGTCATTCACAGTTTCCACCTATTGCTGGTTTCCCTGCCTTCATTCCTACCACTCCCATTGGGCACCTGCCACCACTGCTTTCTGAACTGTTGGTTCTGTTGTCTAGTCTTAATGATTATAGTAATTAGACCCCCCCCCAAAAAAGGACAAAAGCATAATTTCCTTACGCATATTCATCGACAATACTTTTCTGGGGGTTCTCCTTGAAGCATATTGGAAAGAAGGAGGGTGAAAAGAGCTGAGAAGTGATGCCACCAATGAGGAAGCTCCCTGGCTGATAATACTGATGTTGGACCTGGATGGGATCAGTCATAGAACACAAAGCAGGGTTCGCCAAAAATAGAGGGAACTCTATGAGTAATATCAAGGGCAATTCTAACATCTTCAAAGGAAAATCTGGGTCACTTGACATCAAATCACCTGTTTCAGTCTAAACTGGATATAATCACCCACTGTCAGCCTACATTATGTACCATTGCTGTCAGCAGCTCTGGGTTGTGCATATGCAAAATAGATCAGCTCTCATTGGCTCTTGGGTTGGTTTTATAAGCATTCTGTAGTTTTATTATGACATATGTTTGTGAACTTGAAAATGCCATGTGGATATTGCCAAAGAAATGCTGAATCACAGTACTTTCAGATAACTACAAGGTTCACAGTCCCTGGAGCCTTGCAATCTATGCGGCATCAACTGCAGCAGAAGTATTGAACAAAATATATTTATCCTATCTAGACTAAGCTCTTCTCTTTTCCATTGTGAAAAATGCACGGCACCTGGGTTTAGTAAGATCTGTAGGGGTGGGGAAATACATGGGATAGAGCAGGACAGGAAGTGCTTTGTTCCCAAATGCGAAAGGGGAAGATGATGAACAGCAACTCCTACTTTATGATCTTATAGAGAATACGCTTTGCCTGTCAATGGGCCCAGGATAATTCTGTAACAGCTCTATTTAAAGGAACAGTTGATGTGATGGTGTCTGCAGGAGGCCCTTTTCCATAAACTGTAGAGATTGGTTGAATATATAAGGGGTCAAACCATCTTTTAGGTAACCTGGTCCCAATTTGTGAAAGGCTTTGTTCACCAACACAAGCACCTTGAACTTACCTAGTAGCTAATTGGCATCCAGGGCAAGTATTTCAGCAATGGCCCAGTAGTGATAAGATTATTCTCCAATGGACAGCCGATACTGCATACTCCGCTACTTAGTGCTTCCTGGCCAGACTTAGGGGCTGCCCCACATGGAACACGTTGCAGTAGTCCAGTCCGGAGTTTACTAGTGAATGGATGGCAATGGCTAGGCTGTCCTATTCAAAAATTGCCATAGCTATCTTACTAACTGGATCTGATAGAAAGCATTCTTGGCCACTAAGGTTACTGTCATTCCAGGTTTCTCCAACACCACAATTAAGATACCTCCATTAGAATGGTCAGAGAAGCATCTGGGCAGCAGAATGTGTGGTATACCAGCAATAACCTTGGTTTACTGTCACTTAACATCATGTGCAAGCTCTCAATGCTAGTTCTAAGACAGAAGGGGTTTCTTGGTGATAGACCATAGCAACTTCCATACAGACCCTTCTCTGCAGCCTATCCTGATGTGGCATGTGTATCCAGCTGAGCACAGCTGATTCAGTTCTACTTCTCTCAGCTCACATACTCATGTCTGTTTAATACATGCTAAATTCGCATCCTCATTCATGATCATATGCAAGAGTAAAAAGGTAAAGGTGTCCCCGCACTTGTAGTGCGAGTCATTTCTGGCTCTTAGGGTGATGTCTTGCGACGTTTACTAGGCAGACCGTATATATGGGGTGGGATTGCCAGTTCCTTCCCCAGCCTTTCTTTACCCCCCAGCATATGCCGGGTACTCATTTTACTGACCACGGATGGATGGAAGGCTGAGTGGACCTCGACCCCTTTTACCAGAGATTCGACTTCCTCCTTCCATTGGAATCGAACTCCGGCCGTGAGCAGAGCTTCAGCTGCATTACCGCCACTTACCACTCTGCGCCATGGAAGGTCTTATTATGTAGCTATTTTATTTCAAATAGCAAGACACATTGACTGGTGGATGCAGTGGATGAATGATCAGGAACCCAACCATGGGAGATATGGGAGTGAGGAACACCGAGCCTTCTGCTGGTCAGAATGAAAATTAAATGTGGGTGATGCCTTCACTCTGAGGATTCTTAAAGGTGTTCTCTCCAGGGAGAGATGCCCTTTGGTGTCTCTCCTTTGACAGCAAGTTCTCCACCCAAGGGATGTCGGGTTTTTATGCCCCCTGACCTAGTCAGGTGCTAACAACATATGAAGAGCCCACTGGATCAGAATAATGGCCCATCTAGTCCAGCATCCTGTTCTCACAGTGGCCAACCACATCCCTGTGGGAAATCTGCAAGCAGGACCTGAGCTCAAGAGCTTCCTTCCTTCTTGCGGTTTCCAGCAATTGGTATTCAGATGTACTGTATACTGCCTCAGACTGTGGAGGCAGAACACAGACATCGTGGCTAGTAGCCTTTGATAGGTTTTCCTCCATGAATTTGTCTAATCCTCTTTTAAAGCCTTCCAAATTGGTGACCATCACCGCCCCCTCTTGGAGCAAGTTCCATAGCTTAACTATGTGGGCCTGTATGTATGTGTCCTGACTCTATATCCTGGAGGTCCTTCCCATCCATCTCTAGGCAGAAAAGCCATGAGGGGAAAAATAGCATGTTTCAGTGTTAGCCCAAGCAATTTCACAGGTCTGAATCCCCTCCTGTTGTCACGGGGGCAATCCAGTCAATCAGTGCACAGGAAGTAGTAAGCAACCATAGCATACATATACCATCATAGGTTACTATTAGTTGGTCTGCCACAGGGTAGACCTAGTAGCCTGGTAGACCTATCTCAATAATAGATATGTGTTCATATCATGCCTGGAGCTGTTTCTTTGAAGACATAAATAGGCATAAATCTCCTGAGTTGGAAGGGGTAACATTTTTTGTCCCCAAAGGCCACATTCACCTTTGGCCATTGTTCAAGGGTCTGCTTTGTTGATACAAGGGTCCGTGGTTAACCTCCACTTAGAGTTCAAATCTGGACCAGAATTTGGCATAAACCAACCCTTGACCAAGGCTAACTCTCCCTCTGCCTATTTCTTTTTGTACTCCTTATGAAGTTGTTACGTGATAGGAATAATGATGATTAAATCACTGAAAATGCTCAGTTGTAAGGATTATAATATAATGAAAGACATTGGCAATGAAAAGGTCACCAGATGCAGATTCCACTTGAGAGTCTTTTCTCAATCTCCAGATACAAGGTCTCCCCATCAAATATACAGTAGATATGTAAGTGTGGGGAGAGTTGGACAATAACTCCTCACTTACAGGTAAGAAATCCATTCAGAAGGGCTATTTTAAAGATGATTGCTCTTGATTGCACACCCTCACATACCCAAATATACACACCCTTCTGCACTCCCCTCTGTATATCATCATATTCCTCCTCATTATATCAGTTGACCTTTCCTTTGCACATGCCCACCTATGGATCCCCAAAAACTACTTAACGTGTAGGATACAGTCTTGACAGTCAGTGGCATCACCAGTCCCAGGACTTTCCACATGTCTCCACTTTGCTCTCAAGGACCACCGTTAGTGCAGTGCTGGATGCTAGGCCTAGAAGTTTGGTAAGGGTCATATTTCCCGGCAGTATGAAGACCAGACAGAACTTTAAGAACTGTAATCATTTCAGCAATAGAATTCCTAATTCTGATGCTAGTTTCATCTCATGCTTCCATTTGCACAGATGGAGGACTGCTCTAGCCAGAGCCACGACGGGCAGCTTTGTATCTTTCTTCTTGAGGGTCATATAATTCATGATTATGCCTTACCACTTTATTTTCCCTTAGAGTATAAGAACTCTTATTTCACTAGTCTAGGAGTTTGAATATGTTAAGATGTTAGTCTAAATACACATGTGATGTGTGTGTGTGTGTGTGTGTGTGTGTGTGTGTGTGAGAGAGAGAGAGAGAGAGAGAGAGAGAGAGAGAAGCTCTTCAATACTCAATGCATTTTTAAAATATCTTTTATTTCCTTGTAATAAACATATTTTTTGATAAAACATCCTGCTTGAGAGCACATCCTGCCTCTCAGAGAATTATGTTTTAGGGGTGATGTGTTTGGTGGACACATATGGGAATTCCAACATACATGGGTAATATTGAGTTAACGCAAAGGACAAATGCAAAAAGAAACACATGCAGAACACACACAGAGGACATGATAGATCTGCTGAGTGGGGAGGGGGCACTTGAAATCCTCGTCATGGTACTGGGTTGAGCAAAGAGCTTAAACATCTCCACACAATTCCCCAGCATGCCTTAAGAAATTTCTTGGGCTGGGCCAGGCCTGTGGGTTTGGGGCTTGACAAAAATTGTGGGTTTGTTTGGGGCAGGGGGCTCTCTAACTTATCCCTACTTAATCTCCTGAGCTCCCATAACTCTCTATACCCACTCCCCCAGAATCCAAGCTCTACCTTTTTCTTCAAACCCCCAACAGTCCTCCAAATCACGTACTAATTCCTTGCAACCCAGTTACAAACCAAGTTTAATAATCTAGATTAACTATGAGGATATACTCTGGGTGTCCAGAAATTAATCCAGAAAATGGTTTTCTTACTTAAATAAGAAATGACTTCTTGGTCACTAAACATGATTGATGTTATAGTTTGTATGAGAGGGTTTACCCATCCCCTGCACATATTCCAATGGGGAATTAATCTAGATCAATCTACCACATCTTCCTACTCCCTGAAACTGAGTGCAGCAGCAGAGAAAAGTAACTGCTCACTGCAAAGGTTTAGAATATGAAGAAGCCTTGGACGATCCAGAACATGCCTTCCCAACGTAGAGCCATCCAGATGTTTTACACTCTAAATCCCATCAGCTGTAGGCAGCATAGCTGTGTTTGAGCTGATGTGAATTGCAGCCCAATATATGCAAAGGGCCTTAAGTTGGGGAAGGCTGATGTAGAGTGCGTGTGACATGGCTGGGCATTATATAAATTGTAGCACAAATTACATACAGTGTCCCGTTCCCATCATCCAGGCAGGGAAGCTTTCCTGAAACTTGCTAAGTAAATGAGGCCTGATTCAAGGTAAATATCATGTCTTTAGGCTATCAAAGAACACATTTAAACTACTTTGTCTGCACACTTAAATAGAAGTAAGGCCTAATTTAATCAGCTGTGCTTAATTCTGGGTATCTTCGTTATTCTGTTTTCACTTATCTCCTCTTTTTTAGCTGCTCTTTACTGTTCAGTTCAGGCCTCAGAACAATTATATGACATTTAGGGAAGAAGATACAACCCAGTATCCCAGCACTGGACATCAAGATGGAGAAGATCTCCACAGCCGCCAAGTATTTTCCTTTGGTGCTCAGATAAGTTGGAACAAAAGACAGCCACACGCTGCAAAACACCAACATGCTGAAAGTGATAAATTTGGCTTCATTAAAGGCATCTGGCAGCTTCCGAGCAAAGAAAGCCACAATGAAGCTGACAAGAGCCAGTAATCCAATGTAACCGAGAATATAGTAAAACATGTTGGTTGATCCTTCATTGCATTCCACTACAATTTCTTCAGGCAGAGAGTACATGTCCAAATCTGGGAAAGGAGGGTCAGTACAAAGCCAGATTGTGCAAATACTTGCTTGGATAAATGAGCAGCCAAGAATAATAGAGTTTGAAAACTTTATCCCCACCCATTTCCTGATCTTGGATCGTGGCTTAGTGGCCACAAATGCCAGAACCACAGTGAGGGTTTTTGCCAAGACCGAAGAAACAGCCACTGAGAAGATGATACCAAAAGCAGTTTGTCGCAAATGACAAGTCAGAAACTGGGGCCGGCCAATGAATAGCAAGGAGCAGAGCAGGAGGGAGATGAGCATAGCATAGCTGAGGTTCCGGTTGTTGGCTTTGACAATGGGAGTGTTCCGGTGCTTGATGAAGATTCCAAGAACTAAAGCTGTTGCTGCAGAAAGAGCCAGAGCCAAAACAGTCATACTGATTCCCAAAGGTTCATCATAAGACAGGAAGTTTTGACCCTTCAGAAGGCACTGGTTTCTCTCCTTGTTGGCATACTCATCTTCTGGACAGTGGAAGCAATCATCCATATCTTGAAGGGGGAAAATGAGTAAGGGTAGTTCAGTCTTCCAGATAAGCAGAATTTTGAGTCTGGCTAATTAATTTATGTCTTTTTTGTAGTACTTAGACTTCTTTCCAGCAGATAATTCAATTGGTGGAACTGGCCCTGGTATGGATGCCACATAATACTCATTCCTCACTTGTAAGAAATTGTTATTTTAGTGTGGCAGAACCTATTATTTGGAACTCCCAGCCTATTGATATCAGGAAGGAATCTTTGCTATATTCCTTTTACTGATTGCTTCTCCAGACATAGATGTTGAGGTGTTTTAATATTTTTAGTCTGTTGCTGTTTTAGTTGTTTTTAAAATGTTTTTAATTACTTGTTTTTAACTGTTTTATTGATAATCTTAACGTGTGTTTTTGTAAAGCGCTTTGAGGCCTTTTTAAAAGTGGTATATACTGTAAATATTGTTAAATAAATAAAATTAGGTCAGAATTGGCATGCAGTAACCTAAGTCCTATAAACACTCTCACAAGAATAAGCCCCATAGTTCTCAATGGTGTTTATTTCTGATTAGGTAAGAATAGGATTTCACTTTTGGTGTCTCTAAAGGAAGTAATCTGTATGCTAATGTATCAGCACCCTAAAGGCACCTACCTGGAGGATATCATTCCCACTTTCTGTGGGGGTGCATTTGCCTTCACCCCTCCCTGCTTCAAACGAGACTTGGGTAGTTAGACTTGCAGAGAGGAGGGAGGTCACATGCACCCTAGGACCAATCATGAAAGGGCTGTGGAGCATGGTTTATAAGCCACTTCCACCCCCTCCCACCCTTTCAGTACGGGCTTTTCTAGTTGCTGCTTACGCCTACTCCATACTGCGGGGTTAAATTCAGTTGGCTTTCAGAGTGGTGTGGTTGCCTTCCTGCTGGTGTGCAGTTCGGGCAGGTGAGGAGGTTGGGGGTTATTATGATGTTTACTGAGACATTATGGAGCTATGGGCACCCTTTGGGGTTCTTCCAATACTTTATGCCTGGGGGAGCACTTGGGGTGCTCTTGAGTCCTAGCTTGTGCATTTGGATGAACCCCTGTACATCGGGGCCCAGATGCATGGATGGGTGCCTAGCCAAGGCCTGCCTAGCAAGAAGAGAGGTATTTCCTCCCCATCCTTTGCTGGGGGGCCATAGCCTACAGTTGCTGACATGCCCAGGGGACTGGGGGGACTTTTCCCCATCGCATGCAGGTATAACCTCACCTGCCTGAACAGTTTGAATTTGATTAGTTTGGTTGGTTTGGTGTGCAGGTCCCCCAAAATCCTTGTTATATTTTAATAAATGTAACATTTTCCCAATCCTGGTGTCTTGAGTTTTCATCAGGAGTGTAGGGGCAAGGGCTACTTACAAAAAACCAATGTCTCACAGCTTGCCAGTGCAAGGGGACCTGAAACAGGAAGGCCCATTGGGCAATGCTGAAGTCATTTCCCACCCCTGAAATAAAGCTTACCATCAAGGCAAGCTGCAGATAATGAGGTAGCAGATCACCTTTCGTCATTCAAACAGTGGCGCCCTAGTTCAACCCATATATTTGTCTTAGATACCTCTGTCTCAGGAAATGGTGACTAGATGAACCATGAACAAATGTGTAAGGAGGGCTGGGTGAAGGAGCACAAGAGACTAAATGCACATATGAACCCACAAGAGACTAACTGAAGATATGAACCCACTTTACATGGAATCAACTCATTAGCTGAGATAGCCCAATCCACTTACTCTGGTTAAAAGCAGCTTTCCAAGGCCTCAGGAAGATGTCCTGCCACCTGAATTCAGTTTAATTGTGGTTGTCGGGATTAGCTTGGGATCATTTCCATACAAAATATGTGCTGTCCCATCGCAGTATGGGTCCGGAGGTTTATAGTTTGTGATGCAGGCAGAATGGACTTGGATGGGCTTTATTATGATAAAACATTATTTTCTCTAACAGACTATTTCTTTAAGATACTTTCCCTCCTGATGTAGCAAACTCCACTAAAGCCATTAAATACATGTTCTCAATGTGGTTTAAATTATAATATGATGTTTCTTGCCTGTCTGGTTTGAAATCTTCCCTTCTGGACATGGAGCACAATCATAGCAACAGAATGGCTCCCCCTCCTTCCTTTGTCTACTGCAACCTGGACGGCAGGGGTCATTACACAAGGCAAGGGGAACAACCTAGCCATAAAACAGAAGGTATAGCATGCATTCTATTGTCTCCTCACTTGAAAGGAAATTCTTAACGCAATTTTGGTAAAGGCAAATCGTGTATGTGTGGCCATATTAGGAGGAAAGATTTAATTTGCTTTAATTCCATTGCTGTGGGACATGAACAGAGCTGATGTATCAGATGTTCTCTGTTCAGTTAAGCTTTGGGGCACATTATGGTATGGGGACTGCCTTCAAGTTGATCCCGACTTATGGCGACCCTATGAATAGGGTTTTCATGGTAAATGGTATTCAGAGGTGGTTTACCATTGCCTTCTTCTGAGGCTGAAAGGCAGTGACTGGCCCAAGGTCACCCAGTGAGCTTCATGGCTGTATGGAGCACATTAAGACTAATTAATTAGATTTTTGATAGGGATAGGGTTTAGGCATGATGGAAGGTTCAGAAAGTGGAGGAGAACGAGAGACAATCACTTTTAAGATTTATATAGGTCCTGGATCAGGAAAATTCATTTTGCTTTGTCTGAGAAACAAAATACTCTGATTGGCTAGATCTAGACAGTTTAGAAAGGGAAGCTAACTGTTAGAAATAATGGCACTAGGAAAAGTCAGCTAAAGGAGGTGTGAGGCAAAGGTAAGAAAAAAAACAACGGAGGTGAAAGTGGATAGCCGAGCTCTGAATAGTAAGGTATTCCTTTTCAGTGTGATAACTACACTTTGCTGGTAGGGACGGGGGAGAAACTTGATTCAGTTCACATTTAAAGCCAGATCTATTCGTATTTTCCAAAACAATATGTGAACTGAAATGCAGCTATCCTTCAAAATTGGAACAGATCCAAATTTCTTGGCGCAGTTTTCCACCCAAGCAACTCTTAAAAAAATAGATGCATTTGGAGACAACATACATGAAAATGACATTGGTAACAAAAATAACTTAAAAATGCATTCTATTAGGAGAAACTGATTGCAAACGTGTGTACATTAGTCAAAACTGCATACGGAATGTGTTTTATTGGGAGAAATTCACAATGAAATGCTGAAGAATTTCCATGAGGATTGCTGCAGTAATGCAGAGAACTGTATTCTCATTGGAAAAACGAGAATACTGACAAAATAGACATTTACAGATCCTTCCATCCCTGTTTGCTGGTGAAGATCAAGAGAAGGGAGCCGGTGGCTGTTATGATAAGGGCCTGCCCTGTGGAAAGGTCTTAAAAAATAAGGTTATACAAGCAGGGTTTTTAGTTCAGCTAAACTATCCAAACACGCAGAAGTACAACCGGAGGGGCTTTGGTGACAGATTTTTAGTCAGTAGCTGGACTGGTTTGTGAATGAATTTAGCCGTGAAGAAGTTTTAGGGTAAAAACTACTTAGACACTTGTGTCACTTGAGTCCTTAGAAACTTTCATCAAGCACATATAATATCCCACACAAAGCACTCTCCCCACCGTCAGGGCCAAGCAACTGGTATTCAAAGGCATGCTGCCTTCAACAGTGGAGGCAGAACGTAGCCCTCATTGATAGCCTTTTCCTCCATTAATTTGTTGGATCTTCTTTTTAAGCTATCCAATTTGCTGGCCATCACTACTTTTTGTGGGACCAAATTCCATAGTTTATGTATGCACTCTATAAAGAAGTACTTTATTTTGTTTGTCTTAAAGATAGATAGAGAGAGATAAACAGGCACAGGCACAAGGATACAGATATAGATTTGTGTGCATTTCTATACTGCCATATCATAAAATATGAGGGTGGTGTATAACATAAAACACAATTTAAAAATAAAAATACAGATAATCATTAGGGTGATTGGCTAATGAAAAATGAAAAATTAAATAACTCCAAAGGTCTGTCAGCAGGTGATAGTATAAAAAGTATGAATGTTTCAATGTTAGATTCAAAACATGTATTTCTGTAAGATTCAAAGCATCATTCATATGTAATGATTGATTTTGTATTCCACATTTATAAAATCATTTCAAGAGGAACTAGTAGGGAAGTTTGGGAACTAACACTAAAAAACAGAGCTTGGAAAAATTACTTTTTTCAACTACAACTCCCATCAGCCCCAGCCAGCATGGCCATTGGATTGGGCTGATGGGAATTGTAGTTCAAAAAAGTAACTTTTCCAAGCTCTGCTAAAGAGCATATTTATATTTACAATTCTCTAGCCTTCCATTGTCTGTTCAGAAGTAGATTGCAGTCTAAAGGCTGTTCCTCAGAACTACGGTTGAGACTCCGACTCTGCCTCCAATCAGGGCAGAGTTGCAGGGTTTTACACCTTGGGAATCTGGATCAAGTGGCACTTTCACAACCCATCCCTAACCACAAGAAGGCTCAGTGCAGCCACCTAGAATTCATCCAGCAGATTATCCAAATATTTAACAATAGAGGTTGTAGCTGGGACTTACCTGATTAAAACTGTGGTGCCATGTAATGATCTTCACATTAATAGAGAACTTTCTTCCCTGTGTGGTTTGGGGATCCATTTTCCCTACTTTTACTTTGAAGAAGGACCTGTTTGGGAAAGTCACCCAGTTGATAATATCAAATCCACCTTCTAATTCACCATTCTCATTAAAAAACACAGTATCCCCAGCGCTGTTGTTAAATGCGATACTCCTCAGGAAAGGTAGAAGCTACCGAGAGAAAGAGAAAGGTAGGTTGAATAGAAATTGAGAAAACACAATGAAGCTTCTGTTTCTGCATGCTGGGATAAACTCACACTATTTCTGGAAGGTGTTGAATTTATATTCTCAACGAGATCAGTAATGACGGGTTGGTAAATGCAAGTTGGCTCCCAACCCCTTGTCACCTCCAGAAGCGATGTTTGCTTTGCCACATTGGAGCCTCTGGTTTGGGGAGCCACATGTTTTGATTGTATCCCCCTTCCTGTTTAACACTGACACAAAACTGCTAGGTGGGATTGTCTGGAAGTTTGGAGTACGCTGTCATCGGTATGTTGATGAGACACAACTATATTACACCTGAACATCGCCAGAAGGTCACCTTTCAGTACCAAATGCATTTTTATTTTCCCAGACATTTAAGCAGCACTGGTGGACAGACATGTGATGCCTACCTATGTTCATCCTATGTGCAGTGGAGATGCAGGATCCCCCTTGGCATGTTTTCAAAGTGCCCATAGGCCCAGAAAGCTTGACAAGCCTTAGTCTAACCACTCCACCACACTGATATTCCATAACTAAAGGAATAGACATTGCACACAGCACCGGCTAGATGAGTCCCTCTGCAGGCCTTGCACTCTTGGCAAGACCTTTTGCCTTGATTTTTGTTCCTGTCCTGCACTATCTGCCAGTACTAGTTTTCCATATAATTTAATAGGACAGGGAAATCTTAATGGTGTCTGAATTGTTGCTCAGAACAATGAAAGCATGTGTTCCTCTACAAAAATGAATAAAGTACATTGGTAGTTTTGACAAAAATTAGAAGGAAATATGTAATATCCCTGGATAAACTGTAGAAAAAGGGGTCAAAGTAATTTTAAGCACTTTTTCACTTACTGCGGTTGTGGCATTTTATACTGGATTTGTTTGACATTTGGCAAATCCATAGACAGCATCAGGTAAATCATGTGAGCCAGAATGCAAGTTATTAGGTTAAAAGGTACCATTTTAATAAGCAATATAATCTTGAGGCTCATAGTCAAAGAAACGTGTGATTGAAACATACCTTTACTCTACACACTTCAGAGTCCCTATAGTAATAAATACATATAACTAGGCAGGCTTTTCAGATACAAAGAGCTTAATGAAAAATCAAGATTCCCTGTGCAAGTGGAACTATTTGTATTTGCTCCCAATGCTGTTGTCTTACATTAATGCTATTCATTGAAAATATATATCTGCCTTTCCATTACCTGAAAATGTTGTAGCTTATGATAGCCTGCGAGTACCATCCCTCCATTTTTGTTCCTGGATACAGACATTACATGCAAAGCATGTGCCACAGCATAAACAGCATTGTAGATGCTGTAACTCTGGCTGGTCATTTGCATCTCAAAAAAAGGCCCAGGAAGTCTCTCCAGCTTCTCTTCCCCAGTGCAACTTTTCTCCCCATCCATCTCTTGAAACAGACAGTCAAATGCCTGCTCCCAGAAGAGCCTAAGGAACCCATCAGCATCAGAGTGGGGATTTAGATTCAAGAGGAAATTGTGGAACCCCTGGAGCTCATTTGAATGAATGGCAAAGGATAAGGCACCATGGAAACTTTGTATATCTAGCTCTCTGTGAAATGTTTCAGATGAAAAATCCCAATGGGCGGTCATAACCCACACCTTGTTTATAGCCTTCAGACTCAACATTACACCCATATACAGCAACCACAGCATACTTTTCATGGTGTGAGTGTCTGCATTTACAACAAATATATTGACATTTGCTTTGCTTAGGGACTTGGCCAGATTCTGAACTGTGGCTATCATCTCAGTAATGTCAAGAAAATCACTAGGGCATGGCATTTTTTCAGTGGTGGCTGCACAGATGTCACTCAGGGAAAGCTGGCGTGTCAAGGTCTTCACAAACATTTCTCCTTTATCATCAGCTGTGGCAACAATCCCAACCCACTTCCAATGGAAATACTGAAGAAGAAAAATTATTCCATCGTATTGATGTGCTTCATTGGGGATCATCTGGTATAAAGAAGAAAGCTGGGCTTTGTCACTAACCGCTGGAGAAAATAAAGAATAGGTGACCTAGGGACAAACAAAGGGGGAAAATCAGGAGGATATTTGTGTATGTTTAAATAATCAAACATATCCTTAGGTCCATTATACTTCAGCGCAGGGAATGATGGGAATCAAGGCCACTCCAGCAGCTCAGCTGAAAGGCCAGTACAGTTTGACTCCTTGACATCTACATCTAGCTGATCATTTTAAGAACTTGGTAATGTTAAGAACTAGTGGCAAAGGCTTCTTCTTTTCCTGCTCATCACTTCCTTCCTTCCTTCCTTCCTTCCTTCCTTCCTTCCTTCCTTCCTTCCTTCCTTCCTTCCTTCCTTCCTTCCTTCCTTCCTTCCTTCCTTCCTTCCCAGCCATGCTTCTAGATTGTAAGTCCAAGGGCAAGGACTGTTTGAGAAGCACTGTCCTATAGTTTAAAAGGCTACTGCCTTCACAGAATTCCCCCCTTATGGGTCTACTAAGGGAGTGAATCTTACAGTCTCCTGGTCAAAGCAGGGATGCTGAGCTTAGAGGAATGAGGCAGGCTGGCATTCCACTAGATTGGGATGAAGAACCTTTTCAGCCTGAGGGACACATTTCCTTCCAAGGGCCACATGTCAGTGGTGAGCAGGGACAAAAGTGGGTATGAAAATTATTGTAAAAAATACCTCTGTACAGTAGGCTAGCTTCCTCACACACTCAGACATCATCTCTGTCCTACAACCAGGGAAGCAAGAGGCATTATCAGAATTCAAGGGCACACAGAGAGGCCCAGAGGGTCACATTTGCTCCATGGACTTGAGGTTCCCCATGCCTGTAGTAAATTATGTCTGTGCTGGTTACTGACCATTATTTATTTATTTATATTTATTTATTTATTACATTTGTATACCACTCCATAGCTGAAGCTCTCTGGGCCGTTTACAACAATTAAAACATAAAAACAAATATACATAATGAAGAAGGATTGATTGTAGATGCTGTCATGGGGCAGTGGAGCAGAAGGTCCAAAGCCATGGAGCTCAAGACACCTGGGCCTACCCTTAATGATGCTCTCGCTCATGCAAATATCTGTTTGACCTCACAAGAATGGTGAGAGGTTAGTAAGGCAGAGAGATGGCGATTGACTGAAGGTCACCCAGTGGGCTTCATCTGGGTCTAAATCTAACACTCTATCCACTCTACTACATTGGTCCTTATATTGGAATATCACTAAAAGTAAACCATATAAAATATATCATTGTGGGGTTAACGGAAACAACTGCAAAAATAAATGCTGGGCTCCTGCTGGAAGGAAGGGCGGGATATAAATCAAATAATCAAATAATCAAATAAATAAAGCTTTGCCCATTAGCATTGTGGGGTTAACGGAAACAACTGCAAAAATAAATGCTGGGCTCCTGCTGGGAGGAAGGGCAGGATATAAATCAAATAATCAAATAATCAAATAAATAAAGCTTTGCCCATTAGCATTATACCCCATCTGTTTTCATCAATTGTGTCAATATCTCAGTAGCTTTTCTAGGAATCAAGATAACAAACCACTGGTAGTGAATCATTATCCTGCTTGCTGCCACTGGTCTTCCCCGCATCCCATATTGAAAACATGAGATACCATAAATGGTTTGAACTCAGGGACACAACTTTATGAATGAACGTCACTGATCTGCAATTAAATACATTTTAACAAATCACCCATTTCTCAGGTGAGGCTTCTAGTTCAAACAAGAGACTGCAGTACTAACATCTCATGCCAACTTGCTTTACTTGGGCAACCCTACAGTGAGCGAGTCATCAGTTCATTCCAAAAATTTGGACTTTGGTTTTACTGCAGTTCCCAAAATGCACACACACACATTTCATCTGTTTTGTGTGTGTAACTAACAGTTCTCACTCCTTCTCATTCATTTTTTCCTTCACCCCCACCCAGACCTCAGTAAATACATGATATGCCACAGTTGTGAAACCTTCATTCCATCCACATTCTTCTTACCTGTGGAATCTTGTAGAGGCCTAAGATGGTGGCCATATAGAGAGATGTTTCAGAGTCGAGGCCCCCAATAACAGCTATCAGATTCTTCTCAGTGCCACACTTGTAGTTGGGGACAGTCTTCTTATGGCGAGAGACAAGGTTCAAAGTATTCTGATAAGTCATCCTTGCACTGAAGTAGCTGTCATAGATCTGGAACCCCAAGGTGATGTTGGATAAAATCTTGGGGTTCTCATTGATCTCCTTCACAGCAAAAACCAAGGCTAGGACATGCTGATAGTTCTTCGGCACTGTGCTGAAACAAGAGAGAAGATGATGCGTATGAAGGGCTTGGCTACTACTGCTGGAGTATCTGTTGGAGACTCATATGCATTATATGGGATGACAACTGTGCATATATTAAGGATGTGGCTGGAGAGACTTTTCGTTCCATAAAGAGTTAACTCAATGGTTTGTAACTTTAGGGATAATGTGTGTTTTTTTGTTTATTTATGTTGAATGTAATTTCATATTTTATTTTGCATTTTGGTTGTTTAATTTGAATAGTTTTTCTTTTTACCTATTTATGTAAACTGTGTGTTATGGGTAAACATAGAAATGCTATAAATAAATGAATACTCCTTAATTTCCAGTCAGGTGAGTTGATAAAATTAATGCCAAAACTGGAGGATTTGAATTTCAGTTCATTCCAACTCCCCCCCACCCATATCTATGTTCAGTATCTTCACATTTGCATTAACAAAACATATGGGGAGGGAGCAGTTTTGATGTAAATGTATGCATGAGTGAATCAATTTCTTTTGTGAGATGTTTTACTGGTGCACATACTGTATGTTTCCCTGCACATTTGCAAATTTACACACACAAAATAATCCTGAATCGCTGAAACAGCCACATGTACAATCAAATTAAGACTGAGGTTCCCCTTACCCCTTACTGTTCTGGGAAAGACCTTAAAGCTTTAGTAGACCATGCATGCATAGTGCTCCCTACAGAATGGAAGAGCTGAGGATTTCTACCTGGTTATGGACTGGAAAGAGGACCAAATACTCATCTGATCTGAAGCAACCCCATGTCAATGCAATGCACTCTCACCTGAATGATCATTTGCTTTATGCCCAGATCAGTTAGTATAATGTGATCTTAAGTATGCTTCCATGCATTGTTTCCCTTTTTTGCATTCCTGTACACCCCCAGCCCGAGTTTGGGGTTAAATGATATAAACACCAGCATCTAGTGCGATGTCTGTGATTGCTGTGATAAAGGATGGTAAACAGAAATGCCTGAGAAATATTTGTAAAATTTCAGTATCACAGTGGCTTGGCTTCTGAAACACTTCATGATATAAAAACATAGGTGGCAAGTGCTGGAAATGTAGAATTATTGCTGGAAGCAATGTCCGTATATGGTAACTGTGTCTCAAATAATGAATGAAATAGATCGAGTATAATAATGGGCCAAGGAGGTGATCAATGCCTCTTTATGAGAGGGAGTGGTACCACCCTGCCTGAAACAGGCAGTGGTGAGACCGCTCCTAAAGAAACCCTCCTTGGACCCTGAAAATCTTGACAACTATAGACCGGTAGCAAATGTTCCATTCCTGGGCAAGGTTTTAGAGCGTGTGGTCGCTCACCAGCTCCAGGCTCTCTTGGATGAAACTGATTATCTGGATCCATGTCAATCGGGCTTTCGGCCGGGGTTTGGTACAGAAACAGCCTTGGTCGCCCTGTATGATGACCTCTGTCAGGAGAAAGACAGAGGGAGTGTAACTCTGTTGGTTCTCCTTGATCTCTCAGCGGCTTTTGATACCATCGACCATGGTATCCTTCTGGGAGTCTTGCGGACTTAGGAGTTGGAGGCACTGCTTGGCGGTGGCTGTGCTCCTACCTCAAGAATCGTCTCCAGAAGTTGGTGCTTGGGGAGCATTACTCGAGTTCCTGGATACTCCAATATGGGGTCCCACAGGGTTCAGTTCTGTCCCCCATGCTCTTTAATATCTATATGAAGCCGCTGGGCGAGGTCATTAGGAGATTTGGAGTGCGTTTCCAGCAATATGCTGATGATACGCAGCTCTACTTCTCCTTTTCATCTTCTTCAGGTGAGGCTGTTAATGTACTAAACCACTGCCTGGCCGCGATAATGGACTGGATGAGAGCTAATAAACTGAGACTCAATCCTGACAAGACTAAGATGCTGTTGGTGGGGGGGCTCTCTGCCCAGATGGTTGATGTCCGACCTGCCCTAGATGGGGTTACACTCCCCCTAAAGGAGCAGGTCCGTAGTTTGGGGGTCTTATTAGATCCGCTCCTGTCACTGGAGGCTCAAGTAGCCTCAGTGGCACGGAATGCGTTCTACCAGCTTCGGCTGGTAGCCCAACTACGACCCTATCTGGATAGGGAGAACCTTGCCACAGTTATCCATGCTCTGGTAACCTCTAGATTGGACTACTGTAATGCACTCTACGTAGGGTTACCTCTGAAGACGGTTCGGAAACTTCAGCTGGTGCAGAATGCTGCGGCCAGAGTTCTTACTGGGACAAAAAAATTTGATCATATAACACCTGTCCTGGCCCAGCTGCACTGGCTACCAATATGTTTCCGGGCCAGATTCAAAGTGTTGGTTCTTACCTATAAAGCCCTTAACGGCATCGGACCGCAATACCTGGCGGAATGCCTCTCCCGCTATGTACCTACCCGGTCGCTGCGCTCGACGTCGAAGGCCCTTCTCCGTGTCCCAACGCATAGGGAGGCACGGAGAATGATAACTAGAGCTAGGGCCTTCTCAGTGGTGGCCCCCGAACTATGGAACGCCCTCCCTGATGAGATACGCCTGGCGCCTTCTTTGTTATCTTTTCGGCGCCAGGTAAAGACCTACCTGTTCGCCCAGGCATTTTAAAAATTTAAAAATTTGAATTTAAAATTGAAAATTTTTAATTATGTTTTATTGTGTATTGTATTTACATTGTATTTAATATATTTACTTGTATTTTAACCTGTTTTATTATGCTGTACACCGCCCTGGGAGCTTATTGCTATAGGGCGGTCTAAAAATGTAATAAAATAAACAAATAAATAAATAAAAATAAATAAATAAAAGTAGAATTAGATCTAAACCCTGATTTATTTTTATTAATTTATGGAAGTGCCCTTACAACAAAGTGAACTTCAATTGTTGCAGCAAGGCCTTGTTAAGCTATGTATGGGGGGGAAAGTCTCAAGTCCCAGTTGTAACAGAATGGCAAGCTAAAATGCAAAAATACCTGGCTTTATCCAGTTTACAAGCTACTTCAGATATAAGGAAGTCTATGTTTAGGCAGGACCGGACAACTTTTATTTGTATACTGGTATAATAAAGCATATTCCTCACAAGATCCAAAATGTTTATTTCAGATGTTATGATGTAATACCAAATTATGAATGTAATATTCTCAACTTCACCATTTTTGTTAACTTCATTTTTGAATATGTGCATTGTTTCTTTTATGAAACTGAATAACAAGCACAAACATTTTGTATGTGTATTTATATGCCACCTTTCTTCCAAGAAACTCATGAACTGCATGCATGGTTCTTTCCCTCACCATCTTATCCTCACAATGAGCCTGTGAGTTAGATTAGTCTGAGGAAGAGTGAGCCAATGTGCTTCATGGCTCAGTTGGGATTTGAACCCTCATCTCCCAGATCCTGGTCCAACATTGTAACCACTACACCACACTGGCTGTAGCTGCAGCCATACTGAAACACAACCATCAGACCTGATATTGGCAAGCAGGACAGGCAATAAGGGAGGAAAGGAAAAGAAAGAAAGGGACATACCCTGCACACTAATCATTTGACCGGTTTGAAAGTGAGCAACATAATTAAAATAATTTGCTGAAGTTGCCCAGTCATTTTCACAAGGTTAAATTCCATGTTGTTACTCAGTACCCCCATGTTAAGATGTCTTGCATAAACAAACAACAAACTTTTTAAATTGTGTAGAGAACCAATACAATTTCCAAATTTGTAATTGTAAAGTCACCTGAAATTTACTATTTATTAGCTACATAGTTAAATTACCATAAGCTGGATTTTTTCTCCCAGCAGAAACAAAAGAATATTTCCTTACGCATATTCTTCAGCAAGCATATTCTGGGGGTTCTCCTTGAAGCCTATTGGAGTGAAGGGGGGTGAAAAGAGCTGAGAAGTGATACTACCAATGATGAGACCCCCTGGCTGATAATACTGGTGTTGGACCTGGATGGGATCAGTCATACAACTCAAAGGAGGGTGTGCCCAGAGTAGAGGGAACTCTGTGAGTAGCAGCAACAATGGCAACTCTAACATCTTTAGAGGAAATCTGCATCCCCTGAGACCAAGTGACTTGTTTCAGTCTAAACTGGTTATCATCACCCACTGTCAGCCTGCATTATGACCCATTGCCCTCAGCAGCTCTGGGGTCTGCATATAAACAGCAGAATAGTTCTCAATGGCACTGGGGTGGATTTTTATAAACATTCTGAAGTTTCTTAATGGCATTTGATTGTGGACTTCAAAAAGTCATGCAGATTTTGCCAGAGGAAGGCTGAATTTCAGTATGTTGACATAATTGCATGGTTCACAGTCCCTGGAGCATTGCAGTTTAAATGGCATTATGTGCAGCACAAGCACTGAACAAAACATGTTTATGCCATCCTGGTAAAACATTCCTCTTCTCCTTGGTAACAATGAGTTAATCAGACTTTGGGAGAGAGTGGGAGAGGAATGATTGATATTCCACTATGCTAAGAGAGGAAAAGCTCCACAATAGAGAACAAGATTTATACACACATGTGGTCAGGTCCAGATAAAGAATCAAGAATAGCCAGGGAAGTAAGAGACCTCTGCCTGAGACCTTGAGCAGTCACCCTCAATTAGAGCACAATGCCAAACAATACTGGAGTTTTGAGAGCAGTATTGAGAGTAGGTGGTATGATAGTAGAAAGAGGGAGGGTTGCTAATTTATTGTTTCATTCATTCATTCATTCGTTTGTTTGTTTGGTCACTTAAGAACATAAGAACATAAGAAGAGCCTGCTGGATCAGGCCAGTGGCCCATCTAGTCCAGCATCCTGTTCTCACAGTGGCTAACCAGGTGCCTGGGGGAAGCCCGCAAGCAGGACCCGAGTGCAAGAACACTCTCCCCTCCTGAGGCTTCCGGCAACTGGTTTTCAGAAGCATGCTGCCTCTGACTAGGGTGGCAGAGCACAGCCATCACGGCTAGTAGCCATTGATAGCCCTGTCCTCCATGAATTTGTCTAATCTTCTTTTAAAGCCATCCAAGCTGGTGGCCATTACTGCATCTTGTGGGAGCAAATGCCATAGTTTAACTATGCGCTGAGTAAAGAAGTACTTCCTTTTGTCTGTCCTGAATCTTCCAACATTCAGCTTCTTTGAATGTCCACAAGTTCTAGTATTATGAGAGAGGGAGAAGAACTTTTCTCTATCCACTTTCTCAATGCCATGCATAATTTTATACACTTCTATCATGTCTCCTCTGACCCGCCTTTTCTCTAAACTAAAAAGCCCCAAATGCTGCATCTTTCCTCGTAAGGGAGTCTCTCCATCCCCTTGATCATTCTGGTTGCCCTCTTCTGAACCTTTTCCAACTCTATAATATCCCTTTTTGAGATGAGGTGACCAGAACTGTACACAGTATTCCAAATGCGGCCACACCATAGATTTATACAACTTCCCATAAAACATCCTGAACCAATTAAACAATAAAAAACAATGACAATAAAAACATAGACAAATGCAATTTATAATCCAGTGGAAGCACAGACGGGGATAAAAAAGAACACAACTCCATGTAAAAGGCTTGTTGAAAAAGTCACCAAAAGATAATACAGACAGTACCTGTTCCAAAGGATAGGTGCTGTGACATTCAAGAACCGGCCTCTATATAATTTGGAATGTACCAGAAGACCCTTTCCTGCAGAGTGCAGTGATTAACTGGATATGTTATATAAGGGGTGAGCAATCTTTTAGGTGTCCTGGTACCTAACTATATAGGACTTTGTACCCCAGTACCAGCACCTTGAACTTAGCCCAGTAGTTAATTGGCAGTCAGTGCAATTGATTCAAGCAGTGGCATATCATGGTGGTGATACTGTGCTGCAGCAAGCAATTAAGCCACTGCATTTAGCACACACGGAAGCTTCCAGGCCACCAACAGGGGCATTCTACATAGAATGCATTGCAGTAGTCCAATTTGGACGTTACCAGTGAATGGGTGGTGGTGGTCAGGCTGTCCTAGTGTAGAAATTGCCATTACTGTCTTACCAGCTGAATATGGCAGAAGGCACTCCTAACTACTGAGGTCACTCCCATTCTGGCTTCCTCCAACACCACAATTGATGCCTTTGCCAGCTCAGTCAGAGAACTTGCTGGGCCACAGAGTAGATAAGATACCAGCAGCAATCCTGGTTCACTATCTCCTTTGTCAGAGTCAATAATGAGTTGAGGCTACATGGAATGTTGTTTCCTAGATTGTGACTTTCTATTAAAAATGAAGCTCCTATGAACTTATTTGCAAAATAAAGAGCAGGGAGGGATGAGCAGAGAACACAGGGAAATAGGAACGTAAGAACCTGTCTTATACTGAGTCAGACCATTAGACCATCAGGGTCAGTATTGTTGACACTAACTGGCAGCAGCTCTCTAGGGTTTCAGGCAGGGGTCTTCTCAAGTCCTTCCTGGAGATGTTGGGACTCTGCATCAAAACTGATGCTCCACTACTGAGCTACAGCCTATGGAGAGCTTTCTTTTGTTGGCTTTCTCATAGGTCTCTCCTCACTGTTTTAATTTATAGAGAGTTGTGTCATTTAGAGCTGGAATAGTCCAAAGGAATTATAAACTGAGATATTAAGAATATATGGTGGACAGCAAAAAAACTACGTATGGCATGGCATAATGCTCAAATAGATCTGCTGTTAGTTTATTTTCGGGACAGCCCTGTAACAAGTATAGAGGCCATTTCTTTACATTGGAAACTTTGCAAAGAAACAAACTCCAGCATCCATTGAATATTTAAATCAGTTCTCAAGCAACTAACACATCTTTATTTAGAGAACAAAGTAGAATTTACTGGGGAATTGAGATGTATTCCTAAATATGTCACTTCATATTCATGCTAAATACCATATCTTCAGACTCTCAGGGGATGCCTTTGAATGATGTGGTCTGTACACTTAAATGGGAGTAAAGCCGATTGCAGTCAGTGGTCCTTACATTTGAATGTCATGACTTCAGTTAGATTTTTACTTGTTTTTCTTTTTTAGCTGCTCTTTACTGTTCAATTCAGGTCTCAAGACAATTATATAACATTTTGGGGAAAATATGCAACCCAGTATCCCAGCACTGGAGGCCAAGATGGAGAAGATCTCTACAGCCACCATGTATTTCCCTTTGGTGCTCAGATAAGTTGGAACAAAAGACAGCCACACACTGCAAAACACCAACATGCTGAAAGTGATAAATTTGGCTTCATTAAAAGTGTCTGGCAATTTCCGAGCAAAGAAAGCCACAATGAAGCTGATGAGAGCCAGAAATCCCATGTAACCAAGAACATAGTAGAACATACTGGCTGATCCTTCATTGCATTCAACTACAATTTCTTCAGGCAGAGAGTGCATGTCCAAATATGGAAATGGAGGGTCTGTACATAACCAGACCATGCAAATACTTGCCTGGATAAATGAGCAGCCAAGAATAATAGTATTTGAAAATCTTTTCCCCACCCATTTCCTTATGTTAGATCCTGGCTTAGTGGCCATGAAAGCCAGAACCACAGTGACAGTTTTTGCCAAGACAGAAGAAACAGCCACAGAGAAGATGATACCAAAAGCAGTTTGTCGCAAATGACAAGTCAGTAACTGGGGCCGGCCAATGAATAGCAAGGAGCAGAGGAAGCAGAGCAGGAGGGAGATGAGTAGAGTGTAGGTGAGGTTCCGGTTGTTGGCTTTGACAATGGGAGTGTTCCGGTGCTTGATGAAGATTCCAATCACCAATGATGTGGTTGCAGAAAGAGCCAGTGCCAAAACAGCCAAGATGATGCCTAAAGGTTCATCATAAGACAGAAAATTAAGATCTTTGAGAAGGCACTGGTTTCTCTCCTTGTTAGGATACTGATCTCCTTGGCATTTGAGACAATCATCCATATCTTGGAAAAGAAAACAAAAACAGTATTTCAGCTTCTTAGAGCTACACTATACAGTCTGCTAACAGAAATATTGAATGGAATTATGTTATTGATGAAGATAGGACTATATAGCTCTCCTATGTATTGGATCTACTGTGCCTAGCATGAGGAAATACATGGCCCAGACTTGCCTTTGTCACACTAGTAAATGGTTGCACTTATGGTGTGTATCTAACTAGGCTTTACTCAGAATAGACCCATTGGAATTAATTAGGCCTAATGTCCATTAATTTCAGAGGAACTACTCTGAGTAAAATGAATTGATATACTCTGGGATACACCACTATGTTTGTGTTTATATAATTTTTAGGTCCTCCAAATGTTTTAGGTTCTCAGCTAATGTGGAGGAGGTAGAACCATGCACACATTTTATGTCACCTTCAGTATAATTTTAATCTTTGTATAAACAAATTGTCTTCACTGTTGATAATTTATATATCTACTATAACTCAGTAACCAATCATATTCAGTGGAGACTAGTGGCTCTAATGCCGTGGATGGAATTGCCTCTTGATGGCTTTCACTGTGTTTTAATTGAAGCACGGACACCTGGGAAATTTTCAAGAGGGCAGACCACTGGTGAGATGATTTATGGAATGAAAAAAGGCTTTATGCCTCATCTTAAGTACTGCATCCTGTTTTGGACACCACATTTTAAGAAGAATGCAGACAAACTGGAACAGGCTCAGAGGAGGGCAACAAGGAAAATCTGGGGACTGGAAACAAAGCCCTATGAGAAGAGACTGAAAGAAATGGGCATGTTTAACCTTGAGAAGAGAAAACTGAGGGGAGATATGATAGCACTCTTCAGGTGTTTGAAAGGTTGTTGCACAGAGGAGGGGCAGAATCTCTTCTCATCTATCCCAGAATGCAGGACACGGAATAATGCTCTCAAATTACAGGAAGCCAGATTTCAACTAAATATCAGGAAAACAACTTCCTAACTATTAGGAAAGTATGACAATGGATCCAATTACCTAGTGAGGTGGTGAGCTCTCCAACACTGGGGGGGCATTCAAGAGGCAGCTGGACAGCCACCTGAGTATGTTTTAGCTTGGATTTCTGCATTGAGCAGAGGGCTGGACTCGATGGCCTTATAGGTCCCTTCCAGCTCCACTATTCCATGATTCTCTGACTTGCACAAATATCCCTCAACCTCCATGAAAGTGGTTCAACAACATTCAAGAAAAACCCTGCACCTCACCCAAAGGACTGTCAGCAAAAAAATCTCTCTCCTCTGATAATTTTTTGAATGCCATTTGTTTTCTCATTATTAGATGGACAATGGTAAAAAAAGGAGTATTTTTCCCACAACCGTATGAGTATTCTGAATATCCTTTATAGGATGAGGTCTCTCCTACCTCTTTCATTTGATATCTTCCCTTCTGGACATGGAGCGCAATCATAGCAACAAAATGGTTCTCCCTCTTTCCTTTTTCTGCTGGAACCTGGATAGCAGTAGTCATTGCACAAGGCAAGGGGCACAGACTATTCATAATAAAAGAAAATACAGTATTTATAAAATCTCTTGTAATCATAAAGTTGCTGAAGTCAACAAAGAACACTGCATGCCTCTGAATGGATTTTGTATGATGCTAAGATAAGAGCTGATTTGAAGGGCGGTGTTCAGCATTCTTAAAGATGCCTCTTTTGTCAGTGTCTTTTTTGAGGGGTAGATGGATTTGCTATGATCACCCTTTAAACTAATCCATTCCCCTCATAAGTTGGGCTTTCTTTTCCTACAGTGCTCTGAGCTTTGTAGTACCGTGATGTCAGCATACGCACTGTGGAATACCTGATGGACTGGTATCACTTTTGAAAGAAGAAACCCTAATAAACAATTATTTAAAACAGAAGATGGTGCATTTACAGTATATAACCTTATTGTTCCAAAGAAAGGGGATCCCAGGGAATGCAGTAATTATCGAACTATTGCCTTAATATCCCATGCAAGTAAAGTAATGCTCAAGATTCTACAACAAAAACTATACCATATATGGAACAAAAAATGCCAGACATCCAAGCTGGATTTAGAAAGGGAAGAGGCACCAGAGATCATATTGCAAACATATGTTGGATAATGGAACGGACCAAGGAATTTCAGAAGAAAATCACCCTGTGCTTTATAGATTACAGCAAAGCCTCTGATTGTGTAGATCATGAAAAGCTATGGAATGCTATAAAAGAAATGGGGGTGCCACAGCATCTGATTGTGCTGATGTGCAACCTATACTCTGGACAAGAGGCTACTGTAAGGGCAGAATATGGAGAAACCGATCAGTTCCCAATAGAAAAGGGTGTGAGACAGGGGTGTATTTTATCATCCTATTTATTTAATCTATACACAGAACATATACTAAAGGTGGGATTGGACCAAGATGGAGGTGTGAAAATTGGAGGGAGAAATATCAATAATTTAAGATATGCAGATGATACCATACTACTAGCAGAAACCAGTAATGATTTGAAACGAATGCTGATGAAAGTTAAGGAGGAAAGCACAAAAGCAGGACTACAGCTGAATGTCAAAAAGACTAAAGTAATGTCAACAGAAGATTTATGCAACTTTAAAGTTGACAAAGAGGACATTGAACTTGTCAAGGATTAACCAAAATGGAGACAATAGTCAAAAAATCAGAAGAAGGCTAGGACTGGGGAGGGCAGCTGTGAGAGAACTAGAAAAGTTCCTCCAATGCAAAGATGTATCACTGAACACTAAAGTCAGGATCATTCAGACCATGGTATTCCAGATCTCTATGTATGGATGTGAAAGTTGGACAGTGAAAAAAGCTGATAAGAGAAAAATCAACTCATTCAAAATGTGGTGTTGGAGGAGAGCTTTGCGGATACCATAGACTGCGAAAAAGACAAATAATTGGGTGTTAGAACAAATTAAACCAGAACTATCACTAGAAGCTAAAATGATGAAACTGAGGTTATCATACTTTGGACACATCATGAGGAGACATGCTTCACTAGAAAAGACCATAATGCTGGGAAAAACAGAATGGAGTAGAAAAGAGGAAGGCCAAACAAGAGATGGATTGATTCCATCAAGGAAGCCACAGACCTGAACTTACAAGATCTGAACAGGGTGAATCACAACAGATGCTGTTGGAGATTGCTGATTCATAGGGTCGCCATAAGTCGTAGTCATCTTGAAGGCACACAACAACAACAACAAAATCTCTTACTGATTGCAGTCAACTGGTTGCTGAATTCAGCAAAGGATCATATGCCTCTTAAGAGGTTTTGTTAAGTCCTGCAATGGGAAGCGGAGGGGAGAGAGAGAAACACGGGCAGCATACAAAGTCAATGGCACCCTTAAACAGTAATCCTGAAGGCAAGTCCTGTTAAGCCTCCCAGTTATGAGCTGTAAGAAACGGCTACCTTTACAAAATACTGTTCAAAGACAGAACCTTGAAACCATTCAGTCTCAGCATAAACATATCGATGCTTGAAGCCTGTGCTTTGCCAGTATTAAAACTGTTATCATAATTAGATAGGTAGGCATTTTTTTAAGGATGAAAGAAAAACACGGGGAAGGGGAAAAGAGAAAGAGGAGCCCAGAGCTGCAAAACTCATGACGACAGCCCTGAAATCCCAGGCATTAATCCCACAAGTGGAGGAGCATCTGGGTTTCAGAGATGCAGGGAAGGCACACTGCATTGTTAGGGCTAGATTCCACTCAACAGCAGCATCGATGGCCGAACCAGGGACCCAGAGCTCTCCAGTCCTGGGCTGACAAGCTCATAAATGCAAAAAATAATGGAAAATAGCAGAAGCACTGGGAGGGGGAGGGGCAGTTACAAAGCAATGCAATACAAGTGGGAAATTTGAACAAAGTCTTGGATTCTCTGACCTTTGCAGCCACCTAGAGCCTTGCAGGGCTGTTCTGTCAATGAGAATGGTCAAAGTCCCCGGCTGCACTCTGAACAGGGAAAAGATCCGCACCCGTGTGGCCTGGGGTCAGGTGGTGACATGCATATGGGGAACAGCATGCCTGGCTCTGGCCCTGAGAACCTCCCACCTTGCCCTCTCAGCGCGCCTCTCTTCTTTTCTCCTCGACAGTCTCTGCAGCTTGGCGCCTGCCCGGAAAATCTGGGCCACCTAATGGGCTAAGCAGGCACCATGTAGCAGAGCTATAATCCAGGTAAAACCTGGCTAATCGGGCAATATGGCAACCCTGTGTAGCAATGACCCACAAGGAGGCAGAGAAGTAGAGATGCATGGTTTTGGGTGGTGCTTGTGGGGGAGGTGAGCGGAGTCCTTTCCCAGCCCCTCCCAGCCCATCCTCCGCTTGGTGGATTGACCAGCTGTCGGGCCCTCTCCACACGCCAGGATGGGTTGTGCACACCACAAACGAGAGAGAGGGAGACCTTTGGGGTTGGTTGGCACTCCTCCCCCCCACTCACTCACTCACCCGCCCATCGCTGAGGCGAAGGAAGGAGGCGCTGAAGCAGCCATGAAGGGAAAATCAGAGATCCAGGGACATGGGGGTGATTTGGCCAGAGGTCCAGAGAGCACCCTGAAAGCCGGAGTCTCTGGCTGAAAGCCGGAGTCTCTGGCTGAAAGCCGAAGGTCTTGTAATCCTAAAATACCTGCCTGAATGCTGACATTCAACATTCAAGGTCAACAGAAAACACCGTTACTTTAAAGCCAGTTCTCGGGGGGGGGGACAAAAGGGAGCTGTAAACTAGAAATAGGTAAGCAGAGAGCAACTTGAGATTGACTGAGGCCTGTCATGTGGGCCCTTTGAATATTGATGAACATAATTGTTTTATATCTGATGAAAAGTCAATAAACAGTGCTGAGGTATGTGCTTGTCATGAATGAAATAATAATGCCAAAATCAAAATGCCCCACTCCATCCAACCAGGAGGAATTAAATCTACAGAACCCAACATTCTCAGTAGGAATCAATAGTTTCTAAGTGTACCTGGAAGCTCTCCTTTTGTTGAGAGATAAAGTGTGAAAACTCAGAGACAGGCGCTTTCTTGCCTCTACCCTTTCTGATGCCTGTTTTCCTCCTCCTTGCAAGGTAAGTTTCAGAATGTGTGTGTGTGTGTGTGTGTGAGTGAGTGAGAGAGAGAGAGAGAGAGAGAGAGAGAGAGAGAGAGAGAGAGAGACTAAGAACATGTGTGGGACAGGTAGGGGGCTCCTGAATAGGCTCAAGAAGGTTGACCTTCTGAATTGAATAGGAAGTGTTTTTGCCTATTGCTAACACACAAGTCTGAACATAAATCTCAGTGCTGCAAAGAAGAATCAACAGATTGTTCCTGTGAGGACGAGGACAAAAGAGGGAGAATCTGAGGCAGATAAGCCAACAAATTCAAAGCCCTTTGGAGGCTAGCAAGGCAGAAGGTGGAGGAGGAGTATTTTACCTCTTTTACACCATCCTTTTCCATACTTACATTTTGAAGATCCAGGAGATCTAAAATCATCCCTATCCCCACTCAGGAATGTCCCCAGAATGTGCCCTTTTTTGCTGTTACTCCTGCCCTAGAGTGACAAGGGTGGTAGAAGTTGTGGCTTTGACATTACAGGGAGGCTTTCAAGACTGGGCCACATCTTCTGCCTGTGGACCTCTCTCTCCATGGCTGGAGAGTGGATCTGCAATAGCTTTTGCCATCTGGTCCTTGGACATCCCCCCCACATCATAGATTTTCATCTCTAGCTCTAGAATCTATCAAATCCAGTTAACACTTCACCTTTCTCATCACACGCTGTCACCACAGAATCATAGAATTATAGAGTTGGAAGGGGCCTATAAGGCCATCAAGTCCAACCCCCTGCTCAATGCAGGAATCCAAATTAAAGCAGATGTGATATGTGGCTATTCAGCTGCCTTTTCAAGGCCTCCAGTGTTGGAGAGCCCACCACCTCACTAGCTAATTGGTTCCATTGTCATACCTCTCTAACAGTTAAGAGGTTTTTCCTGATGTTCAGCTGTTGCTGAATGGGATGCTCCTCAGAAAAAGGTGGACAAAAAACATTTAAATCAAGTTTTACAAAAGAAGTGGGGAAAGATGAAAAACAGCTTCTGGTCCTTCATTTTTTTTTTTTAAAGACCATTTTTTATTTTCATAAACAAATTAAAAGCAAAACAAATAAACAAAAGAAGTGAATATAATATTATTTTCACCTGCAAAGAAAAAGTGTTGTCATTTATATTAGGGGTAGCCAAGGTGGTGCCCTCCAGATGTCGTCGGACCACAACACCCATCATCCCTGACCATCGACGATGGTGGCTGGGTCTGATGGGAATTGGGGTCTGTGATGTTCCTGTATGTGAATGTAATGTAAATATGGTAAGTGCAGGTTTATTATAGGAAATATGGTAAGTGGAGTGTGTGAGAAGGGGGAGTACATGGGCTGTAGAATGCTGGATGATGATTGGCTGTGTGTTTGAATGGCTGAAGGTATAAATGAGAGGATGACAGTTGAGTCGTGGGCGGGGTTTGGACAGGGTGGTTGTGGACAGAGAGGTTGATGTGGAGAGTAAGAGGTGGCTGTTGAGATATTGGATTGGGAGTTCTGAGGCAAATAGTAGGAATTAGGAACATAAGAGAAACATATATGAAACCATATGCTTGTCAATGAAATCTATAAGTAATCTTGTTATTCTTAGTGTTATCAATAAATATTTTCTTGGTTTACTTAAAGCCTGATTCCTCAGCTGGGGGGGCACAGACCAGGGGGGAGGCAGAGTAACCAAGGCTGAAGAAGGAATAGTATTGAATGGTGGCAGCAGTGAAGGAAGAGATATTGTATCAACATCCAGTACCACAGAGCAACCCAGAGCTGTGAGCTTCATAGGCAAGAGGCTTCAGGGGGGTTGGAAATTACCTATACACACAGACACAAGGTATCAGAATAACCAGGAAGAGACTAAGGCACAGTCTAGAGGTTATATTGGATACACAGAGTGTTGGGTAGTGTGGCCTAGCAGGGGGATCTTTTGAGATCTGTGCTAGAGCGGAGAGAGGTAAAAATAAACACGACGATCCTGACTGCTGGTAGCCACAAGTGAGAGTGACACAGGTGGTGCCAGGGAAGGACGTCACAGGGTCCAACAACATCTGATTTATATAAGCAAATATAATGATACCATATTCAATATTTTCTCACATATTCCTTCATATGTCTTAGTTCTGTTCTAATATATCACAAAAGACTTGCAAGAGAAAGTCTAACACCATTTATATTTGTACCCTAGAAATGTCAGTTAGCTCCTACCTGGCCAAAATGTCTGTGCCATGTAGTCATTGTTTTATTAATAGAGATTTGTCTATCCAGTAGTTCTCGAGGATCCATTTTTCCTACTTTCACTTTTAAAAAGGATTTGTTTGGGAAAGTAACCCAATTGATAATATCAAATCCAGCTAACAATTCACCCTTCTCATTAAAAGACACCTTATCACCAGCACTGTTGTTGAATGAGACACTCCTCAGAAAAGCATGAAGCTAGAATAAAAGGCATATGTTAGAGTTTACAAAAGGGAAAATACAAAAATATTTGGTTTCTGATCCTTCAGAATGGGATAGACTTATACTATTGCTTGTTAAAGGTATTGTTTGGCTCCCTCTCACTGTGTGAAGGCACAGACATGCTATCAAAGTGGAAATGTCAATACTGGATTGTGTTAACTCATCTTCTATTCAGTTGTGATGTCTTAATATACTGTGTTTTCCAGCATTCCAATAAAAATAATGTCCAAGTATTAGTATTTGTTCGACTTTAACATTCAAATGGCACATGGCCCTTAGAGTTCAATCCTGGGAACATGTCCTGGGACCATGGGATATGTCAGATCTCCACCCCCCCCCCGATGGCAGAGAGAGGGGTCCATCCCTGGAAAAGAACTAACCTTGGAAGCATCTGTCAGAAAGATCTGTCGCCTGTGCTTTCAAGACATTCAAATTCTGACAGCAGAGAGGACAAAATGAAGGTGAGCCAGTGATGTGTCTGGTTTCTACCTGGGTCTGCCTGGAGAGGCTGTTAATTTACAGAATTCAATGCCCTCCCTTTCTCCAAACACAGCTCAAGTGCAGTTGAGAACTGGGATCAATAAGTCCATCCTGCTTCATTTTTGCTGGCACTCCACTGTCCCATTTTGTATGGATTTTTCTTTTTGTTAAGAATGGATGAACAGTTTGCATTTAAAGTGTATGGCTTAAAATATGCAACTTTGTATCTGTTATTATGCACATTTTTATACACATTTCCCCAAAATATGAAATGTTTCTCTGCTTTTCCATAAAAGTCACATTTTATGTGCACTTTAACTGTAAAGTAGGTATTTCTGTGTACATTTGTTGTGCATCACACTCAGTGCTGGTGCCATGCACCCTAGGCAAGGCTAACTACTTGCACCCCCTCCCAAAAAATTGCTGACTTCAATTTTCAAAAGCAGATCTCTTGTAGAAAAAATGAAAAGCACAAAACTTGAAACTGCTAAATTTATTTTAGTCGCATTTTTCCAAGAGTTAAAAAAACTAATCTGTATAAAACTGTGCCCCTCAAAGGTCAGTACTGTGCCCCTCTGAGGTCTGTGCCCTAGGTGGCTACCTAGCTGGCCTAATGATAGCACCGGCCCTGATCACACTGCAAGGTAAAATCCAGAGGAGCATGTAATCTGACTGGGAGTTGTACTCTGATCTGCAAGCAACTTTAGGGCCATCAAACTAAGTTCATTCCATTGGGTTCAGCAGGAGGAAAATATTTTTAGAAATAAAATCAATAATTAACAGCCAGACTAAAAGGGAAGAGGGAATCCATAGCCTCATCTTCTGCCAGAGCAGAAGTTTCTTCCTTCCTCTGTCTGTGACTTCTTCAGGACTTCTCTGTTAATTTCCTCTATATATTATTGGGCTCCAAATCTCTCCATCCCCAGCCACCATGGCCAATAGTCAGGGGAGATGGGAGTTGAAGTCCAATACCATCTGAAGAGCTACAAGTTTTACATTCCTGGGGGAGCAACCTGTTCTCTTGTACATCATAAAACCCCATGTACAGTGATGGCCCTATATAATGTAGATAAGTACTGTATCAGTTACATAGCCAGTTCTTAAAAGTATAAATAAATAGATCTACCTTCCATGAAGGGACATTACCTTCATTTGCTTTGGCTTGGAAGTCTCCAGATGGTCTCCATCCAACATTGTTCTTTGTTTGTTTCTGGATGAATACAAGGCATTCAACATATGTGCAACAGCATAGACAGCATTATAGATGCTGTAGCTTTGGCTGGTCATACTCATTTCAAAAGTAGGTCCAGGAAGACTCTCCAGTTTCTCCTTCCCAGTGCAGCTTCCACTGGTCTCCTTACCCACATCAGCATCTGAAAATAAGCAGCTGAATGCTTGCTCCCAGAAGGCCCTGATGAATCCATCTCCATCAGAGCTAGAGGGATTCTGGACCCGAAGGAAATTCTGGAACCCCTGCACCTCAGTGGAGTGAGTTGCAAAAGACAAGGCACCATGAAAAATCTTTGCATCCAGATTGGTGAAAAATGGCTCCATTGAAAAATCCCAATGAGCTGTCATAACCCACACCTTGTTTATCGGCATCATAATATCTGTTTCAATTAGATTGAGCACTACCTGCAAAATTAACATCATGTGTGGATCAGCACTTGCGACACATACATTGACACTTGTCTTCCTTAGTGAAGCTATTATGTCCATATAAAGGTCATAAAAGTTAATAACTCCTAAAATGTTGCTCTGTTTTGGCATTCTTTCAATGAAGGCTATACAGATACTATTCTTGGAAAACATGCGGTCCATGGTCTGGACAAATTTTTCTCCTTTATCATCGCCCATAGTCAGCATCCCAACCCACTTCCATTGAAAATAAAGAAGCAGATTGATAATTCCAGTGTATTGATATTCTTCATTGGGAACCATGCGATATAAGGAAGAGCGCTGAGTTACATCACTCACTCCTGGCGCATATAAACAATAGGTGACCTATGCAAGAAAAAAAATTAGTTTCATTGAGGAAATGCTTGCATAATTATAATACTAATTCTTTATTTCATATTTGCAATTCAAACTTGTCCAAGTTTATACTTGTGGGATCTCTCTTCACTTTAACTGCATGCAAGTCCTCACAGTGGGATCTCTCTTCACTTTAACTGCACACAAGCCCTCACAGTGTCTACCCCACAATTCTTTCTTTCTTTCTGCTGTTGCTGGTAGTTGTGATGGTGGTGATGGTGATAGTGGTACTGAGGGATAAGAGTAGGGGTTTTCAAGATTTTCTTACTTATTCAACATTGGCTTTAATACTTTCTTGCAAAGCAAACAAGAGGGAGTCTTAAATAGAGAGTTCAAACTTACTTGCAAGTTGTAAGGATCACTCATGGCATTCTGAGGTCAAAAACAGATAAAGGATGTACGTCACATTTCAAACACCATACACCTCATTTGTTAAATCTTTGCAGATTTAGGGGAAGGAGCTGGAGAATCTGCCAATGAGGTTGGGATTTACTTTATTCAGAGCTTGGAAAAGTTACTTTTTTGAACTTCAACTCCCATCAGCCCCAGCCAGCATGGCCACTGGATTGGGCTGATGGGAGTTGTAGTTCAAAAAAGTAACTTTTCCAAGCTCTGCTTTATGTTACATGGGCAGGTTAGCTCATGCAGAGAGTAAGAAGAGTAACTAATCCCTTCCTGGTCTAGTAAGGTAGATCCAAATTATAATAACAGGGAAAGGTTTACTATTTTACTCATTTTAGACAGGGTCCACCAATGGAAGATTCTATGTTGTGTACTGTATCTAAGACATGCTTGGGGTATTTGACAAAGTGGGCTCTCTTGAAGGGAGTGTCTAGGTCACTGGGCCACAGAGAGGATTTTTGAAAGAAATAGAGACCCTTTATTTCTGGTGCCTTCTTCTCCTTCTGTTGTAAAGCGTTCATTCCTTTAACACTGATCTGATACCTTCCAATACATCATAAAAGAAAATAGGTGTGACATTTACATGTTTATCCTTCCTTTGTATATTATTGTATATTGACATAATTTAGAAGTTTAATATTTTATATCAGTGTAGGTTTTTCTTGTGTTCTTTTTGTCATTACTTTCCTATCCTGTGCCTAGTCTCTCTCTCTCTCTCTCTCTCTCTCTCTTACACACACAGAGAAAGAGAGAGAGAAAAAGAGGGGGGGCACAGCAATCCTGTGTCATGGAAGCTAGTGTAATTTATGCCACTTAAGTTAAGGCAATATAAAGCAGGCCAGATCCAAACTCCATTCAGGAGTGAGTCTACTGCCAACTGAGCCAGACAAAGCCTGGCAGAAAGAAAACAAGCCTGTAAAATAGCTTTTGACTTATGTCACCCTTTTTGATGACGTTCAGTTCAACCGAGTTGCCAGACCAGGTGACTGAGCTAAATGGAGTTAGGATCCAGTGTAAGTCCCCCCCCCCGCCCAATCCCCACCAACACATCCCTGGAATGCTTCTTTTTGGGGAACTTAAATTATGCCAGTCTCTGTTTAGCAGGCTGAGCCAGGATGAGTAAATTAAGCTTGCGTCTCTCTGGCTGAGTTATGCTGGTGCAGCCCAGCTAAACCAGGAATTAACCAGCTGAGCCAGAAACCCACCAGTTCCTAACCCACTCATCCTGACCAATCTTGGGTTTGGATTGCACCCTTATTATGCTAAGGTTCCCCCCCTTTTCTTTTTTGTTCTTTTCTCCTTTTCTTTCTATACATTTTACTATTGATATTTTGGGTTATAATATTAATCATTGCTGTGTAAAGTTCACTCATAATCTGATATGTCCATGCAAACTGTGTAATTAGTGATTGCTTGTTTTATTTCAGCACTTGCATTTTCAGTGCACTGACATATTTATATAAATATGCAATTATGGAAAATAAAAAAATGGGCACAAATCACAGGAACACAGGGAAGCTGCCTTGTACTGAGTCAGGCCATTGGTCTATCTAACTCAGTATTGCCTACACTGACTTGGCAGTGGGTCTTCAGGATTTCCGAATGGGAGTCTCTCCCAAACCTACCTGGAAATGCCAGAGATTAAACCTAGGGCCTTCTGCATGCAAGGCAGATTCCCCATCTGAGCTATGGTCCTTCCCCAAACTGCATCTGTCCAGTCTGTCTGATTAGCACTACAGATTGTCCACATTTTCAGTGGCAATCGGGTTGTTCAACAGAGACAAAGGAATTACTTGAGGTGGCACACTAAAGGAGGGGGCACGAGAATAGAAGGGAGGAATTGGTTTATTTATGGTCCAACAAGGCATGCTAAAGTATTGGCCTGTGTGTGTGTTGTTTGGGCTTTGCTTCAGGCAGGAACATGTCTTGTGTTGTCATGGCAAATCATGACAGGAAAAATGGAAATGGACTGCCTTCAAGTTGATTCTGACTTCTGGCTACCCTACGGATAGGGATTTCATGGTAAGCAGTATTCAGATGGAGTTTACCATTGCCTCCCTCTGAGGCTAGTCCTCCCCAGCTGGTTAGGGCCTGCTCCGCTTGCCACAGCTGCAGAAGCCAGCCCCTTCCTTGTCTGCAACTTGCCAGCTGGGGGGCAACTGGGCTCCTTGGGACTATGCAGCTTGCCCACGGCTGCACAGGTGGCAGGGCACGTAACCCCTGAGCCTCTCACTGTGGGGGTGATCTTTAGCTGGCTCTTTACACCCAGGAGACAAGAGCGGGGATTTGAACTCACAGACTCTGGACTCCCAGCCAGGCTCTCCTCCCTACTATGCTATAGCAGCTAATGCAAAAAAATCTGAGTCGACAATTCATATATTTTGCTGAGCCGATATCAGTCCTTTTACTATGCATGTTGAGGGGAGACTGATGGTCAGGATCCTATGCTATCAGAGGCAACTTCTGCTTTTTTCTAAATGGGGCTGAAAGTTTTGCTGGAAGTGCAGGTGCAGGAAGGCTGGCTTGCATGTGAGCACAATGAATTCAATCTGTTTTGTTGCTTGCATGGCCTGGAGGCTAAGGCAGGCACCTTAACTGTCACATTCTGAGATGCACAGTTCAGGAGACTGTCACAGATGCTCTTACAGGAGGAGTCAAGAATGGAGACAATTTCATGTAGATTAAACAGCATTCCTGAGCTTTTGGTGTATAAGTGAAACTGAAAATACTCTTTGCTTAGTTGGAAGTTTTTGGATCGTAGAATTTATACATATCTACAAACCAAATTTATTTATTTGGTTGGTTGGTTGGTTGCAGGAGGTTGGTTGGTGGCCTGCTTTCCAATCAAAAAGATTCTGAAAGTGAGGTGCAATGACATAATTAACAATGTGAGCAAAACCATAAATTGAAAATAATGATGGATTTGATTCCCCGTCTTTTATTTCTTGTCTTGCCCTTTCTTGGCTAGACTGATTTAGCACAGCAAGCCTTTTAAACAATAACAATTTGATTATGATTGTTTTCCTGAAAAAGTGCTTACATAACACATGTATAATAGATACATAAACCCACAATGGTGGGATTTTCTATAAAAGGGCAGTGTCTGAATCACACACACATTCAACAACATTTACTGTCTGTATAAGGAGGTAGGAAGCAAAGCATGAGCCATAGGAACATAGGGGTACAGTTTATACAAAGTCAGATTACTCGTCCATCCAGCTCAGTATTATCTACCCTGACTGGCAGCAGCTCTCCAGTGGGTCAGGTGTGAGACATTCCCAGCTTACTGGAGATGCTGGGGATAGAACCAGGGACCTTCACTTTGCAAGCCAACTGCTCTATCACTGAGCCACAGCTGTTCCCCAAGTGTCAACTATACTAGTGGCAAGAGGTATCTCCCTCTGTCCTCAGAAGACAGATATTCCTTAAATATTTAATATGAAGTTATCAAACGTTTTACATATTTTTCTTCAGATATTTCAGTTCATTAAATACATAACATTTAACTTCTCATACATTAATAAATGGATAAATCTTCATACCAAATCCTACTCACTCACTCTCCTTCTAGATCAGTAATCAATCATCAATACTGACAGTATACAGAGAAGCTACTACATTCAGCAACATCCATATTATACAGTATCTGGACGTACAGAGACTCATCCTGCCCACTTTAGGCAGAATTTCCTGATCCAGAGGCGGTAAATTGGGAAAAGTTCCTTTTACTTTATCTCTTTCCCTTTCTACCCCTTCATTCCTCTCCAAGTATTTTTAGCCATTTCCTGTAAATTCATATCCTGTTCTCCTTTCACACACAACTTGCATCTTATTCCCACCCCACAAACTGCCAGTTCCTGTCATCTTTCCTCCCCGAGTCTTTTAGGCTCACTTCCTCCTCCTATAACATCCCCTTCCTTTCTAGTTTCAGTTTATTTATTTATTATTAAAATAAATGCCAACCTTTCAGTTGCAGATGTTCTCCTTAGAACAGAGTTTTTCTATCCCTCCTCTAACCCCAAACCTCATTTATTTATTTTTATTTATTTATTGAATTTATTAGTCACCAATCTGGCTGGCTGTCCAGCCACTCTGGGCGATGTACAACATAGGCATACAATATGTAGGTATTAAAAATCTAAAAACAATAAAGATAAAATCTAACCCACCCCAAAAGCCTGCCTGAAGAGCCAGGTCTTCAAGGCCCGGCGGAGGCTCATCATAGAAGGGGCATGGCGGAGATCATTTGGGAGGGAGTTCCACAGGGTGGGGGCCTCATTGCCTCCTGGTCACTCAGCATCGCTCCAACCAAAGGCTATGGTAGGGCTAGGGAGCAGGACATGTAAGTGATGATGTAGTGGGCTGGCTTCTTTAGGCATATGTACAATTTTAGCATTTTGAAAGGTATATCCAGAACTTTCACCAAGGCAAACTACTAATAAAAAAGGAATTGTGCCTCCCTAAAGACAGAGACCACAACAGAGGGACTGCTCATGGTAGATAGGAAAAGCTTAACTACAGAAAATCATTGAAAGCTACAGTACAGACAGTCAGATCATTAGTCCATATGCTGTACCTCAGAATTGCCTACACTGATTGGCAGAAGCTGTCAAAGATTTCAAACAGGGTTCTTTACAAGTTCTATCTGGAGATAAACCTGGGACATTCTGCATGCAAAGCAGATATTCTTACTATTGAGCTGTAGCCTTCTGCCATATCATCCTACCTGTGGAATCTTGTAGAGGCTTAAGATTGTGGCTATATGGAGAGAGGTTTCAGAGTCAAGGCCCCCGATGACAGCAACTAAGTTCTTCTGCAAATCACAATTGTAGTTGAGAACAATCCTCTTGTGATTAAAGAGAAGGTTCAAGGTGTTGTGGTAAGTTATCTGTGCATCAAAGTGACTGTCATAAATATGGAACCCCAAGGTGATGTTGGATAAGATCTTGTGGTTCTCATTGATCTCTTTCACAGCAAATACCAAGGACAAGACATGCTGGTATTTTTTCACCATTACACTAAAAAAGAAAGAAAAATTCTGTCTCATTATTTCCTTCCCATTATTGATTGCTTTTACAGGAATAATTTTCTTCATTTTCTCTAGTACTTCATAAGAACATAAGTAGGTCCCTGCTGAATCAAACAAAAGGTCTATCTAGTTCAGGATCTTGTTTCTCACAGTGATCAACTAGATGTCCATGGTAAATCTACATGCAGAATATGAGGGCAATACCCCCTTTTCACTGTCTCTTTTTGCAGCAGATTATTAGTCAGTAGCATGCTGTCTCTAATCCTGAATGTAACACATAACCATCATGGACTACTAAGCATTGATAGACTTTTAGAACTTTCTGTATTGGTTGCCATCACAACATCTTGTGACACTGAATTCCATAATTTAAGTATCTGTTTCATCGGCCCCAAATATCCAGCCATTTAGCTTCATTGGATGATCCTCAATTTTAAAATTATGAAAGAGGGAGAAAAATGTCTCTGTATCTGTTTAATCCATACCATGATTAATTTTACAAAGATCTATAATTTCCTCCCTTTCCTTGCCTTTTTTTCTAAAGTAAAAGGCCTTGAAAGTTATAACCTTTCCTCATAAGTGAATAGCTCCAGTACCGTTTTTACCATCCTAAATAATTTGGTGTCATTAACAAACTTGGCTATCTTATTGCTAAACCCTAAATCTAGGTCATTAATGAATAAGTTGGAAAAAACACGTCCCAGTACAACAGGGCTGGAGAACCTATGGACCTCCAGATGTTGCTGAACTATAACTTCCATCATCTCTGCTTATTGGCCATGCTGGCTGGGGGATGATAGAGTCCAACTGCATTTGGAAGGCCAAAGGTTCTCCATCCTTGCAATTCAGATCCTTGGGGGTCCCCAATTTCAGCTGTGAGAAATGTCAATTTCCCCCCCTTTCTACTCTCTGCTTTCTGTTCTTCAACCAGTTATTGACCAATAAGATGGCATGTCTTCTTATTCCATGATGACTGAGTTTATTCAGGATCTTTGGGTGAAAGACTTTGTCAATAGTTTTTGAAAACCTACTGGATCACCCCTTTTATGCTTAGTAACATATTCAAAGAACTCAAAAAGGTTGCTGAGACATGACTTACCTTTGCACAAACCATCCTAATTCTTCTTCAGCAACGTATGTTCTATGTACTTGACATTTCTTGAATCCCACCTGGGCCCCTTTCTAAATGTTGAGGTTACATTGGGTGCTTTACAAGCCTCAAGTACAGACAGAGATGTTCTGTGTCAAGTCATGTATTCCACCAGTATAAACCAGTATTTATGGTTGGGGATGATAACAAAATTAGGTGTTCAACAGTGAGCCTTATCCACCACTCTCTCTCTCTCTCTCTCTCTCTCTCTGTAAAGGTGCAATTTTCAAAGTTCTTACTGATAAAACATCATAGGTGTGAAATAAATGTTATGGATCACATCTGCAACTTGACCTATAATTGCAGTTGTGTGCCATGTTTCATAGAGGATTGTCTGGGTGCATAATGGCCAGTTTCATATAGCCCAACATTCTAAACACTAAACAGCCAAATGTGTCCATCAAGTTACCAGGAGGTCAGAGATGTGATCTCCTTCCTGGCAGAGGTGGTGGCCTTCCTGGCCTTTCGAGGCACCTTGTGTCCCTTGTGCATGAACTATCCTCCATTTAATTACTACAGTTTATAATCACTGAATATTCATGTTAACTTAGACTGCTATATATCTCAACAACCTAAGGTAGTTCTTGGATAATTAAAGAACATAATTCTAGAAACTGATCTGGAGGTAGCAATTAATTTATTAACTGCAGTTGTAACTGTAGCAAAAAATAGGGGAAAATAATGCACCATCTTTAATTGAATGGATTGAGAGAGAAAAATGGGCTACTGTGACAATGATTTTGTCATGTGCCTTCAAGCTGATTATGACTTATAACGACCCTGTGAATCAGCAACCCCCAATAGCATCTGTTACAAACCACCCTGTTCAGATCTTGTAAGTCCAGGTCTGTGGCTTCCTTTATGGAATCAATCCATCTCTTGTTTGGCCTTCCTCTTTTTCTACTCCGTTCTGTTTTTCCCAGCATTATTGTCTTTTCTAGTGAATTATAGGTTCTCATTATGTATCCAGAATATGGTAACCTCACTTTCATCATTTTAGCTTCTAGTAATAGTTCTGGTTTAATTTCTTCTAACACCCAATTATTTGTGTTTTTCCCAGTCCATCGTATGTGCAAAGCTCTCCTCCAACACCACATTTCAAATGAGTTGATTTTTCTCTTATCTGCTTTTTTCATGGTCCAGCTTTCACATCCATACATAGAGATTGAGAATACCATGGTCTGAATGATCCTGACTTTAGTGTTCAGTGATACATCTTTGCATTTGATGACCTTTTCTAGTTCTCTCATAGCTGCCCTCCCCAGTCCTAGCCTTCTTCTGATTTCTTAACTATTGTCTCCATTTTGGTTAATGACTGTGCCAAGGTATTGACAATCCTTGACAAGTTGTGACAATGATTAAATTAATGTATTTTAAGAGGACACAAGTTAATCGGTCAAATTGGTTCTTGGAAAAATGGGCTATATTCCTAATGTTTTGGAAAGACATGTATCAAGATAATATACAAACGTATGATGCCATCAGTTTATTGTAATCTTACATATATGGTTAAGTATGATAGTATTGTACAGATTATTATTTAATAAATCTAAAAAAAAGTTTTAAAAGAACTTTAAAAAGAAGATCTATTGATCAATCTGTCTATCTATCAATCTATCAATCTAATCTGTTAGCAATCATTATCAGATCTTTTGTGCTGCCTATAAACAATGCAATGTTGAGCAAGAATCTGGTTATATCTCTTCCCAGTCCAAGTCTAAACATTAAATTCAGAGTTGTTTTGATTCTGTAAGGCAGCAAAGATAACTGGACTGCATGCAACAGGGTAGAGGAGGCTGAATAAATAATTGTGGGGAAGAGGGTTGTATAAACTCTAGAAGTATGCAATAAAGCAAAACTTATATAGACAAGTGTAACAAGGAAATTCTGCATCCCCCCCAAAGAATACCATTCCCTCCCATATAGAAATAAGAGGTTTATTTGCTTGTATGATCTGTATATAGACTATATCCATGGAGGATGAGGCTATTGATGGCTACTAGACATGTTGGCTATATTCTACATTCAGGTTTATAAAACAGTCAGACATATGCATGGACAATAATACATGATTTTCTTACACAGGTTCAACATCATACTTCGGTTTGGGGGATGTCTTAAAGTCTGCACCCTCAGAAAAGGAGAAGAGCTGGGAAGTAATCCCACCAATGATGAGGTCCCCTGGCTGATAATATTGATACCGCACCTGGAGGGGATCATTCATGGTACACCCAGCAGGATTCATCTTACAATCAGTTTGAGGCAGCAGTAGCAACACCAGGAGTTGTAAGGACAAGAAATACCCTGTCATCCAGAAGGCAAAACTGTCTTCCCTTGACGAAGAATCCCCTGTTCCTATCTTGATCATTATCATCCAGCAGCAACCTGATTACAACATCCTGGTCTCAGTGAATCTGGAGCCTGCTGCTAACATGATCTGATGGCTGCCCTTTAAAAATAAAGGGGAAAAATGTTTCCCAGAAAGGGTGACACAGTGCTGTGTGATCCTCACCCCTTTTCTGATGGGACTGTTTTATATTAGCATTTTTAAAAAAAACATGTAGGTGGTGGCAGTAAGGAGAGTGAAAAATTGTGATCATAGATAATTATACAGGGTGAGCACTCTTATTCCCCAAGTATTGTTAGGTGAGGCATCAGGTGTAGCAAGCTGGTAAGTAAACATGGGCATGATCCAGTCAAAGTTAAGCACTTTCATGCCTTAATTATTTTATAGTATTAGAAAAATTGTATCCCCCCACTATTTTTGCAGGACCATTTACTGCCCCCCCCGAAATTCACACAGGTTGTAGTTTCTTGGAGGGAGTGGGAAAATTTCTAAGAATTTGGGTGGGGTGAACTAACCTTTCCTTGTGACTGAAAGGTTTTGTTGGTTTTTCTAACCTTTAAAAACAACTCTTGAGAGGCACTGGTTGCAGGATCCATGTCCTAGGCTGAGTTCTAGTGCTATATCCCCATGGTAATTATAGCAGCATTTGGCTCTGATTTTTTTTCAAAGGGTAAGACAGACCCCCCCAAAAAACTCTTACTGTCCAAATAAAGACCCTGCTCCAGTGCTCCTTGAAATTCTCAGTTTCTCCTGCCCCTTCCCCAGTTATCAGGTGATTTCTTTCCACTTACAAATAAACCCAGCTTTAATTTAAAAGCTGTACTCAATTTTGTATGATTATTGGTGCAAAAGTTGCCATTTGAATTTTTTTGTATTTTCATTAGGCCTGGATCTTAGTCTTCTGATAAAGTGCACTATGGTCCAAGTCTGATATAGGTAGGTGATAATCACATAGACCAGAGGTCTGAAGGCCAGATATCAGAATGAGAAAAACAAGAACCAAAGGCCAGTTGGAGAAGATGAGATCGCAGAAGGGCTGGAGTTCAGATCCCATTGAAATTCATGAATGTAAGTCAGCCATGCCCATTTACTTCAATAGGTCTGAGTTTGGATTAACATTCAGTATAACCAGAGCTTGGAAAAGTTACTTTTTTGACCTACAAGTCCCATCAGTCCAAATCCAGTGGCCATGCTGGCTGGGGCTGATGGGAGCTGTAGTTGAAAAAAGTAACTTTTACAAGCTCTGAGTATAACCCTGGTTCATGGAAAGATCTTCATTGGTACCGTGGAGTTTGCAAAAATCCCCACCTTCCACTCTTTCACGCAAAATGTTTGCTTGGAGCCTTTTGTATCTCTAATCTATGGCTACAGTTCTGCTTTCCTAGGCCTGATTCATCTAGTGCTATTTTTCACATAGCCAATTAGCAAACATGGCCCTCCCAGGGAATTTTTAGGCCTTCCCACCATCACATATGTGGCTATGGGGCTGAAGAGGATCCATACACAAAGGGTACAACATACAATGTGGACAGTTTTTGAATCCTAGAGAACTGTATAGCATCTCTGAGATGTCTGAATATTGCTGCAGTTGTACATTCTAGGGTTGTGCACTAGATTCTGCCAAAGGCTTGAGCCAAATCAGGCACATCTGGACTTTTTCAGGCCTTGGCCAAATTGGGTTCTGAGAGCCAGATTGGATGTTGTATTGGGTGACCCAGAGCAACCTGGAGCTTTCATGGGGCATGGTATTGTTGGAAGGTATTTCCTGTGACAGAATAGCACCTCCCTGAGGGTTATTGTTCTTATGACTTAGCACCTCCATGTTTACAACGGATGTCCTGTATCCACCATCTCAGCAATCTAAGCCAGTCACGTACTCAGGGAGTGATCAGTGAATGACCGGAAGTATGCCAGGACTGCTGTATTGTTGCAAGCTGGATGTTAGCCAACCAGAGTGTGGAAACTGTAGTATTAACTTATATGGAGTTCTTCCTGTAACTTGTTTACCGAGGGGTATAAAAGGCAGCAGACAAAAGGCAGTCGTGGTCGACCGCGCCCACACTGCATGCTGTTCATGTGAGTGCCTTTTTAATAAACTGTTTTTAGCTTTATTTCTAAACTGCTGTCCTTCAACTTATTTGACCAGAGTGAGTCACAAACATATTTCTTATAACAATATGAAGCAGGGAGAAGAGGTGGCCATGGCTGTCCTTCCTGCCTGAGCACAGCCACCCCAAAGGATCACTGAAGGTGTTAGTTCGCATGGCACTTTACTTCAGAAAGCATCTTGCAAACCTCCATCATGCAGGTTTTCACCCTTAACTCATTGGCTGGTGAGCCCAGGGACCAATCCTGGGGAGGTGGTTTGCAAGCCTGCAGGTGTGATAAGAGCCAAAGTTACCCCATATTTCTGAGACCATGTGATCGACAAACATAGGCTCCAGGCGAGCAAGAGACATACACACAGTTAAATCTGCCCAGTGACTTCAGGAGAAACAAAGCACCACATCCTGTTCTTTCAGCTTATTTTATGTAGCATCCTAGGGTTGCCAGGTCTTCGGCTTTCTGCCGGAGTCTCTGGCAAAAGGGGGCCATCTCCGGCCTCTGGCAATACTTGTTTTAAAAAGGTGGATCTCCGGTTTTTCATTGGCCCCCTCAGCCACGCATGCGTGATTGATGCACGCATACGTTGGGCTGTGGAGGGCCGCCTTCCTGGCGTTCCCGCCCTTGTCAGTCAGACAGGTTGCCGCCGCAAGGACTGCATGAGGACTTCCGACTTGAGCAGCCGCCGCCCCAGGGATGCCCCCAGCAGCAGCCCCTGCCCGCTAGCGAGCGGTACACAGGCAGGCCAGCCGGAGCTGCAGCAACAGCCACACCGCCCACCAGCCAGTGCCCACACACAACTACAGGTGAGGGGTGCTGGACGTGGAGCCCCCGCCCACAGCCGCCTGGCTGAGCATCATGAGGGCAGCCTCCTGGCCCGTGTCTGCTGCTGCGTCCTGATGTGGGCTCCATCCAGCCGCTGCCCCTGGGACCCCCCCCAACAGCAGCCCCCGCGGGAGTCGGGAGTCTCGGGATGGAGCGGTTGCTAGAAGACGGCATCTGAGCCGGCCAGCCTGGCATCCCCTGAGCCGTGAAGAGGCGGTGGCAGTGAGGCTGGGCCGGCTCCTTCTTAGGTGCCTGGCCCCAGAGCCAGTTCCCCTGCTCCGGAAAGGGCGGCCGGCGTCTTCACCCCTCCTGCTGTGGTCGCCGCGGCAGGCCAGCAGCGGCCACGAATGGGGCCCCCAGCCTGAGCCCCATCATGGCTTCTGCCACCCAGTGGCACCCACAGCAGGAGGGGTGAAGACGCCGGCCACCCTTTCTGGAGCAGGGGAACCGGCTCCGGGCCTAAGAAGGAGCCGGCCCTGGCTGGCCTCCACTCCTGCTGAGGCTGGCAGGCGCATGCCATCTCCTAGCAACCGTGGCTGGCCCTGAGCAGGAGAGAGAGAGAGAAAGAGAGAGAGGCTGGAGAGAAAGAGAGAGAGGCTGGCTGGAGAGAGAGAGAAAGAGAGGCTGGACTCTGGAGGGAGAGAGAGAAAGAGAGAGGCTAGAGAGAGAGAGAGAGAGGGATGCTATACAGTGAAGAATTAAAAATTTAAAAATAAATTATTTTATAGACTGGCTGCATCTGTGGTGGTTAAGATTTTCAGGGTCCCACACAGAGCAGAGTGCAGAAGTTTCAGACTTTACAGAGAAGGAATCTGAGAGAACTTAATTTTCTTGAAAGTTAAAGAAAAAGCCGATTTTAACATCTACTATCAATGTGATAACTCAAGGAGTTTATTATGGAAGCAAAACCAAGAGTGTTTATTTTATTCATTCATTCATTCGATTTATTTACAGTTTTGTCTATAAACTGTCCTGAATTCATTCATGATGAAGTTTATACACAAAACCTTTCCTTGAAACAATAAAGCACAGCACAGCAAAGTGAAACCAAAACTGAAATCCAGGCCAAACTTATAGCAGAAGGCAGTACTCAATTACAAACAGGTGGCACTAGTCAACCATTCCCTTGGTGAAGACATGTATCTTCAGCTGACATTGACATCCATACAATGTAGGCACTGCTGTATTTCTAGTAGATGGGAGTTTCATAGCTGGAGTGTCACAACAGAAAAGGCCCAACCCTAAGTCACCATCTCATGTACCAGTCACTTGCAGGACCTCCAGAAGAGCCTTTCCTGCAGGTCACAGGGAGTGGGCAGACTGTTAAAGGCTTTACATGTCAAGAATACCTTGAATGGGGCTCGTTAACATACAATCAGTTCAGATCTCATTATAATTGTGTTATAAGGCTATAATAAAGTCATATTGCTCAGCATTCTGGCAGCTACATTCACTCTGGCAGACCTTCTTCAAGGGTAGCCCCACTACAACACATTACAATTGGGAGGCTACCAGTGCATGTGTTACTGTCTGTGACCAAGTTACTGAGGCCAGGAACAGCTATAGCTGAAACCCATGTGGCCCTCCAAATGTTGTTGGACTCTAACTCCCATCAGCCTCAGCCAGCATGATGGGAGCTGTAGTACAGCATTATATGGATGACCAAACATTAGTCACATTGCATCAGTATTATTACTTTATTGTCATGACTATTGATAATACACAAAGCAGTTCTTGCAAGTTTGATATGTGTTAAGGATTCTCAGAACACTTGCATCATTTGGGGAGATTTCAGCTGCAATAAGCCATAGTTGTTATTTGCAACTTACTGCTTGTTTTGTAAGCCTTCTAATGTGTATGTTAGAAATGTAACATTGGTTTTTGAAACAATAGGCTTTAAGTGTGTTGCATTAAGCCAGCTTCCACAACCTGATACTACAACTCCCATTATTGCTGACCATTGGCTATGCTGGCTGGAGCTGATGGAATTGCAGTCTAAAACATATGGAGGGCATCAAGCTGGGGAAGCCTGCACTAAGAACTGTGTCTGAAATTTTAGATCACAACAGCAATACTGCTCCAGAATTCAAGGTTCCTTCTGTTACACAGTACCGTCTCCACTTCCAAGGATTACGTAAGTGACTAAAATACCTTTATCTTGCAATAGAATAATAATAATAATTTAATTTTTGTGTCACCTATCTGGCCAAAGCCACTCTAGGCGACGTACACAATTAAATTCCAGTAAAATACAATTTAAAATACAATTTAAAATACATAGCAATACAATACAGTCGACAATAAAGGATTAAATTACAGCATAAAACAGTATGTAAACAATGGGCATTCAGTAATAGTGATAAGAGCTTAGCCCACCCCGGAGGTCCTGAAGGCCTGTCCAAAGAGCCAGGTTTTTAATGCTCGGCGAAATGCATCCAGGGAAGGGGCATGTCGAAGATCGAACGGGAGGGAGTTCCAGAGAGTGGGGCCGCCACTGAAAATGAGAATTGCTCCATCTATTGTGATCTTTATACCCAGTCTGGTGGTAAAGCAGAGGCTTTCTATAAATGATCACACAGGATTATTTTTTACAATTCTCACCATTAAGAGCAAAGCAAAGGTTGGGTGTTCCATGGATTCCCAACTTTTAACAGGGCTTTAGGTAACCGGGACGAGGTCCAGAACATCCAAGAGCCCGCTCCGGGGCTAAGAAGGAGCCGGCCCTGGCCGGCCTCCACTCCTGCTGAGGCTGGCAGGCTGCTCGGACGCCGTCTCCTAGCTACCGCTGCCGAGACGGGGCCCACGCGGCCTGGCAGCCTGAGCAGGAGCCTTGAAGAGGACGGTGGCAGTGGAGGCCAGGCTGGGCCGACTCCTTCTTAGCTCCTCCCCCCGCCTGCCCTCCTAAATGGTTTAAAAGTAAAATTTGTGTGAACCTTTCCATTGGAGTCTCTGGCTTTCCTTGCTTCCCTGCCAACTCACCTCCTGACTTGTCCACTTTTCTGTTTCCTATTATGTTCATTGAGTATGTTTCACTTGATCCTTTTGAGACCTCCCTCTGTGGCTCCTGTTATTCTGTTTGTGCCCTGGCTTGCTGTGTCAAGAAGTACATTTGCCAGATATCCTTTGTTTTAAGGAACATACATGTTTTAAGAAACATTGCCTTCCCCCCCCCTTCTCCTAGTAGCTACTATGATTTTTTTTCATAACAAACCAGTGGGGATATACTTTGATACAAGAAGCTCTTGAAGCCACAGACCCACGGTTTCCGTTACTTTAAGTCTGATCTTGCAAGCCTATTTGTGCTTATAACAGGGGTAGCCAACTTGATGCCTTCAGATGGTGGTGGACTACAGCTCTTGTCACCCCTGTCTTTTGACCATAATGGCTGAAGCTGATGGGAGTTGTAGTGCACCAGTAAGTTTCTGTGGGACCCATTAAAATGGATGAAGTATCCCTTGTTTCAGCATACCTAGTTTTGTGTTTTTTCCTTGCCACACAGATGCTGTTTGACAACTATTCAGTCTGATTAATGTGTACTCCAGATAATAGCTCTTTTGTGTCTGATTGATTCATTTTGCCAGTCTAATTCAGCGTTGCTATTGTGTAAATAATGAAAGAGTAATTTAATGAAAGCACCTCATCCCTTCTCCCCCTGCCTTCCAAATTTATTTGAAACTTTGCATCTTGATTTAAGTGAGCTTTTAATGAAGCTTAAGCACTTACCAAGTACATTACAGAAAATTTACTCAACAACCTACCGCTTCCATACATTCAGATTAAGTCATTATTTCAGCATGTTTTTAATTTTTCCTATGTGAATCTCCTAGAGAGAGGGCTGCATAACCAAAGAGGGGGGGCAGAGAGAGTGATGGGCTGCATAACCTCAGAGAGAGGGGGGGCGTCTGTGTGCTGAACAATTCTCAGCGCTGATGTGCCTGTCCCTCCACCTTTATCTTGCTGTAGATAGCCGGGACGAGGACCAGAACATCCAAGAAGCACGCACAGCAGGATCTTGGTAGGCATGCCTTTATGGAATCATATGGCTTCCTTTATGGAATCAATCCATGTCTTGTTTGGCCTTCCTCTTTTTCTACTCCCTTCTGTTTTTCCCAGCATTATTGCCTTTTCTAGTCAATCATGTCTTCTCATTATGTGTCCAAAGTATGATAACCTCAGTTTCATCATTTTAGCTTCTAGTGATAGTTCTGGTTTAATTTGTTCTGAGACCCAATTATTTGTCTGTTTTGCCTAGAATGCCCTCCCTTGTCCTTAACACGGCTGCAACCATATCTACTCAAAAGTAAGTCCTATTGAGTTCTATGGGGCTTAGTTCCTTAATAAGCATGTTTACAGTTACTGCCTTCAGGGGCATCCATCTGTGCTCCCATCTAACATCTCTGCAACAATAAGCTCCTTTCTTCCAATAATGGCCTGGCCTGAGGGCACGTAAACCCTTCTTGCCAGAAGCAAGTAAGCTAGATTAAATGTTCCCTAAAGGTGTTGAACTGTGACCTGGGAGACCAGGGTTTGAATCCCCACACAGCCATGAAGCTCCCTGGGTGACCTTGGGCCAGTCACTGCCTCTCAGACTCAGAGGAAGGCAATAGTAAACCACCTCTGTCTGAATACTGCTTACCATGAAGACCCTATCTGGGATCAACTTGAAGGCAGTCCATTTCCATTTTGCATCACCCTAAGCTTGTGAGAAAGAATGACCTTGTCACTTCAGATGGACCTGGAACACCCTATTTTAGGAAAGATTTCTATTTTAATCTCCAATCAGAGAATTTTTTTTGAATGGTATGCTCCAAGCAACTGTGGTTGATACAATGTATCATGTTTAATGACATCACTAGGGCCCGCCCCGTGACATCACTAGGGCCCACCCCGTGATGTCACTAGGGCCCGCCCCATGACATCACTAGGGCCCGCCCCCATTTTCTCAGGTTTTTGAATGGTTCCGACCTGGCAACCCTATAGCATCCTGTTATTAATCACAAACTTTGTTCCAGTAGCCTGCTTTGTCCTAGACAGAGTGCATCTGTGGTTATGCAGAGTATATTTGCCATGCTTGTTTGTACCATATAGCCTGTGTGGTTAGCAAAGTGCTAACTTCTTATCTATGTAAAAACTGTTTCCATGGATACCATGTAACATGTCTACGATGCAGAAACTGCTATGCAAATGTATAAAAGTAACTTGTACCCTTTGTTCGGGGCTTCAGTCTCTTTTGCGACTGGGGTCTTAGTTCTGAACTAATAAACTGCTGCTACTTTACTCCCTGTCAAATGGCTGTTATTTGTAGTACCTAGAAAGGATCCCAAAGGGAATATTTTCTCTTATGTCACAGGAAAGCTTCTTGCAAGCCTACATCACAAGGTTGGTTCCCATGGCTCATCAGCTGGTGACCAGAGGAAGTGATCCTGTGGGGGTGGTTGCAAGGTGATTTCAGGCAGGAGTCAAAAGATTGAACCTGTGCAGAATTGACCCTGCTCTCATTGGTGGTGAGGGAGGAAACAAAATGTCTCCCCCCCCTCAACATTGTATGTTTAATTGTTGTTGTTATGTGCCTTCAAGTTGATTATGACTTATGGCGACTCTATGAATCAGTGACCTCCAATAGCATCTGTTACAAACCACCCTGTTCAGATCTTGTAAGTTCAGGTCTGTGGCTTCCTGTATGGAATCAATCCATCTCTTGTTTGGCCTTCCTCTTTTTCTACTCCCTTCTGTTTTCCTCAGCATTATTGTCTTTTCTAGTGAATTATATGTTCTCATTATATATCCAGAATATGGTAACCTCTGTTTCATCATTTTAGCTTCTAATGATAGTTCTGGTTTAATTTGTTCTAACACCCAATTATTTGTCTTTTTCGCAGTCCATGGTATGTTCAAAGCTCTCCTCCAACACCACATTTCAAATGAGTTGATTTTTCTCTTACCCGCTTTTTTCACTGTCCAACTTTCATATCTATACATAGAGATCAGGAATACCATGCTCTGAATGATCCTGACTTTAGTGTTCATACATCTTTGCATTTGAGGACCTTTTCTAGTTCTCTCATAGCTGCACTCCCCAGTCCTAGCCTTCTTCTGATTTCTTAACTATTGTCTCCATTTTGGTTAATGATTGTGTTAAGATATTGATAATCCTTGAAAAGTTAAATTGTCAACTTTAAAGTTACATAAATCTTCTGTTGTCATTACTTGTCTTTTTGACTTTCGAGTGTAGTCCTGCTTTTGTGCTTTCCTCTTTAGCTTTTATCAGCATTCGTTTCAAATCATTGCTGGTTTCCGCCAAGCGTATGGTATCGTCTGCATATCTTAAATGATATTTCTCCCTCCAATTTTCACCCCTCCTTCATCTTGGTCCAATCCTGCTTTCCGTATGATATCTTCTGCATATAGATTAAACAAATAGGGTGATAAAATACACCCATCTCACACCCTTCCCAATTGGAAACAAATTGGTTTCTCCATATTCTGTCCTTACAGTAGCCTCCTGTCCAGAATATAGGTTGCACATCAGAACAAGCAGATGCTGTGGCACCCCCATTTCTTTTAAGGCATTCCATAATTTCCCATGAACTACACAATCAAAGGCTTTGCTGTAATCTATAAAGCATAGGGTGATTATCTTCTGAAATTCCTTGGTCCATTCCATTATCCAATGTATGTTTGCAATATGATCTCTGGTGCCTCTTCCCTTTCTAAATCCAGCTTGGATGTCTGGCATTTCTCACTCCATGTATGGTAAGAGTCTTTGTTGTAGAATCTTGGGCATTACTTTACTTGCATGGGATATTAAGGCAATGGTTCGATAATTACTGCATTCCCTGGGATCTCCTTTCTTTGGAATTGGGATGTATATGGAACGGTTCCAGTCTGCGGGCTATTGTTTAGTTTTCCATATTTCTTGACAGATTTTTGTCAAAATTTGGACAGATTCAGTCTCAGTAGCTTGTAGCAACTCTATTGGTATGCCATCTGTTCTTGGTAATTTGTTTCTTCCAAGTATTTTAAGAGCAGCTTTCACCTCACATTCTAAAATTTCTGTTTCTTCATCATACGGTTTCTCCATGAATGAATCTGTCATCCTGGCATCTCTTTTACAGAGTTCTTTGGTGTATTGTTTCCATCTTCCTTTTATTTCATTTTGGTCAGTCAGTGTGTTCTCCTGTTGATTATTCTACATCCCTACTTTTGGTTTAAGTTTCCCTTTCATTTCTCTAATCTTTTGGTATAGGGCTCTTGTTCTTCCCCTTTTGTTGTCCTCTCCTATTTCTATACATTAACTATTGTAATAGTTCTCTTTGTCCCTATGTACTAGTTGGTGTATTGTTGCATTTAGGGTTCTAACCATGTTTCTATCTACTTTTGCTTTCCTTCTGTCTGTAACCATTTAAAGAGTTTCTTCACTCATCCAATGAGGTCTTTCTCTGTTTTTAACTAGAGATATTGTCTTTTTTCATTCTTCCCTGATAACGTCTCTGACTTCACTCCATATTTCTTCTGGCTCTCTGTCAACTAAGTTTATAGCCTCAAATCTCTTCCTTATTTGATCTTCATATTCTTCTGGAATATTATTTAAATTATATTTTGGCATTATGATTGCTTTGTTCTTCTTTAGCTTTACTCTGATTTTCGATAGAACCAGTTCATGCTCTGTACTGCATTCTGCTCCTGGTCTTGTTTTTGCAGAAAGTATGGAACTTCTCACTCTTCTGCTACCAATTATATAATCAATTTGATTCCTATATTGACCATTTGGTGATGTCCATGTGTACAGTCGTCTTATAGGTTTCTCAAAAATGTGTTTGCAAGGAATAAATTATTGGCTTCACAGAATTTGATGTCTCCTGCTTCATTTCTATCCCCTAACCCCCATTTTCCCACAATTCCTAGTTCTTCTCTGTTCCCTACTTTTGCATTCCAGTCCCCCATGATTATGAAAACATCTTGTTTGGGTGTGTGATCAATTTCTTCCTGTACTTCTGCATAAAATCTCTCCAATTCCTCTTCTTCTGCATTTGCCATTGGAGCATAGACTTGGATGATGGTTAGGTTAATAAGTTTCCTGTTAAATCTCAGTGATATAACTCACTCAGACCTTGCATTATAGCTCTTAACTGTTTTTGCTACATCACTTCTCAGTATTAAAGCAGCCCTGTTTCTTCTTAAGTTCTCATTTCCTGCATAAAATATTTTGTAGTTGCCTGATTGAAAATCTCCCATTCCCAGTCCATAATGTATGATCTCTAGGGCTCACAAATATGGAAATTATAAAAAATAGGATTGTAAATAGAAAAGAAATCAATACAATTTGTATCAAAATCTGCTACTTCTGTAAAACCAAGGCTATGACACTGAGAAGTCCAGATTATTAAAAACAAACAAACACATTCTTTAAAAGGCATAGCTGAATGAAAAGGTAATTTACCTGGTGCTGGAAAACAAACAACAAAAAAGGATGGTGCCTAGTGAGATACTTTGGAGAGGCTGTTCCTGTACTTGGATGCCACCACCAAGAAAACCTCTCCCCCCCCACTACATGTGGTGATGGAACTTAGAACAGGCCTCCAACAAGGATCTTTGGGATCAGCTAGGGATATGCAGGGCAAGGAATCTTTTAAATAGCTTGGTTCCTAAATGTTATGTACTTTAAAGGTAAGTAGGAGAACGATAAAGTGCATCATGCAGTGAAGCTGTCCTGAAGTTCACCAAGCAAGATCTGGTGAGCTAGAGGCTTAATTGAATCTCTAGGATATCACAATATTCAATGGAATCTAAATTCATGAAGAATTATTACTTTTATTATTATTTATATTTATTAGTCTTTTTTTCCAGAAAGGTGAACTCAAAGAGACTTACAAAAACAAACATTAAAAACAACTGCAAAAACAAGAGTAAAAACAACCTAAAAGGCATCAGATATATATAAAAGAGCAAATTCGACTCAACCCCATCCACTAAAAAGATAAGCAGAAAATCAAGGTCCATAGGGCTGGGTGCATAAGAAGGTTTTTGCTTGGCATCTAAGAACAGAGAATAAAGGGACCAGTCATGCCTCCTGGGGGGGGGCATTCTATAAATGAGGAGCCATCATTGAGAAGGCCAGTTCTTGTGTCCTCACCCTCTGTATTTCCATCTGAGGGGGCACATGGAGAAGGGCCCCAGATTATGAATGCAGAGTCCAGGTTGGTTCATGTGGCATTATTGCAGTTCTGGGCCACTTAAGGAGTTATAGGTCAAAATCATCACTTTGAAGTGACCCACGATGATGTTATGCACTCAGACCATCATGCCCTGTTCAACAATCTGGCTAGTTGCAGTTTCAATGGCAGCCCCATATACAATGCATTGCAACAATGTAACCTTGAGCTTAACCGAGTGCAGACAACAGACATTAGGCTCCTTATCAAGATAGGGGTATAGCTAGGCCACTAGCCAAACTGATGGAAAGCACATGGTGCCACCGCTGCTTTTATTTTTTTTAAAAAAAATAGGTGCCAGTACTCATACTTTGATAAAGGTGCTGTAGGTACCAGCACAAAATGGCTGCTATGAGCAGCAGGGAGGGAAATCATTAATAGTAAGTAGGGCTGCGACTTGCTAGATTTAAGTTTGTAGTAATAATGATTCCTGCAAGCCATTCATATTTTTGAAATTTAATTTCTTTGAGTGTGAGCTTTAACACCCTTCAGGGATATCTCTCTCTCTCCGATATTTAGAGGATATCCAGGGAAAGGGAAACAGTTACATATGCCACAAGAGCCAAAGGTGGTATAGTGGTTAGTGTCAGTCTGGGTCCTGGGAGACCAGAGTTTGAATCCCCACTCAGCCATGAAACTCACTTGGTGACCTTGGGCCAGTCACTGTCTCTCAGTCTCACAGGGTGGAAGTGAGTATAAAATTGAGAGGGGGAGAACCAAGTGTGTCTACTACTTTAAGGTCCTTGGAGGAAAGGTGGGATATAAAAGTGACATATAAATAAGTAAGTAAATAAGGCTAAAATCACTGCGCTCTGCAGGTGAGCGCCTTCTGCAGATACCATCTTATCAGAAGGTCCATTCTGCACAACATAGGAAGTGGACCATTGGTACTGAGGCACCTCCCATTTGGAATTTCCTCCCCTGAAATATTAGACAGGCACCATCTCTATTATCTTTTCGGCGCCCATTGAAGACCTTCCTCTTTAAACAAGCCTTTTAAATTGAGACCTTATCCCAGGCTGCGTTTGTGTTGGAATTGCTTTTTACTATGTTTTTAAACCTTTTTTTAAATGTTTATAATATTTTTTAAAAGATGTCTTGAAAGCTTTTAAAAATGCTTTTAAAGATGTTTTGTTTTAATGTATTTTAAAGTCTATTTTTTTATAATGCTTCAAAGTATTTTTAGTGCTTTTGTGTGCTGCCCTGGGCTCCTGCTGGGAGGATGGGCAGGATATAAATAAAATAATAAATAAATAAATAAATAAAATGGGTCCATGATACATTTGTTCTAGTGACAGCCTTGGGAAAAGTGTAGCGAATAAAACTTCTTTACCACATGAAACTACTTAATAAGCAAAATAAATATATAGAATTAACTGAACAAACCCCCAATAGGAAAGGGTAGAAGTTGGTGGGGACTGGTGATGTATCCCTAAATATGCCCCCTCTGATTGAGGCTAAACGTCATGTCTCCATAATATCATGAGGTATAATTTGAAATGTTTTATCTGCACACCAAAATGGAAATAAAGCCAGTTACAGTCAGTTCTGCCTGTTTCCTAGCATTGTGGCTTCAGTCGTTAAATTTTTACTTATTTCTATTTTTTGCTGCTCTTTACTGTTCAGTTCAGGCCTCATGACAATTATATAGCATTTGGGGGAAAATATACAACCCAGTATCCCAGCACTGGAGGCCAAGATGGAGAAGATCTCCACAGCCACCATGTATTTCCCTTTGGTGCTCAGATAAGTTGGAACAAAAGACAGCCACACACTGCAAAACACCAACATGCTGAAAGTGATACATTTGGCTTCATTAAATGTGTCTGGCAGCTTCCGAGCAAAGAAAGCCACAATGAAGCTGACAAGAGCCAGCAATCCCATGTAACCAAGAATATAATAGAGCATGTTGGCTGATCCTTCATTGCATTCCACTACAATTTCTGTAGACAAAGAATTCATGTCTAAATACGGGAATGGAGGGTCAGTACACAGCCAAACAATGCAAATACCTGCTTGAATAAATGAGCAAGAGAGAATAAAAGAGTTTGAAAACTTTTTCCCTACCCATTTTCTCATCTTGGATCCTGGTTTGGTAGCCCTGAAAGCCAGAACCACAGTGAGGGTTTTTGCCAAGACCGAAGAAACAGCCACTGAGAAGATGATACCAAAAGCAGTTTGTCGCAAATGACAAGTCAGAAACTGGGGCCGGCCAATGAATAGCAAGGAGCAGAGGAAGCAGAGCAGGAGGGAGATGAGCAGAGCATAGCTGAGGTTCCGGTTGTTGGCTTTGACAATGGGAGTGTTCCGGTGCTTGATGAAGATTCCAAGAACTAAAGCTGTTGCTGCAGAAAGAGCCAGAGCCAAAACAGTCATACTGATTCCCAAAGGTTCATCATAAGACAGGAAATTTAGGTCTTTGGGAAGGCACTGGTTTCTCTTCTTGTTAGGATACTGATCTTTTGGGCATTTGATGCAATCATCCATATCTTTTAAAATAAAATAAAAATCAGTCTCTCAGAGATATACAACACTGCAGAGATATTTCTTTATTGGAGATGATCCACTTGCTTGCACATCATAATAACAGCATATAGTTCTAATGCATTTTTTGTTCCACTGTGGCTGGCATGAGCCTAAATGTAAGTTGCACACCCCATAATTTAATTTGTTTCACTCGTGTGTGAAATCTGTAGGTTCCCCCTCAAAATACAGACCACAAGCCAAGAATGTGCAGGAGCTCCACATGTTATTTCATAGAATGTTAATTCTTGTAGAAATAAAGCATTTCCTTCTTTCACACAACTTAACATTAATATTGACAAAATTCCAGGGACATACTATATCTATCTGTCTTAGTAAGGCAACGGTGGGTTAGCTCTGATGACATGATTGCTCTTGATGTGCTTTACAGTATGATGTTCCCTACCTCTCTCATTTGAAATCTTCCCTTCTGGACATGGAGCACAATTGTAGCAACAAAATAGTTCTCCTTCCTTCTTTTTTCTGCTGGAGCCTGGGTAGCAGGGGTCATTACACAAGGCAAGAGGCACAGCCTAGTCATAAAAAAGGAAGATATAACATTCATAAACTGTCTTGTAATCCAGAGGTCACTGAAGTCATCAAAGATCATCTTATGCCTCTGTGAGGATTTTGGATGCTGCTGAGACTAGAGCTGATTAGAAAGGAGGTGCTCAAAACTGGGATGCTGTTGCTTCCTTTTGTCAGTGTCTTTGGCGGGTGAATGGATAACTTGCCACAAAATAGGATTCGTTGTTTGTGTAATTCAGGAATCCTTGCCCTCACTCTGAATAGTCGACATCCCATTGACCCTTGAATCAAGTAGGGAGGAAGTTTATTTATTATTGAATTTATATCCCTCCTTTCCTCCCAGATGGAGCCCAGGGCAGCAAACAAAAATACTAAAATCACTTTAAACATCTTAAAAACAAAAGACTTTAAAACATATTAAAACAAAACATAATTACAACATATTAAAAATATCTTTAAACATATTTAAAATAATTCTAAAAATCTAAAAAAGCAATTCTAGCACAGATGCACACTGGGATAAGTTCTCTACTTAAAAGGCATGATAAAAGAGGAAGGTCTTCAGCAGGCAACAAAAAGAAAACACATATGGTGCCTTTCCAATATTTAAGAGGAGAGAGCTCCTAAGCCATAGCACTAAAGGTCTGCTTCCTATGTTGTGCGGAAAGAATGTCCTGATAAGATGGTATCTACAGAATGCCCTCAACTGCAGAGAGCAGTGATCGACTTGGTATATAAGAGGTAAAACAATCTTTCAGGTATTCTGGTCCCAAGCTGTATAGGGCTTTGTACACTAAAACCAGAACTTTGAACTTGGCCAGGTAACTAATGGGCACCCACAGTGTCTCTATCTTGCTAGGATTCAGACTCAGTTTTTGGCCCTCATCCAGCCCACCACCAAGCCCAGGCACAGGTCCAGGGCTTGCATGGCCTCTCCCAATTCAGATGTTCCAGAAAAATAGAGCTGGGTATCCATCAGCTTACTGATACCTCGCCTTAAATCTCCTGATCGCTGCTCTCAAGGACTTCATGTTAAACAGCATTGGGAACAAGATAGTATCCTGTGGCACACCATAGCACAATTGCCAGGAGGATGAAAGACAATCACTCAAAGCTTTTCTCTGAAAATGACCCTGGAGATAGAATCAGAACCACTGTAAAACAGTGCTGCCACTACCCAATTCACCAGGTCAGCTCATAACAGTACCATGGTCAATTGTATCAAATGCCATTGAGAGACCATGTAAGAATAACTAGGTGGCATTCCACCTGTCCTTCTGCCAATAAAGGTAATCCATCAGGGCCACCAAGGCCAATTCAGTCCCATAACCAGGCCTGAACTCAGACAGGAATGGGTCAAGATAATCTGTTTCATCCAAGAGTATTTCAAATTGCTGTGCCACAATTCTCTCAATCATCTTCCCTGAAAAGGGACTATTTGTAAAAGGATGGCAGTTGCCACAAATCAATAGGTCCAAGGTGGGCTTTTTCAGGAGCGATCAGATCACCGCCTCTTTCAGGGCAGCTGGGACCACTCCCTCTCTCAAAGAAGCATTGACCACACCCTGGATCCACTTGGTCATACCCCTTCAGCGAACTTTAGTAAGCCAAGAAGGGCAAGAGTTGAGAGGACACGTTGCTGACCACATCATCCCAAGCACCTTGTCCACATTATCAGGCTGCATCCACAGATACTGTTCCCAAGAAGTTGCATCAGATGTTGCACTGGACACCTCACTGGGGACTACAGTAGATATAGAAGGGGCATCAAGATTGCTATGGAGGTGAGCAGGTTTATCCTCGAAGTGCCTTGCAAACAATTCACAGTGGGCTTCTGAATGATCTAAAACTCAATTTCCTGGAGCTGGTATGAACAGACACCTGGCAATATGAAAAAGTTCCACCCGGCATAGCTATACCTACCTCTACCCATGATCACTGAAACTGGGGTGGCATCACTCATGTCCCTCCTTCCCAAGACTCCTCCTAATGATATAAACAACAATAACAGCCCACCAATAAAACCTGAACAGAAAAGCAGAACAGTTTTCCCAGTATACTTCTGAGAGAATAGGGAGTTGGTCCATCTCCAACACTGTTAGGGTTTAAAGTTATTGATTATTTAAAAGCAGCAAAGGGGTCACAGCTTCACAATCAAGCAACAACTCCCAACTCTGTAGGTGAGATAGGTAAATTTATATCCCACCCTTCCTCCTAGAAGGTTCAGCAAATACACCAGCTGGACCAACACAGAGACAGCCAAAGGCTGATTGAAGAAGTAGAAAGAAAGATTGATAAATACCTTCTCACACCCTTCTCACACAGCCTGAGTTTAGATACTCACAAGATTAAGAGTAGAAGATGACATTTTATTGCCCAGGAGGTGGGACCTCTTATCGGGATTCTGAAGATAAGACCCTGATTGTTATCCCTGCACCTAATTAAATATCCTGGTTTCACTTACCTTTTCTTTCCATAGCAAGTAATATGAAGAACACGAAAGTCCTTTTTTCTTGTGTCTGTACTCCACCATAGGGTTTGATGCATGTTCTTTGACCACAACATGTTGCAGCAGCTACTTGCTCCACCTGGGCATAACCTGCTGCACTTGTATGCAACCACAATTCTTTGAATCTTTGTAATGTTGGATCCATCGTAGATGGTATCTCCTGTACCCTCATGTCCTATCACATATGTCTGAAAACATTTATCTGTTTTTTCTCTTACAAACACTTAGCCAGTTCTACCCATAATCCTTTGAACAAATGAACACTTCAGTACCAAAAGCACAAAACTGAATTCCAAAATTCTCTAACAGCACACATGCTGCTGAGCAAAATTAACTCTTTAGGGTGTGATGACCCTTATTTAACTTTGTGTCCTAGAAGCACAGGACTGCTCCTACCTGTTTAAATTGGCTGCGCCATGTAATACTTGTCTTATTAACAGAGAACAGTCTGCTCAGCGGTGACTGAGGATCCATTCTTCCTACTTTCACTTTTAAAAATGATTTGTTTGGGAAAGTAACCCAGTTGAGAATATCAAATCCAGCTAACAATTCACCCTTCTCATCAAAAGAGATCTTGTCTCCAGCACTGTTGTTAAACGAGATGCTCCTCAGAAAAGAATGAAGCTAGAATTATAGAAGTTTAAGTTTTACATAAGGGATGGGGAAAATAATATTTGACTTCTGAACCATGTTATTATCTCTAGGAAAACCATATGCCTAGTCTCTTTGGACTTACTAAGTACAGTACATATACATCTTCACTGTGGGTCCTTACACTTATAATCTGAATAATATAAGGAAAGTGTAAGTTACTGAGTTGCCGTGTCTTAAAATATTTTAAGTATTTTAATAAACAACATTATTTCAAGGCAAGTTCTTGAATTTTACTATAATATTTAAACCATACTAAAGTTGCAGTCTTATACCCCATTTCTTTAGTGTAAGCCCTATTTTGTTCAATGCCCTTGTGTACACCCTAGATGCACTGTAGATTCTTGCTGCAAATTACCTCTGCATGAGAGGTGCTTTATGTAGAACTCAGCCATGTGCAGAGTACTGCTCACTTCCAAGTTCTGCTTGTTCCCCTTTTTTGCATTTTACATCAGCCCTACTGCAAGCCTATTCACAAGCTATATTTCGTGTCATGGAAGAGCTAGCACCTCTCTATCCCCCCCTCATTTCTACCTTCAGGTGTCTAAGCTTTCAAGATCATGCAGTTGGAAGAAGTTTATGGGTATAAATTTACCCAACAGCATTCATCAGAACACACTTAGAAACTCTCTTCAAACTTTCAAAATAAATGCATGAAAGTCTGAAGAGGAGCCCTTATCAACCCAGGTACCCTAGAGTTAGGCTTAGATGCATGCCTCTGTCCCCACCCATGGTTTAACCCTTCACTGTTCACTTGTGCATGTGCTTGGGGATATTGGGCCGGGGCTTCTCTTCATTGCTGTATGACCCTTTATAGGTTCAGTCTGTTGGGGAGTGTTGGCGGTGGTGTTTCCATATGTGTCCCTGCACCCACCATTTGCGGTTTTACTGTTTTATCAATTTATCTCAAAGGAATTTATTAACTAATTGCTTCTGTATTTGGAAGTGAACAGGATCTGAAAGGAGAGTTAAAGTGCGCAGGATCTACTAGATTTCATCCACATACCCTCTGTCGATGTTTTAAAGAAGAAGCTGTGATGTGGGTGGCAGGAAAAATGGAAGTACAGTACATATGGCTGGATATTATTTTAAATAAATAAGGCAAACAAGGAAAGTTTCCTTAGTATCTAGAGAACAAAGGAAAATGATGGGATTCCTGCTTGCTACATTCATGTCATGGCCAGCTCACATTACCAATGGCTGCACTAGATAAGGGAACCAGAGAAATGGTAGGCATTGATTTTCAAATACAACCTGTACCAATTAGGATTTGGTACAAGGATTCTGTGGATTTGTAACGGTAAGTGAGCCTAAATAAATATGACTAAAATATTCCCATATTCATCCCTGGTTTACTCATAACTCTGTTGACTCATAAGTTGAATGTTAGGTTGCAAGGCCCATGGGCATGGATAGGGAACATGTGGCCCTCTAGATGTTACTGGACTCCATTATTCTCAGACAGCAAAGCAAACGTTCAGGAATGATGAGAATTGAATGCAACAAATACTGGACAGCCACATGTTTCCTGTTCCAGTTACTGGGGGAGCCTGTGTTCTTCAACATTTTTAAGATCCATGTAGATTAATGGCAAAAGATACACACATAAATAAAACCAATTGCGATAGCCTCCTCTTCTTCTTCTTTTAAATATGCCTTCCATGTGAAAAATTACCTTAAACTGTTTTCCCTTAAAAATCTCCAGATGATCTCCACCCACCATTGTTCCATGTCTGTTTCTGGATAAATGCAGGGCATTCAATGAATATGCCACAGCATAGACAGCATTGTAGATGCTATAGCTTTGGCTAGTCATACCCATTTCAAAAAAAGCTCCAGGAAGGCTCTCAAGCTTCTCCTTCCTCGTGCAGGCCCCCTTGGTCTCGTTACCCATGTTGGTATCTGGAAATAATAAGCAGCTGAATGCTTGCTCCCAGAAGGCCCCAATAAAGCCATCTCCACCAGAAGTAGAAGGATTCCAGATCTGAAGGAAATCTTGGAACTCCTGTATCTCAACAAACTGAACTGCAAAGGACAAGGCACCATGGAAAACATTTATATCCAGTTTTTTGAAATATGGTTCCACTGAAAAATCCCAATGGGCTGTCATAATCCAAACCTTGTTTATTGGCATCATAACATCTGCTTCAATTAGATTGAGCACTACTTGCAAAACTAATGTCATTTGAGCATCAGCACTTGCAACACATACATTGACACTTGTCTTCCTTAGGGAAGCTATTATATCCATGTGAAGGTCATAAAAATTAATAATACCTAAAATATTTCTCTGTTTTGGCATTCTTTCAATGAAGGCAGTACAAATGTCATTGTGGGAAAACATGCATTCCATGGTCTGGACAAATTTCTCTCCTTTATCATCATCCATGGCCAGCATCCCGACCCACTTCCATTGAAAATGGAGAAGGAGCTTAACAATTCCAGTGTATTGATGTTGTTCATTGGGGACCATGCGGTATAAGGAAGAGCGCTGAGTTACATCACTCACCCCTGGTGCATATAAACAATAGGTGACCTATGCAAGAAAGAGAGAGAAAAACTCACTTGGGCAAACAATTGCATGATTATAATACTAATTCTGTATTTTCCCCATTTTAAGCTTAAACAAGCTTAACTCTTTCCCCATTTTAAGCTTAAACAAGCTTTGCTTGTGTGTATGTGTGTGTGTGTGTAGTTTTCACAAGAAGACCACAACTGCTCCTTATGAACAAGAATAGTTGCTGGATATGTTGTCTTACCTGTGGAATCTTGTAGAGGCTTAAGATAGTGGCTGTGTAGACAGAGGTTTCAGAGTCAAGGCCTCCAATAACAGCGACTAGATTTTTCTTCATGTCACAATTGTAGTTGGGGACAGTTCTCTGCTGACTAAAGAGAAGATTTAAAGTGTTCTGATAAGTTATCTGTGCATCAAAGTGACTGTCATAGACATGGAACCCCAGGGTGATGTTAGGTAAGATCTTGTGGTTCTCATTTATCTCTTTCACAGCAAATGCCAGTGACAAGACATGCTGGTATTTTTTCACCATTACACTGAAGAAGAAGAAGAAGAAGAAACAAAACAGAAAAGATTAACACTGAACCTTATGAAGTCCTTCTTATTCTTGAGTGCTCTTTCAGGATCAATTTATTTATAATCACATCATTTAACCATTTTGAATAATAAGACATCAGTGAATTTGACCACCTCAGTGCTTATCCCTAAATATTAGCTATTCATGAACAAGTTCAAAATCGCCTATACCAGTACAAGTCACTAGAGGACCCTACTTCTTACATAAGAAATGTTCATTATTCCTACTCTCTGCTTCCTATTTTTTTAACCAGTTACTGATGCATAAGAGCCCCATTATTTTATCCCTTGATGGCTTGGTAAACAAAAATTGGTAAACAAAAATGCTTGGTAAACAAAAATTAAAAATCTGAGTATGCAACACCTACTGGTCACTCTTATCCACATACTTAGTAATATTCTCAAAGGACTCTAAAAGGTTAGAGAGACAGGACTTAAATTTTCAGAACCCATATTGATTCTTCTTCAGCAACACATATTTTATACACCTGGTAATTTATTTGTATTTAAGAGCATATGATGAGCCTGCTGGATCAGACCAGTGGCCCATCTAGTCCAGCATCCTGTGGTCAACCAGATGACTATGGAAAGCTCAAAAACAGGAGCTGATCACATCAGGACTACCTGCTAGGATTCCCAGAGTGTGTCATTCAGTGGCATACTGGCCCTTTTCAAGCTATCCAAGTTGGTGGGCATTGCTACATCTGGCAGGAGTGTATTATATCGTTCAATAATGTGTTGTGTGAAGAAGTACATTCTTTTGTCTCTCCTGAATCTTCCAACATTCAGTTGCACTGGATGTCTATGAGTTCTACCATTATGAGAGAGGAAGAAAAACTTTATCTACATTCTTCATGCCAATTTTCTACTATGTTGCCTCTTACTCACCTTTTCTCTAAACTAAAAAGCCCCAAATGCTGCAGCCTTTCCTCATAGGGGAAGTTACTTCATTCCCTCGGTCATTTTGGTTGTCCTTTTCTGAACCTTTTCAATTTCACAATATCTTTCCTGAGATGAGGCGACCAGAACTGTACACTTTATTCCAAGTTTGGATGCTCCCTAGATTGGTAATGGTATAATGATGTTGGCAGTTTTATTTTCAGATCTTTTCCTGTTACTTACCTATAAAGCGTCAAACAACTTTGGACCAAGTTACCTGAAAGACTATTGTCCAGTAGGGACATTAAGTTCAACACATGGGGTCACTTAGTTTTGTCCCTTGGCTTGATTTTATCAGCTTGTGGAGATGGGCCTTTTCACTACTGGAACCAGTGTTCTGAAGTGCTCCCTCTGCTCAGGTATGAGAGGGCCCATCAGTCTTGGCATTCTACTGGCTCTTGAAGACTCATATGTTTAGATAAGCATTCTCCTGACCTGAAGCTCCTGTTTTAATTGGTTTTTGAACTGTTTTAATAGTTATGTTGTTTTAATGAATGTGTTTTATTTAAGTTTTAATTGTGGATGTTTATTTTAATGTTTTGATTAAATTGTTTTTATGTACTATGTATGTCTGTATTTTATAATTGGTTTATACATGTATACCACTTACAAGCCACTTTGGAAATTAAGCAGTGTATAAAATCATCATCATCATCATTTGAGTAAGGAGCTAGTTACAGTTCTCCCCAGTCCAAGCCTAACAATTTAATCCAGTGCATCTTTTTGAGTGATCAGATCCTATCTAACTAATAAGATAGACGTATATGTATGGGGATATAGAGAAATGATGATGAGATAGGAGAGTTGAGTTTAAACTCTAAAAGTATATGATATGATAGAAATGGTAGAAATAGTTCTACTAAGAAGAAAAATGCATGCACATTTCCCCTTGAAAATCTAAACATTATTCCATTTCCCCTTTAGAAATAAATGTGCTTTATTTTCTTAAAAAGGATTGTCTAAAGTAGGGATGTACACATATCACAGAATGTGGTTTGGACCATGAGTCAGCAGTTTTTAAAACAGCTTGATTCAGTCCAAAGTGATTTGAAGGCTGCTCAGCTTTTGAATCTGAATCCCAATTTGAGGGGGAAGGCAAAGCTTTGTGCCTCCCACATTCACTATGTTCCAACAATAGCTACAACAGCAATAATAAATGGTTAGAACACTGTTCACTTTTTGACACAAAATGATGAAATTGGCAAGCTTGGGAGAAAGTTTCACTTACAGCAAAGCAGCCTTTTGAAACATCTTACCATCTAAAGAAGAAAGCATTGTTTCAGTAGTTCCCACTTCAGTTTGGGACACTTTGGAGATACTCAATTTCCGCTCAGACAAGCCTCAATTTGAAACCCCCCACTTTGGACCAGCATTTGTATGAATCCAATGTGCACTCCTAGCCTGTACAATCTATTTAGACAATACATAGAGCAAAAGACTGTTAATGACTGCTAGTCTTGATGGCACCGTTTAGAGGCAGATTTTAAAATAGTCAAGTATATTCTATGGAGAAAATACATTATTTTCTTACAGTGGTTCAGTGTCAGACTTTGGTTTGGGGTATGTGTTGAAGTCTGCACCTTCATAAAAGGAGACAAGATGAGAAGTGATCCCGCCAATGATGAGGTCCCCTGGCTGATAATATTGATATTGCACCTGGAGGAGATCATTCATGGTACAAACAGCAGGATTCTTCTTGCAGTCAGTTTGAAGCAGTAGCAGCAACACCACGAGTCTCAAGGACAAAAAGTTCTCTGTCATCCAAAAGGCAAAGCCATCTTCTCTTGACACAGAATCACCCATTCCTCTCTTACCAATATCACCTAACATCAGCCTGATTACAACATCTTGGAGCCTTCCGTAATCTTATTTGAAGCTGCTCTCTAAACATAAATGGAAAAATACTTCTCTCCAAGAGTGACACATTACTTTGTGTACCCCCAACCCTTCTCTGAGTAGTTCAGGGACTATTTATATAAGCACTTCAAAACAATATGTGGTCTCTGGTAGTGAGGAGGGTGAATAATTGGGATATTAGATAATTATAAAGGGTGAGCAATCCTATTCCCCAAAGTATTGTGTGAGGTAAGGCACCAGGTGCAGCAAGACTGTAAAGAAAACATGGGCATGATCCAGCCAAAGGTAAGCACTTTCAATCCTTAATTTTTGGTGGTGCAAAATTACCTTCTCCATATTTCTTGCAAGACAATTGATTCACTGTGAAACTGGGGGTCAGTTGTTTGCTTTTAGGGGCTTGGAGAAATTGAAGGTAGATGAGGTGCAGGATGAAGACTGTCAGTTGAGATTCTGATTGATATCTTCCGGGTTGTAAAAATCCTTAGTTACTACCCTTTCACACATTTGTTCTGTACCTTTGATCTGTTACAGCTTTAGAACATTTTTATCTGAATAAAATAAATGTTAGCGTATAAAATAGTGAGTAATAATGCAGGCAGTGTTTCTGTTTCCAAGGACCTGAATTTTCTAGTTCAATTATGTCATAGTTAATTAGGGAGTAGGGCCCTCCTGGACATAGCTTAAGTTGCCTCCTCATGAACGTTATGGCAATGGGCCTGGAGAGAAACCATATCCTGTACACAGGGAAAGACAAGAAGTTGGAGAAGATTTGAATCCCCTGGAACATGATGTGGTTTGGCATTATAGAAGCTTTAGATTCCATGAGACCTAGTCCAAGGATCTCCTGGCAAGGATATGCTTGTCTAGAGCCAATCACTACCCCACTACTGAGCTCCCATATCAACTCCCATTCCAAGATCTCTCTCTCCCTCTCACCCACCAACAACCCTCCAAATCCCCTCCCAATGAACATCAAAACAAGCTCACAAAGGTTAATCTTAGAATTACTATTTTATGTTACTAGTTTTATCATTTTCTGACTTTACTTTTGTGTTGATTTTTAAGTGTTTTATAGTTTTATTCCTTCTGTACACTGTTGAGATAATGTACTGAAATATACTGTAAATAAATATATAATTTGAAAAGAATTCTCTTCGTTATATATGTTATGACCCTTCAAATGTGTGATGTCCCAGAGGACTCCACTCCCATGTATACGGTGGGACCAGGGACTTAGGACTATACCCACTGGCATTATGTTGCTTCCTGGAAGGGATTCACAAAAAATGTGTTCAAGTTTGATTAGTGTTATGATTTGCTAGATGCAACATTCTACTAAAATGATTTCTTTAATAAATTGATATTTATGAAATTTAATTTCACTGAATGTGAATGTGGGGGTGTTATTTATGATACAGGTCTAAAATAGATCCACTTTAAATTTGTTATAATGGCAGCCCTGTGTAGAGAAGAACCCTCCTTTAAAATTGGAAAATAAGCAGTTAACCAATCATTAAGTGTTTACTGAACAATTCAACAAGACATTAAGAAACTACTTTGTTTTTCATTTAAAGGAGTGTGTTGGTAGTGGAGATGTATCCCTAAATATGCCCCTTCTGATTCAAGGTAGACATCATCTCTCCAGAATATCATTGGAGAAAATTGTAATATTTGATCTTAAATGGGAGTAATGCTTATTAAAATTGGTTGTGTTTACTTGTGAATATAATGGTTTCTACTGTTAGATTTTCATTTATTTCTCTTTTTTAGCTGATTTTTACTGTTCAGTTCAGGCCTCAGGACAATTATATAACATTTAGGGAAGAATATGCAACCCAGTATCCCAGCACTGGAGGCCAAGATGGAGAAGATCTCCACAGCCACCATGTATTTCCCTTTGGTGCTCAGATAAGTTGGTACAAAAGACATCCACACACTGCAAAACACCAACATGCTGAAAGTGATAAATTTGGCTTCATTAAATGTGTCTGGCAATTTCCGAGCAAAGAAAGCCACAATGAAGCTGACAAGAGCCAAAAATCCCATGTAACCAAGAACATAGTAGAGCATATTGGCTGATCCTTCATTGCATTCCACTACGATTTCTTCAGGCAGAGAGTGCATGTCCAAATCTGGGAATGGAGGGTCTGTACATAACCAGACCATGCAAATGCTTGCTTGGATAAAAGAACAACAGAAGATTACAGAGTTTGAAACCCTTTTCCCCACCCATTTCCTCATCTTGGACCCTGGCTTAGTGGCTATGAAAGCCAGAACCACAGTGAGGGTTTTTGCCAAGACCGAAGAAACAGCCACTGAGAAGATGATACCAAAAGCAGTTTGTCGCAAATGACAAGTCAGAAACTGGGGCCGGCCAATGAATAGCAAGGAGCAGAGGAAGCAGAGCAGGAGGGAGATGAGCAGAGCATAGCTGAGGTTCCGGTTGTTGGCTTTGACAATGGGAGTGTTCCGGTGCTTGATGAAGATTCCAAGAACTAAAGCTGTTGCTGCAGAAAGAGCCAGAGCCAAAACAGTCATACTGATTCCCAAAGGTTCATCATAAGACAGGAAGTTTTGACCCTTCAGAAGGCACTGGTTTCTCTCCTTGTTGGCATACCCATCTTCTGGACAGTGGAAGCAATCATTCATATCTTTTTAAAATAAAATAAAATTATTTCAGTCTCTGAGATATACAGTCTACATTACTGCAGTCCACTGAGAGTTACTTCATTCTTTAAAGATTATGCATGTTCTTGCATATCACCATATTGTTCAACTATGCTTTTGTTCTACTGTGGTTAGCAATGTGGTTAGTATTGTTCATGTGTGCTTGTGTGTAATTTGTAGGTTCTTCCTTCAAAGAAACACATTCAGGGATATGGATGGAGTAGAATCATATAGGAATATCATGTGTAATCATCCTTATCTTTATAACAAATAAAAACACTGTAGTCTCTCAGAGATGGACAGTACTGTGATAGGTCTGAGATACAGCATTTTTAACATTTGGTATACATCTCACATGCTTGCACATGACTATACTGGAAATATTAATGATCCACATTCTTGCACATCAACATAGGACTTTACAGTTCTGTGGCTTTTGTTTCACTGTGGCTAGCATGAGTGCAAATGTAAGTTGCAAATGGCAAAAATTTGTTTCACATAACTGTTTATGTATGCTTATTTGTAATTTTGTAGGTTCTCTCTTGAAAAACAGGGATGTAAAAGGAATTCAGTCATGCATGAATTTCATGTGTTCTTTAGCATAATTTTAAATCTCGTATAAGTAAAGTGCTTTCTTCTTTCCCTCAGCTAATACTCAATACTGGGAAATTTCCTCGGACATATCTTCCTTAGTAAAACAACTGTATATTATCTCTGATGACAGTATACAGAATTGCTCTTAGTATGCTTTACAGTATGATGTTCCCTACCTCTCTCATTTGAAATCTTCCCTTCTGGACATGGAGCACAATCATAGCAACAAAATGGCTCCCCTTCCTTCCTTTTTCTGCTGGAGCCTGGGTAGCAGGGGTCATTACACAAGGCAAGAGGCACAGCCTAGTCATGAAAAAGGAAGATACAACTTTGTTACAATCTCTTGTCATCAAGAACTTATTGAAGTCAACAAAGATCATCTTACACCTAAGAGAAGATTTTTCACACTGGTAATACAAGACCTGATTTGAAGGGGGAGGGGTCGGCTTCATTTTGGTATTCTATCTTTTCTGGTAGGGATAGTGACGGATGAATTGCTACAGAATAGGGTTCATGGTTTCAGTCATTCAGGAATCTTTGCCCTTACTTTGAATTAGGGATGAGATCCATTGATTGGTGCTGCTTTGAAAGCATTCCGTCCATTTTGAATTATTATTATTATTATTATTATTATTATTATTATTATTATTATTATTATTATTATTATTATTATTATTATTATTATTATTATCCCGCCCTTTTTCCAAAACTGGGACTCAAGATGGCTTCCAGATAAGATAGATACATATAGTTACAAATGTACAAAACTACCTTAAAAATCAGACTATTTGCAATATTAAAACCATTTAAACATACAGTTAAAATGAATCATAGTTCAACAGTAAAAAACCAACACATGATCAATAAATGATCAATATTGTGAAATGAATTATCAATATTTTGAAAGGAAAGTAGCTTTGCCTCCTCCTCCTCTGCTATTATAAACTATTATAGGCTTGGCTTGCTTCCTCCCCACTTGGACCTTGGATTATTCGAGTAGAGGGGGGGGAGAGAGAGAGAGTTGTACTGCTGTGTGGTGCTGTGAGTAAAATCAACACAAGAACAATATATTTGAGGGAATATTTGAAGGGGAAATATCCAGTATCTAGGGAAAGCCATTGAAGTTCAGAGCAAATGGGATCACTCTGCAAAGATGGAGAATATGCAGACCATGCAGGGAAAAACAGTGCTAAATCTGAATTCAGGTGAATTCTCACTCACCTGTACTCCGAATAGGCTGTGTTTTCCCTCATTTACCCCTAATTCTTTCCTGCATTGAACAGGGGGTTGGACTCGATGGCCTTATAGGCCCCTTCCAACTCTACTATTCTACAATTCTAAGGTGTGCTTTTTTTGTCTTCAGTCATCTGAGCTTTGTAGTGTTGTAATGTCAGCTTGTGTACTGTTTAATCCTTGATGGGCTGGGATCACTTTTGGGAAGAGAAACTCGAATAACAAAAATGATACTCATGCAACAACAGAGAGAATGGTCAGGAATGTCTTGTTCTTTATTAAAAAATGAACATTTGAAAACATTTGAAATTACTCCCACCCATTAAAGTGCTACTTTTGGTTTTAAATTCAAAGTGGGTGAATATTCAAGAACTGCTGAAGGTTGCTGAGCTCCATCATGTTCCAAATGTCAAATGGTGCCACCTGCATAAAGGCCTTTATTTTTGTTGGGTATTTTGTGTGTGTGTATATATATATATATATATATACACACACACAAGAAACATCACCTGTCATGATTGTACCTATGCAGAATTAATTCCCAATGAAGTTTGTGTCCTCTGGCTGCCACCCTCCATCTCTTTCCTTTGTCTAGGGCAGGAAGGGTGGAACCTCAGACTTGTGCTGAATGCAGCCCTCCAGGCATTTCTATCAGGGCCTCAAGACTCTCCCCATACCATATCTCCTCCTCGGCTACCTCCACTATTCCCAGGCCACACCACAAATTACAATTTCCACCTTCCTTAAGTGTTTTTACCTGGATGGAATGTCTCCTTGAACTCTGATAGTACCTCATGGTTGCTTGGATTGAGGACAGAGAGGGGTATGCGAGTGTGAGAAGAAACTAGCATACTGTACAACACTTGAACCTGGCTGGGACATATGTTAGTTTGCTGCTCAATTTCAATGAATACAGTTTATTTTATTTTATTTATTTATCGTTTGATCTATATCCCGCCTTTCCTCCCAGTAGGGGCCCAGGGCGGCAGTTGTTTTTATGACTTCACTCCTGATCCCTAACTTAAATGGGAATACTGCAATAAGCTGTGTCTTCCCCACTAAAATAAAATAAAAATGTCAAAATCAAACGTTCTCTCCCAATTCAACTGAATATGGTATTTACACAATGGAAGTTCTTCATTTTGTTGCCCAGAAAACTGTGAATATGCAAAGATGGGCTGCCCTTTGGATGCCCCTACCCATCCCTCATGCCAGCTTTCCTCCTTAACCATCCATTGCAATGTTGGTTTCAGGAAATGTGTATGGTGAAACAGGGGGACAGCATCAGGAGACACTGGGCAACTAGGGGATCATCTGAATAGGGCCAGAAAGACCAAGTCCATTCCAAATCAGGTAGGGAGGGATTATGTCCATTCTTAACATACAACCATAAATATAATACTTAATGCTGCAGACTAGCATTAATTAGGCTGGGAGGACTGTGATGACCCTGTATTTATAATACTGTAAATATGGTAAGTGCGGGTTTATTAGAGTATATATGGTTAGTAGACTGAGTGAGAGGGGGGAGTACATGGGCTGGAATGCTGGAGAATGTTGTATTATGATTGGCTGAGTGTTTGAGTGTCTGAAGGTATAAATGAGAGGATGTCAGTTGTGGAGGGAGTTCTGTTGGTGGGAGTTCTGAGGGAGATTGGAGTTGGTTTTGTGGGTTGGATTGGATTAGGCTGGTAGTGAGGCAGGTTGTTGATGACTAGAAACAAAGAGAAATGCATCTGATGAAACCATACGCTTGTTAACTATACCTTTAAGTAATCTTGTTATTCCTGTGTATATAAATAAATATTCCTTGGTTTACCTAACGCCTGATCCTTGGCTGGGTTTACACAGACCAGAAGGGTGGACATATACCAAGGTGGGGAAACAGTATCAATGGTGGCAGCAGTGAAGAGATAGTGTAACATCATCAAGTATCCAGATCAACCCAGGGCTGTATTCTTTATAGGCACAAAGATACAGGGAGGTTGTGGCCTGCAAGTGCACCAAGACACAAAGTAGCAATAAGCCAGGAGGAGACTAAGGCACAGTCTCAAGGCAATATTGTTTTACAGGAAGGTCTGGTGGTGCTGCCTAGCCATGGGATCTTGAGAGATCTTTGCTAGAGCCAGTGAGAGAACTGTTTAAAGACCAGGACCCTGAAGTGGGACTGTGACAGGTGGAGACCACAGGTGGGATCCTAGCAGGTGGTGCCTGAGGTGGGATCCTGACAGGAAGGGTCCTGACAAGGACCACCCATTTAATTGTGTGTCCTAGGAGCACAATCCTGGTCCTACCTGTTTAAATTGGCTGTGCCATGAAATGGTTCCTTTATTAATGAAGAACTGTTTGCCCAGCGGCGACTGAGGGTCCATTCTCCCTACGTTCACTTTTAGGAAGGACTGGTTTGAGAAAGTTACCCAATTGATAATATCAAATCCAGCTAACAATCCACCCTTCTCATCAAAAGAGACCTTGTCTCCAGCACTGTTGTTAAATGAGACACTCCTCAAAAAAGGATAAAGCTGGAATGAAAGAAGTTTAAATTAGATTTTACAAAAGGGGTGGAAAGAGACAACAGTATGTGGCTTCTGAAGGCATTAGTTATTTCCTTCACTTCACCCTTAAGAGGCAACATCAGTTACAGGTACGAACCGGTTCTGCATGTATCACAAATTATGCTGCAAACCAAGGTGATTTGGGGAAGGTTCTCACATTTCTAAGTCAAACTGTGCTATTAACACAGCATCTCAAGTCAGATCAGGGACTCCCTAGCGAGTCACCACCAACCTCAGGACACGTGAATACTAATCAGAGTGCTTTAGCCATGATTGGGAATGGAGGAAGAACACCACAATAGTTCTGCTGGATCAGACTAAACAAATCTCCATTTCATTCTTCATCCTGCAGTTGTTAGTGTTCAGAACACAGATTTTGTGGAGCTATGTCCTGCTTGTGGGCTTCTTATAGGCATCTGTTTAGGCTAGTGTGAGAGTCAGATACTGAACAAGATGGAACTTTGATCTAATCATGCAAGGCTATTCCAATGTACTCATGTGGAATTTTACTGGGCAAGTCAGCCCAAGTTTATCCCACTGTAGGTATGAAACAAATAGGGAAGTAAACACAGAAAGGACAGCAGGGGCAAGCATACTGACTCCTCACCCTTCCCCAATGATTATATATTTTCAGTGTAGGAGATTACCTTGAAATGTTGTGACTTAGAAGCCTCCAGATGATCTCCACCCACCATTGTTCCATGTCTCTTTCTGGATGAATAAAGAGCATGCAAAGCGTGTGCCACAACATAGACAGTATTATAGATGCTGTAGCTTTGACTTGTCATACTCATTTCAAAGAAAGGTCCAGGAAGGCTCTCTAACTTCTCCTTTCCATTGCAACTTTCACTGGTCTCCTCACCGATATCAGCACCTGGAAATAAGCAGCTGAATGCTTGTTCCCAGAAGATCCTGATAAAGCCATCACTATCAGAGTCATGTCTCCGAAGGAAATTCTGGAACCCCTGCACCTCATTGGAGTGAACCTCAAAGGATAAGGTGCCATGGAAGACCTGAATGTCCAGTTTTTTAAGGAATGGGTGGACTGAAAAATCCCAGTGAGCTGTCATTATCCACACCTTGTTAATAGGCAACATGTTCTCAACACCCAGGTTCAGGACCACCTGTAAATCTAGTATCATATGAGTGTCAGCGCTTACGATGCATACATTGACACTTGTCTTGCTTAGCAATGTTGTCATATTTATAAACATGTCGTGGAAGTTAAGAACACCTAAAATGTTGCTCTGGATTGGCATTCTTTCAGTGAAGCCTGTACAGATACCATTCTGAGCAAACATGTGTTTCATCATCTGGACAAACTTTTCTCCTTTATCATCATCCATGGCCATGATCCCAACCCACTTCCACTGAAAATGAAGAAGCACCTTGACAATTCCAGTGTACTGATGTTCTTCATTGGGGACCATGCGATATAGGGGGAAATGATGAGTTACATCATTCACTGCTGGAGCATATATGCAGTAGGTAACCTAATCAAGAAAAAAAATGTTTTCCTGTGGAAAATATGTAATTCACTTTTGCTTAATTATAATATTGATTCTGTCCAAGGGTATATTAGTGGGCTTTCTCCCCATTTTCACTTTACAAGCATCCAGTGACCAAGAACAGACTGAGAGCAGAAGTTTGCTGAAGAAAACCCAGTGAGTTTCACGTCTGCAGTGAATCTGGATCTTTTGGTTTTTTCACCTTCAACACACTCATCACAATATCATATTGCACTGCATTCTGAAATACCGATAAAAGTAAAATCCAGACCGATAAATTTAGGAAGAGCAAACCTCATGTTTTATCATGGGAAGAATGTGAAGCAGTGACTAGGAGATGTTGCGGGGTATGATTTGGAGGGAAATTTGGTTCAGCTCACCCCTTAATTCACACTTCCTGAAATACAACTATCCTTTAAAATTAATACTTCTCAGAATTTTGGAATGCAATTCCCCTACCAAAATGTGTACCAAAAGCACGTATTAGGGAAAGTGTGCATGAAAATGCATATATTGGGTAAAACAACATACAAAAATGCAATATACTAGAGGGAATTGTTTGCAAAAATGTTAATATTAGGCAAAGTTATATACAGAAATATGTACGTTAGGAGGAATTTGCACTAAAATGGCTACACATTTTCACTATCACTGCATATGCAGTTTTGTACACTCTACTTGGCTAGAGAACTGCATTGCAAAATTTGAAGAAATGCAAATTTCAAAGGACGGCTGAACTTTAGTTAACATATTGTTAGGAAAGTGCAAATTTAGTAAGTTCACCTCTTGGATTTCTTCCCCATCTCTACTCATAAGGTTGAACTCTGCCCATTCCAGCTTACAGAATGCTGTATCCCACAATGGATCTGGCAAAACTTACTATCAAATGACAGAAGTTACTGAGGGATGGAAAGGCAGTGGGCACTATAACCATATATACATATATACATGAATCTACACTAGTCTGGAGATGTATACCCCTGCCATCATCATTAATCTGCTATCCCTTAGATAACTTACATTTAGGTTTCAAATATTTAAACATCTGGTGGGGAAATGGATGCTACTAATCACATTAACTCACATTAACATGTTGGAAGGCATCTCCATAGGAACATGGGAAGCTACCTTATACTGAGTTAGACCACTGGTCCATCTAGTTCAGTGTTGTCTACAGTGACTGGAAGTGGCCCAGGGTTTCAGGCAGGGGGCATTCCAAGTCCCACTTGGAGATACCAGAGATAGAAATGGAGACCTTCTACTTGTAAACAAATGTTCTACCACTGAGCTATGCCCCTTTCCCAAACTCCCCCATGTGCAAACTCCCCCTCACACAAACTAGGGATAAAATAAGGACAATACTTTTCCAAGGATAGAGACCATAATGTACTTATTGCTTCTGGTAAATAGAAAAAAAGTTGAAATACCTGTGGTATCTTGTAGAGGTCTAAGATAGTGGCTATGTGGAGGGACGTTTCCGAATCAAGGCCCCCAATGACAGCGACCAGATTCATTTGCATGTCACAATTGTAGTTAAGAACAGTCCTCTTCTGATTAAAGAGAAGATTTAAAGTGTTCTGATACGTTACCTGTGCATCAAAGTGACTGTCATAGACATGGAACCCCAAGGTGATGTTGGGTAAGATCTTGTGGTTCTCATTTATCTCTTTCACAGCAAATGCCAATGACAGGACATGCTGGTATTTTTTCACCATCACACTAAGGTAAAAGATACATAATGTGTAAGAAGTGATGGTCTACATCATGAACTCCTTTTCACTTTGTCCTGCTTCTGCAGGAAAGTCTTCTTCAGAGTCTCCTGTACTGTATATCATATCAAATGTCACAGCAATTCATATTAATTATGTTTGGGGATCATAAGGGAAAATGTGGTTATGGCATTTTGAGGTATTATTTGCCTGTAACATATAATGCCAACATCTTTCTTCTCTTAGAGCAGCCACAACAGAACAGATGTGTGGCCTTTATATTAAAGGTGTGAATACATGTTATGTATTATATGTGCATTTTGAGTACAGATGGGGAAAATTCGTTTGGTTCACATTTTAATGTGATTCAACCTAAATTACACTGCCTGAATGAACACAGAAACCAAAATGTGCCTATTCTTCAAAATTGTCACTTCTCCAAATGTTGTGGAGCAGTTCTCCAGCCAAAAATGTATATATAGGAAAATATATTAAGGGAAAGTGTGCACCAAAATGCTTGTATTGGTGAAAATAATGTACAAATAATAATGAAAATGGCTTACAAAACGTGTACATTAGAAGAAATGGACACAAAAGTGTGTATGAATTTTCAGGCAGTTGTTTTTTAAAAAAATATCACGATGCAGAAATGTGATGAACTTAATTTGTGGTTGGAATAATGAGAAATTAAGAGATAATAATACTGACAGATTCATCTGTCCCTTATAAGCTCTAGTTGTCCCAATTGTGCCATGTTTCTTTAGGATAGCCTAGTTGGATCAGAACTAGTTACATATAGCCTAGCATTCTTACTACCAAACATGCAGATGTGTCTGCTCTGTTACAATAAAGACACAGAGGTGATGGCCTTCTTGGCAGATTATCCCCAGTACACCTTGTGGAGCTGATTTGTACATGGATTCTGCTCAATTTAATTACCATAGTAAATCAATATTTTTGATTTTAGAAGCCATCTAACCCAGTAGCCACCAAGACATCTTGCAGCCTTGTACCAATGCTACCAAGAAGTTCTCCCCAGTACAAGTCTAAAAATCTAATTACTGCACCTTAAGAAGTCCTTATACCAAGTCAGACAATTGGTCCATCTAGCAAAGTATTAATAAAATTGACTAGCAGTGTCTCTCCAGGATTTTTGAAACAGTCTTTCCCAGACCTACCTGGAGATGTCAGACATTGAACCTGGAACCGTTTGCATGCAAAGCATGTGAATTTCCCTTACCCTAGTGAGTGCTCAGATCCTGTCTGATAGCACATATAAAAAAAGATAGAGATAAGATCGGGCAAGGTCATAGAGCAGAGAACTGAAGATGAAATTGCATGGTACTTTTAAATCCTGGAGGTACTGATAATGAGAGAAATTGTTGAAACAAAACTAACAAGCAAACTACAAGTGCATTTTCTCCAACAAGTGTGGACACCATTCTCTCCCATGGATAAATGTAAGTGGTATATTTTCTATATAAACCATTGTTTCTACAATATGTTCAAAGAATCTTTCCTTGGAGGGTAAAACAGTTACTGTATATAGCCTCCAGGATTAGAGATAGATTATTTAATAGCTAACTATATGGTGTAGAAAACAGTATATGATTTCCTTACAAAGGTGCGGTGTCATATTTTGGTATGGGGTGTGTGTTGAAGTCTGCACCTTCAGAAAAGGAAAAGATCTGAGAGGTGATCCCACCAATGATGAGGTCCCCTGGCTGATAATATTGATATTGCACCTGTAGGGGTTCATTCATGGTACACATAACAGAATTCATCTTACAATCAGTTTGAGGCAGTAGCAGTAACACCAAGAGTCTCAAAGACAAGAAGTACCCTCTCATCCAGGAGGCAAAATGATCTTTCCTAGACAAAGAATCCCTCATTCCTATCCATTCATTATCATCTAGCATCAATCTGTTTACCACATCCTCATCTTAATGGCTTTGGAGCCTGCTGCCCTCATCATAAAAAAGGGGTTAATGCCCCACTCAAAGGGTGACACAGCACTGTGTATACCTCATCCCTTTTGTGACTACTTCAGGGCTATTTTATATTAGCACTGCGAACTGTACTGTGACAGTAAGGAGACTGAATAATTGTGACCTTAGATAATTATACAGGGTGAGCAATCATAGTCCCCAAGGTATTGTGTCCAGTAAGGCATCAGGTGTAGCAAAGCTGTGAAGTTAATATGGGTATGATCCAGCCAAAGTTCAGCATGCTTACGCTCCAATTCTATTCTCATTTACCTGCAAGTAAGCCCATTGAACTCAATGGGACTTACTTCTGGGTAGACATGTGTATGATTATACTGTTCAATTAATCCATGATGATTTTAGAGTTGTGCCATTTGGGGGAGGGTAAGTTTTGATTATCAGTGTAAAATAAACCATTTGGGGTTTATTTTCATGCATTAGCTGGCAACCTAGTTTTATGACAGGCCACAGTATGGACCAAGTCTAATGCAAACAAAAAGATGCCAAGTGGGCCAGATTTAGGAGTCACGAGCTCCATTTGGACATATGTTGTTATTATCGTTGTTATTGTTGTTGCTGTTAGAATTAGAATTTATTACCCGCCCTTCACCCAGAGGTACCACGATGGGTTACAACAATTTTAAAACATATAATTAAAACAGTTAAAAACAATCTAAACAACATTCTTGCACCCGTGTTGGCAAACACTTGAGAGGAGAAATTAGCCACATCCATCTAATCTTTGAGCAAAGAGCATGTCTGATGGAGCCTTCGTGCATTCAGCTGTGTGAGCGAAGATCAAGAATCTGTATCCTCCTCATGGCCTAGTATTCTGACCATGCAGGGTTCTGGGTGGTGTGGAAGCCTTCAAAAAGGCTCTGTCACTACAGAAAGTTAGATCTCCACACAAAAGCTAGGGGCAGGGCTATGGATGAGCTGGAGGTTTTAGTCAATTAATTAGGGAAAATGGAACTAAGGCAGGTGATGTGTCCAAAGATGGGCTCAATCTCAGATTGCAAGACAAGGCAGGGCAAAGTTTTCACAGGAAGTAAGGAACTGGAAACTAGCTGCAAGAAGTCCTGGGTTGAGACACTCATTCCTACATTGCAGTCTGCAAAATCCCATACCTTCCACTCTTTCACATAATATTTTGATCAGTGTTTTTGATCTATTACTGCTTTAGAACCACTGTATGTGAATAAAAATAAGAACATAAGAACATAAGAAGAGCCTGCTGGATCAGGCCAGTGGCCCATCTAGTCCAGCATCCTGTTTTCACAGTGGCTAACCAGGTGCCTGGGGGAAGCCCGCAAGCAGGACCTGAGTGCAAGAACACTCTCCCCTCCTGAGGCTTCCGGCAACTGGTTTCCAGAAGCATGCTGCCTCTGACTAGGGTGGCACAGCACAGCCATTATGGCTAGTAGCCATTTATAGCCCTGTCCTCCATGAATTTGTCTAATCTTCTTTGAAAGGCATCCAAGCTGGTGGCCATTACTGCGTCTTGTGGGAGCAAATTCCATAGTTTAACTATGCACTGAGTAAAGAAGTACTTCCTTTTGTCTGTCCTGAATCTTCCAACATTCAGCTTCTTTGAATGTCCACGAGTTCTAGTATTATGAGAGAGGGAGAAAAACTTTTCTCTATCCACTTTCTCAATGCCATGCATAATTTTATACACTTCTATCATGTCTCCTCTGACCTGCCTTTTCTCTAAACTAAAAAGCCCCAAATGCTGCAACCTTTCCTCATAAGGGAGTCGCTCCATCCCCTTGATCATTCTGGTTGCCTGTGACGCCCTTCCCTGGCTCTCCCTGTCAGGTTCCTACCTGCTCGGGGCTACTGCCTTTCACTAGGCACCATCAGGGACTCCACCAGTCCGGACTGTCCTTTTTTATGGTTTCTCTCTCCGCTCTAGCACAGATCTCAATAGATCCCCCTGCTAGGCAGCACCACCAGTCACGTTGACATTTTCATCATGCTGTCCACTATAACCCCGAGGTGTCTCTCCTGGTCGGTCACTGCCAGTTCAGACTCCATGAGCATATATGTGAAATTAAGATTTTTTGCTCCAATATGCATAATTTTACACTTGTTTATATTGAATTACATTTGCCATGTTCCCGCCCATTCATTCAGTTTGAAGAGGTCTTTTTGGAGCTCTTCGCAATCCTTTTTTGTTTTAACTACCTTGAACAATTTAGTATCGTCAGCAAACTTGGCCACTTCACTGTTCACTCCTAATTCTAGGTCATTAATGAACAAGTTGAAAAGTACAGATCCCAATACCGATCCTTGAGGGACTCCACTTTCTACAGCCCTCCATTGGGAGAACTGCCCATTTATTCCTACTCTCTGCTTTCTGCTTCTTAACCAATTCCTTATCCACAAGAGGACCTCTCCTCTTATTCCATGACTGCTAAGCTTCCTCAGAAGTCTTTGGTGAGGTACCTTGTCAAACGCTTTTTGAAAGTCTAAGTACACTATATCCACTGGATCACCTCTATCTATATGCTTGTTGACACTCTCAAAGAATTCTAATGGGTTACTGAGACAGGACTTTTCCTTGCAGAAGCCATGCTGGCTCTGCTTCAGCAAGGCTTGTTCTTCTATGTGCTTAGGCAATCTAGCTTTAATAATACTTTCTACCAGTTTTCCAGGGACAGAAGTTAAACTAACTGGCCTGTAATTTCCGGGACCCCCTCTGGATCCCTTTTTGAAGATTGGCGCTACATTTGCCACTTTCCAGTCCTCAGGTATGGAGGAGGACCCGAGGGACAAGTTACATATTTTAGTTAGCAGATCAGCAATTTCACATTTGAGTTCTTTGAGAACTCTCGGGTGGATGCCATCCGGGCCTGGTGATTTGTCAGTTCTTATATTGTCTATTAAGCCTAGAACTTCCTCTCTCATTACCACTGTTTGTCTCAGTTCCTCAGAATCCCTTCCTGCAAATGTTAGTTCAGGTTCAGGGATCTGCCCTATATCTTCCACTGTGAAGAAAGATGCAAAAAAGTCATTTAGCTTCTCTGCAATCTCCTTATCATTCTTTAGTACACCTTTGACTCCCTTATCATCCAAGGGTCCAATCGCCTCCCTAGATGGTCTCCTGCTTTGAATGTATTTATAGAATTTTTTGTTGTTGGTTTTTATGTTCTTACCAATGTGCTCCTCAAATTCTTTTTTAGCATCCCTTATTGTCTTCTTGCATTTCTTTTGCCAGAGTTTGTGTTCCTTTTTATTTTCTTCATTTGGACAAGACTTCCATTTTCTGAAGGAAGACTTTTTGCCTCTGAGAGCTTCCTTGACTTTGCTTGTTAACCATGCTGGCATCCTCTTGGCCCTGGTGGTACCTTTTCTGATCTGTGGTATGCACTCCAGTTGAGCTTCTAATATAGTGTTTTTAAACAACTTCCAAGCATTTTCGAGTGATCTGACACTCTGGCCTTTGTTTTTCAGCTTTCTTTTTACCAATCCCCTCATTTTTGTGAAGTTTCCTCTTTTGAAGTCAAATGTGACCGTGTTGGATTTTCTTGGCAATTGGCCATTTGCATGTATGTTTAATTTAATAGCACTGTGGTCACTGCTCCCAATCGGTTCAACAACACTTACATCTCACACCAGGTCCCGGTCCCCACTGAGGATTAAGTCCAGGATTGCCATCCCTTTGGCATGACCAACTGGTCTAGGGAATAGTCATTTAGAATATCTAGAAATTTTGCTTCTTTGTCATGACTGGAACACATATACGGCCAGTCTATATCCGGGTAGTTGAAGTCACCCATTACTACCACATTTCCTATACATATTGGAATGCAGGGGAATAGTGGCATTGCTATATATTTTTACTTCCCAGGATCTGATTCATCTGATGCTATTTTCTCAGAGCCATTTAGGAAGTATGGCCCCCCAAGCTCACCAAGAATTGTGGGGCTAGAGGTCTGAAGAGGACATATGCAAACAGGGCAAGGCATTAAGTGTGGCGGAGGCTTGGTTGCCACAGAACATTAGTAGTACTTCTAAGGTGGCTGAGCATCATAAGAGTTGTACATTTCATGAAGCCCAGTCCACTATGGACCTTATGTCAAGACTGGAACTTTCTAGTCAAGATCTACTCTACCCTGAGCCCTCACATCCCCATTCAGCTAATTTTGAAACTCCCACCTTCCCTGATAGCAACCAAGAATCCCCCAAATCCCCCCTCCCGCTAGCCTCCATCCAACCCATTTCATTCTTCAGATTAATTATATGCCTTCAGGTTGTTGAGAAATAGTTAATGATTTTGTTAATTCAGTAAGAATTGTATTGCTGTTACTTCCTTATGTCCAGTGATGCCACAGGATGCCATAGATCTGCATCCCTTCTTGGGATGATTAGACCCAGACTAACACCTACTGAAATCATGTTACTCCCACTTTCATACTGATGACAATGTGCTCCAAATCCACAGATAACAGCTCCCCAAGGTTTCATATAGATGTTGAATAGCAAGGAGACAGAATTGAACATTGTGAGACCTCACAGATAAAAAGCCATGGAACTGATCAGCAGTCCCCTACTTTCTGGTAGTAACCTTGCAGGTAGAAGGAGAACCACCAAAACACAGTGCACCATAACACAACTCCCCCCCCCCCCGAGTTAGTCCAGAAAGATACCATGGCCAATGGAGAAGTTGCTGAGGTGTTAAGGAGAACAGGGCCACACTTTCCCATTTCTCTCCTGATAAAAGTCTCCAGTCTGGGTGACCAATGCTATTTTGGTGCACAAACCAAGCATGCTCAATGGGCATGACATGCTGGCTACTGAGGAAAAGATCTGAAAGCAAGCTGATGGCGGAATGGAGCATTCTGGAAAAGGGCATGGCTGCTGGAATTCTGATCAGAAACACTTAACAATGAAACACTATGCAGCATGACCCACTAAGAATTCCAATTGCTGGGGGAGTAATTTCAACCATTCATTCATGGCCATGCATAACTCAGAGCCTGGACACACTTTTTTTTTTTTAAAATAAAAGCAGTGCACATCCTTTGGGACCAGAAAGGTAATTTCGTGTTTAAGGCAGCTCAGGAGTCAAAAGTGGATTATTCAGAAGAGAATATTTTATCAAAAAAAGGGATCGTTGGTTCAAAAGGTCAAATTTAAAATACTTGCCCTCCATCCCAAATGAATTCAATTGGAAGCAAATTTGGCTTCTCCTGAGTGACAATGTTGCAGTTGTTCAGATTTTTAATTAGTTTTCAATTTTAGGTGCTTTTTACTGTTCAGTTCAGGCCTCAAGATAATTATATAACATTTGGGACAGAAGATAAAACCCAGTATTCCAGCACTGGAGGCCAAGATGGAGAAGATCTCCACAGCCACCATGTACTTCCCTTTGGTGCTCAGATAAGCTGGAACAAAAGACAGCCACACACTGCAAAACACCAACATGCTGAAAGTGATGAATTTGGCTTCATTAAAAGTGTCTGGCAGCTTCCGAGCAAAGAAGGCCACAATAAAGCAGATGAAAGCCAGAAATCCCATGTAACCCAAAAGATAGCAGAACATATTGGATGAACCTTCATTGCATTCTACTATAATTTCTTCAGCCAAAGAGTGCATGTCCAAATCTGGGAACGGAGGATCAGTACAAAGCCATACTAGGCAAATACCGGCTTGGATAGATGAGCAGGAGAGAATAACAGAGGTTGAAAATGTTTTCCCTACCCATTTCCTCATCTTTGACCCTGGCTTTGTGGCCATGAAAGCCAGAACCACAGTAAAGGTTTTTGCCAATACAGAAGAAACCACCACTGAGAATATGACGCCAAAAGCAGTTTGTCGCAAATGGCAGGTCAGTAACTGGGGGTGACCAATGAATAGTAAGGAGCAGAGGAAACAGAGCAGGAGGGAGATGAGTAGAGTGTAGGTGAGGTTCCGGTTATTGGCTTTGACAATAGGAGTATTCCGGTGTTTAATGAAGATTCCAAGCACCAAAGCTGTGGTTGCAGAAGGAGCCAGAGCCAAAAGAGCCAAGCTGATACCCAAAGATTCATCATAAGACAGGAAGGTGATATGCTTGGGAAGGCATTGATTTCTCTCCTTGTTAGGATACTGATCATCTGGGCATTTGAAGCAGTCATCCATACCTTTTAAAAAAGGGGTGGGAAGGGAGATAGTATTTCAGTCTTTCAGCTATGCAGACATTTTTTTGATAGGAGTGATCCAAAAGTCTGGATCATTGTAGTACATCATATGCTACTTCTGCTACTTATATGGTTCATGATGACTAAGAGGTTGACAAATGGAAGTTGTCATATCCCAAAGCTGAATTTGTTTATCAGTATGGGTGTCCATATTAGGGGAACTGGTATGAGGATTTACTCTCCACAGATGTGGAGGGAGAAGGGATATCACATATATATTCCCTGGGCCCAAGATGCATTTTGGACCTATGCATTTTAAAAAATCCATACATGCTTCTGAATTGTTCTGGTTTTTTTTTTCTGCTTTAGTTCTGCTTTTGCTCTGTGTAAAACAAAACTCACTGTAATGGGGAATTTAAAAACGGGTATAACTTTTCCCCCTCATTTTGACAATAGTGGTTGAAAGTGGGAGGCACAGAAACCCCTCCAGAGTGGATTAAGCCAGTAAAATTGCAAAGAAAAAAAGATCCAGGCTGTTTGTGGGGAAGGTAAGAGGAATCCCTCCCTAATCAATTTTACGAAAATACTTTTGATAGGTCAACTAAAACTCCCAAATGCACATTAGTTTCATATTTTCAAGGGCCAGAATGGGGCCTTACCTCTTGCTCTTTCTTAAAATAATCATAAGATGGCTGAATGATCTGTATTATTGGTTGCCATTTTTTTTAAAAAATTGCAGCTTCACACCAGCCTTTATGGTGCTTGGTTGTGTCCTTCAATAGGTGTTACAAGGCTCCAAAAGACCTAACAATGTGAGGTTGTCTTTCTGTCTCAGAAGTCTTGAAATTCTCTGTTTTTTTATTATTAAAATGCAGCAATGTAGGATTTTTAATAAATAAATAAATAAAATGATATATAGCTATACTTTAACAATGACAAAAATCTAGAGCTATTCCGTGCTCTGCAGGCAACAATTGGTCAGTGCCTGCAAAACACATGGTCCTAGACAAATGTGAAGGATATAAGGAAACATAGAGCTATAAGGTATAGAAAATTCAGGAAAAAAGAATGATAGAGTGATCCCAAGCTCAGTGTGGTCCCAAATCAACCTTGTGGGGGTACTGATGTTGTATTTCAATTCAGAAAGGGGGGAAGGTCCCCATATCATCTCGCTTTAACATTTTTTTGGGGGGGGTCCCCACACAGAATTGATGCACACTCCTACATTTAAAACTCTCCCTTCTTTAATAAAGGTCGTCCTTTATATTGGGAGAGATTCCTACTCACTCAAACTCTCACTCTCTCTGTGAAATAAACTCAGTCAGGTAAAATGTAATATCTGACTCATATGCATGCATATCAACTATATGATCTATGGTGTGATGTCTCCTACCATGTTGGCTTGAAATCTTCCCTTCTGGACACGGAACACAGTCAAAACAACAAAATGGCTGCCCCTCCTTCTTTCGTTTGCTGTAACCTGGGTAGCAGTGGTCATTACACAAGGCAAGGGGCACAACCTATCCATAAAAAGGAGAACACACATTACGTTTCTCAGTTTCTCTGCATTGTATTCAGTAGGATGTTATCCTGAAGTAAAAGGTCTATAGTCATTCTACAATGGGAGTGGACATAGCTCAGTTGAAACCATCTTCACTGTGAGTCAGCTGTGAAAGCTTCTACTACCTGAAGGTGCCAGAGACTATCATGATTGTGGGGAGTTGTTTAGGGGCTTTTGTTTGGGTCAAATTTAATTCTGGAGGTCAGCTATTTTTGCAGGGATCGAATCCCCACATAGCCATGAAGCTCTCTGGGTGACCTTGGGCCAGTCACTGCCTCTCAGCCTCATGAAAACCCTATTCACAGGGTCGCCATAAGTCGGAATCGACTTGACGGCAGTACATTTACATTTATTCTGTTGCTGGGCCTTATTATGAATTATAAGAGAATTGTTTCTATTTATTGTACATTTCTTAATGAGATGTTTTCTTTATGGTTTGACTATTTGAATTTTGTTTTGTAACTCAGTGAATTATGTAACTTTATTAATGCTATAAGCTGCCTTGAGCATGCCTTGCTATGGAAAAGTGACATAAAAATAAACCATGATGATGATGATGAGTAGAACAACTGCTTTGCCTGCAGAAAGTCCCAGGTTCAATCCCCAGCATCACCAGCTAAGGCTATGAAGGACTCCTATCTGAAACCCTTTCGAGTCACTGCCAGTCAGTGTCATCAAAACTGAGCTCAGCCAAATGGAGATGCCTGGTAGGCCAAGGTTGGCCCACAAACCAGAGATTCCTCATACCTGCATTGAGCTTTGTGTCATAAACACTCCAGTGAGGCCCTACCTGGTTAAATTTTCTCGGCCATGTAATGATTGTCTCATTAATGGAGAACTGTTGACCTGGTGGTACTTGGGCATCCATTTCCCCAACTTTAACTCTTAAGAATGATTTGTTTGGGAATGTGACCCAATTGATAATGTCAAATGCAGTTATCAGTTGACCCTTTTCATTAAGAAGCTTGTTGCCAGCACTTTGGTTAAATGAGATGCTCTTCAGAAAAGGATGAAGCTAGAATGAGAAAAAAAATGTTTAGACAGATTGCATGTGCACGCATGCATACACACACACACACATTTTTAAAGAAAAAGTTAATATAACATGTTTACTTATCTTTCACATTTAGATAGACTTGTTTTATTTTCATGCAATGACCCCACTTTCTGTAGCGGTGCTTTTGCCTCCATCTCTTCCTTGTAAAGAGGACTCGAGTGGTTCCTTTCAAAGGGAGTAGGGAGGAACATGTGGGCATGAGTGGCCAATCTGATATGGGGGGATGGGGTTTATAAGCCTGCTCCACCCTAACTCTCCCTCTTCACATTTTGTTCTGTGCCCCATCCACCCTCCCATCCTTTATGCAGTATGGGCCTTGCTAATTTCCATTTAGGGGTTGAGTAGGTATATTTGAGGTGGGGACTTTGCTGTTTTTGGTCCTTTCATTTTGCCTACTCCATACTGTTGGATTTGATTCCATTGGCATTTGAAGGCATGGTTGCTTGTCTTGTGGCATGAATTTGGCTAATTTGGATTATTGGCTCTGCAGGTTCTCCCAATTTTTGTTATATTCCAATAAATATAACATTTCTCCAGCTTTGTGTCATGAGTCATCTTTATGGGTGTGGGGGCAAAATAACAATATCAATGAGACATTTTCAAAATTGGACAGCATTGACTTATAGCTTAAGGGTCACACTAGAGTCGTCCTGCAGATGTTATTTGACTACAGCTCCCACCATTCCTGAACACTGACCTTGTTGGCTAAGCATGATGGGTGCTGGAATACAACATCTACAGAGCACCATGCTGCTATCCTTGTACCAAACAATTAGCAGATAGTGGTAAAGTAATGACAATAGGAGAAATGATAATAATTTAGAACACAATTAAAAATAATAATAAATGCCCCACTGGGGGAGGGGTAAGGGAATTTGCTGGGTCATCATGGATAGGAGTTTAAAGAGTGGTCTGTAGTCCATTTTTTTTATAGCAGGGGAATTTATTATTATTATTATTATTTTGTTCAATTTCTATACCGCCCACAGCCAATGGCTCTCTGGGCGGTGAACAGCATAAATTTAAAATACAATATAATAAAATCACATATCAATACCACACACACAACAAAATTCCAAAGACTAAAAACATATTACATAATTGTTCTAGTATACTAAGATGTAATAAATATACTAAGAATATTAAAATGCCTGGGAAAAGAGGTACATTTTAACCTGGCGCTGGAAAGAGAGCAAAGTTGGCACCAGGCGCACCTCATCAGAGAAACTATTCCATAGTTCGGGGGCCACCACTGAGAAGGCCCTAGATCTTGTCGTCATCCTCTGGGCCTCTTTATGAGTCAGTACCCGGAGGAGGGCCTTTGATGTTGCACGCAGTGTATGGGTAGTTTCATATCGGGAGAGGCGTTCCATCAGGTATTGCGGGCCCGCGCCGTGTAAGGCTTTATAGGTCAAAACCAACACTTTGAATCTGGCCCGGAAACATATAGGCTGCCAGTGCAAACGGGCCAGAACAGGTGTTATATGTTCGGATCGTTTGGTCCTAGTCAACAATCGGGCCGCAACGTTTTGCACGAGCTGCAGTTTCCGAACCGTCTTCAAAGGTAGCCCCACGTAAAGCGCATTGCATTAGTCCAATCTTGAGGTTACCAGAGCATGGATAACTGAAGCAAGGTCATCGCTGTCCAGATAGGGACGTAGCTGAGCTACCAACCGAAGTTGATAGAACACACTTCGTGCCGACTTCCCAGGAGGATCGGTCCGCCTGTGCTGCCTCTGGGACGGGCTCCCGTCTTGGTGGAAACTTTTTCAGTTTTAAAAACAGTCAGAAGGGCTTTTTGACTGGGGAAAATTTCTTCCGGATAAGGAAGAAACATAGAGATTTTCCACAGAGCTTTGTTGTGTTTGTTGGAAGCTGGAATTCTGTGAAAGAAGGTCTTCCAGCAGCTCGGACGGAGCTAGGATTTCCAACCAGCTCAACTGATTAAGTGAGCCGTTTTTTTTTTCTTCAAAGAAAAACGGATTAACAGGCAAGCATTCTCCTGTCTTTTCTCATTATTTTGTTATCAATACAGCTAAAGAGATTTGTCAAAGAACCAGCAATTAAGAAACCCTGGGTGAGTCATAGCTTTCTCTTTTATTCACGGAGCTAAGGGGAAGAAAATATAAATAGTTTATCTTTATTTTTATTGCAAAAAGCTGGCATGGAATTCAGCATTATAAAGATTACAAACGGCTGAGAGGTTTCTAATTTAAAGAGAAAATTTTTTTTGATTTATAAGACTTTTGAGTAATATATGTCTGGGACTATTTTTTCCGGTTTACTTTTTTTTTTTTTTTTACGAATCTGCTCATTCTTCCTGCTACTAATTATTTGGATGCTGTGAATTAAAGTTGTTTTGGCACTTTTGGACATACAAGAGATAAGGCAGTTCGTCTTGTCTAGAGGGTGACGTCAGCTGGCTTGAAAGATTAACTCCTTTGTAACTGGATAAAGAAATAAACTGTTCTTTGCTTGGGACATTGGAAATTGAAGGGATTGTGTTTTTTTTGGTTTTAAGAATGACAATCAAGAAGGTGGTTGAGATCATGGATGTACAAGAAGGGACTTTCTCTTTAGATATGTTTCAGAAAATAATGAATGAGATTAAGCTAACAAAACAAGAACTCAGACATAACAGACAAGTGATGATAAGTGAATTTGGTGAAATGAGACAGGAGCTGAAAGAAATTCAGGATTCTATGAGAAAGGAGAACAAAGATAAATTTGGAAAATTAAAAAAGGATGAAAAAAAAATTAAAGGGAAGGTTCAAGCCCTGGAGATTGGATTAAATATGGTCTTGGAAAAAGATTTGGATTTCCTGGCTGTGATGGATCCTCGAGACAAATATTACTGTTTGGAATTCAGCGCTGTCCCTGAAGGAATTGGTGAAGAGATTGGAGATAAAAATATCATCGGTTCAAAAAAATTCATGGACTGGAAGGATTTGATGGAACTTGAAATGGAGAAAGTTTACAGAATTCCTGTTTTGTGACAATGAAAAACCCTTCAAGAGATGTGCTAGTGCATTCTGTAAAAAAGAGGAACAGGGATGCGGTTCTGCAACAATACTTCAGTGATACGTTCGGAAATGATGGCAAGAAAATATTTGTGATGAAGGAAATCCCTATCAGACTCTTATTATATGACTATGACAGCAAGATTATTGGTTGCGTAAAGATGGAAGATGGAAGATGGAATCAACACAGATAAAGGAAGAAGAGCGATTTGAAATTACTGGATTTAATAGACTTGAAGAGTTGGATTAATTGACATGTCTATCTAGAAAAAAATTGATGGACATATATCTCAAGGATTGGAAACTTCTCTTTGACTTTTTGTAGAAGAATAAAATGATATGATGTTAATGAGATTTGATACCAGCTAAGATAACTGCTGGAGGAAGGTGATTTTATAATTTATCAAGAGACAGGTTTGTTATATATTATAGACCTATAGCTGAACTACGACAAATCGGAAGTCAATAGTTTTTTTTCTTTTTTTTCCTTTTTGTTGTATTAGTTTTAATTTGTGTTTTTCTTTTTGTATTGTCTTGATTTTGAAAATTTGAATAAAAAATAATTGAATGAGAACACACTTCATGCCACTGAGGCTACCTGGGCCTCAAGTGACAATGAAGGATCTAGAAGAACTCCCAGACTATGAACCTGCTCCTTCAGGGGGAGTGTAACCCCATCCAGAACAGGTTGAATATCCACCATCTGATCAGAGAAACCGCTCACTAACAGCGTCTCAGTCTTGTCTGGATTGAGCTTCAATTTATTAGCTCTCATCCAGTCCATTATTGCGGCCAGGCAACGGTTCAGTACATTGACAGCCTCACCTGAAGAAGATGAAAAGGAGAAGTAGAGCTGTGTGTCATCAGCATACTGATTACTACGCACTCCAAAACTCCTGATGACCGCCCCCAGCGGCTTCATATAGATATTAAAGAGCATGGGGGACAGGACTGACCCCTGCGGGACCCCATACTGGAGAACCCAGGGTGTTGAGCAATGTTCCCCAAGCACTACCTTCTGGAGCCGACCTACCAAGTAGGAGCGGAGCCACTGCCAAGCAGTACCTCCCACTCCCAACTCGATAAGTCGTTCCAGAAGGATACCATGGTCGATGGTATCAAAAGCAGCTGAGAGATCAAGGAGAATCAACAGAGTTACACTCCCCCCATCCCTCTCCCGACACAGGTCATCATACAGGGCTTTTAGGGTTTTTGCGGTTTTTGGACTTCTTAGTTTTGTTCCCCTGGGCTTTTTTGCCCCGTGATTCCAAGGGGCTGATCTTTTTGGGCGCTCCTGTGGTGGTAGAGCAGCAGACAGGCATTTCCCTCCTATATCCAGAGTTGGTAGGAGCAGTCGGCTGCTTAGGGGGCGCCCCTCTATTTACTCCAGTTTTTAATCCACTTTATTTTTATTTTTTATTTATTAAATTTATATACTTGCAGTTACCGGGGTGGTTAATAGGCTGTTTGTTTCCTCCAGGTAGGATTTGATACGGTCAACTTCTTCCAGCAACAAAAAGGTCCAGCCTGCCAGGGAGGCAATCCTTACTTGTGGGGGAGTGGTAGTATTCCCTCCCCTGAGCCTTGACTACTCCAGCATTTCCCTGTCCGATAGTGTCATTTGGTATTTCTGCCACGTCACTATAGGGGAGTTCTCCAGCTGGGGTGGCAGTATGGTGCTCGGCCATCTCTATTTCCTCCGCTAGATTAGTCAGGGAGGGGCTCTCCATTTGGCCCCAGTAAGGACTCTTGTAGTCCAAAAACCAATCCCATACGGGTTCTGACATCACGAATAGGTCCTGGGGTGGCTCTCCAGACTGAGTACTGCATTGTTTAGTTAGGAAAAATTGAGTAATTTTAGCTTGAGAGGATGAGGTAAGTGTTTCCTGCGTTACTTGGATTCCAGGGTCTAGCCCTAGGTCCTTATACCTCCTCCTTGTGAGCACCATTTTACTAGGGTGTACGGTCGATGAAATGGGTGTTCTGGAGGTCGTGTCTGGAGTCAGTAAAGGCTTTAATTGATACAGGATTTAAATCTGTGGCTGCAGCAAGTCTTTATCAGAGGAGAGATGGTAAACTTTTGTTGCTCCCCCTGAGCATAAATCAAAATGTGCAAACGTGCTGGGCGGCTCAGCAGTGTAGAAAGTAAGCGCTGGAAGCGTTTAGATTGTTTTCCCATGTAGTCTGTCCTTATCACTGGGGAGGTTTTAGTGATTTTAGAGGTCGATAAAGTGCAAATCACTAAAACCTAAGGTAGTTAATCAAAGGCGTTTGGTCAAGGGAGGAGAGAGGGAGTATAAATGTTACTTGCCATGCTCGTGACCGGAACCAGAACCCCCCTCCTGTAATGTTAGTGTGCCAAGCATTTAATTATTTTTGTTATAAATTTGTTGTACATTTGATATATACATTTGAGAAGCAAACCTGGCACAAATGAGATTCTGGAAGAGAATCCTCCAAATGGAGGAATGCTCTTTGGTCCGACTATGTTGGCAGGAACAGATTTGATTAGAGAGCCGAGCGCAATGGTGCCAAGCCCTACTGTCTTCATATGAGCTTAACTGGAAGAATCTACTATCCCTCCCTCCCAATGCGCTCTGAAATAGAGTCTTTGACTTTGATGCAAACCAAAACAGTTGCCTCTCCCTTTTCCCCATGGTTCTCGAAACTTAAACCCAACCACGCCACTTCTCAATATTTCGAAACACTTACACGTGCTCCCCTCCGGAAAGCCTTTACAGAACTCCGTTTTCAAACAATGCCATCTGCTTTCTTGGAGGGGAGATATTCCCAGACACCTTATTCCCAGAGACTGTGCATTTGAGGTTGCGGGGTGGTCGAAGATGTAACCCATTATTTGTTAACTTGCCCTTTATATGATGACCCAAGGAGGAAATTTTTAGCCCCAATCACAAACTCCTACAGGGACTTGTTTCCAGAGGAGCAAATGCTTCTTCTCCTGGTGGATTTAGATAGATCTACCACGCAGGCAGCAGCCAACTTCGTTTTGGCTGCGAGGAAATTGAGAGCTACATATCTCAAGGCCCTTAAGAGATAAGTCAGGGGAAATTTTTATTATACTGAGCTATTTTACGTATTTTAACTACTTTATGCATGTTTGTATGTTTTTGTATGCTTTGCAATGGCTTATGGCCAAAATGCAATAAACTGAACTAGTACATTACAGGTTGACTCAAAATATAGCATCTCTCCCTTTCTCTGGATTATAAGAATTAGGAGAATACTAAACTGTTTTACACTTTATTAGACCATTGTTCTATCTAGCCCAGTACAATGACTGATGGCAGCTCTCCAGGACATCAGTTAGAGGGCTCTGCTAGATCCACCTGGGTATGCCATTGGATTGAAACTTTGCCATGCAAAGCATGTGCTCTTCCACTGAGCCATGCCCCCTGCCCCTTCATTTCTACTATTTATCCTGTTGCATTCCTAATTATCTGTTACAACGTGCATCTAGAACCCATTCATTTATATTCCCCATCACTTAGCATCAATTTATATTAAACTTCACTTGCCATTCTGGCCTTGAAAGATACATATGGGTCTATTAGAGGAGCACATTTAAGAAACTGTGAAGCAAAACCACTTCACAAATAACTTGCATCTATTAGAGAGCAATTCACCTTTTGTGCCATCTGTAACATATCTGACAATGAAGGTAGCTGATAGTCAGGAGTTGGGAATGTGTAAAGGGAGAGGGACACAATGATCTCTTGTGGATTTAGTGCTATTGGCATAAACCTTAGTACAGGAATACTAAGGGTCTGTTCTTGCGAAGTGAGCATACATAAACAGGGGAATGGTGCTACTGTAAATATGTCTGTACTCACGAGTGTCCATAAAGTGAAGGTCCGTATAGCAGGGTATTCTTGTATCATGATCTCACCCATGGATTCCATAGTGTAATGGTTATCATATCTGCTTTACACACAGAAGGTCCTGGGTTCAAACTCCAGTGTAACTCGTATTGCACCTTTGAAAGGGCATAGATCAGTGGTAGAACAGTCTCTGGCATCTCCATGTAGCAGGAACACAAAAGAGAAAAAGCACCAAACGAAGATCAAAAAGAGGAGAGACAAGCTCTGGTGCTAGTTCTAGATTTATTATGTTGCTAAGAATTTTCAGAATTTTATTCTTGCGGTCATAGACCAGTACACAATATCAAACATCATTCATAATGTTGCTCAAAATAATAAATCTATAACTAGCACCAGAGCTTGTCTCTCCTCTCTTTGTTCTCCGTGTAGATCTGAGAGAGACCCCTGTCTCAAACCATGAAGATGTGTTGCCAGTCCTTGTAGACTGCACTGAGCTAGGTGGACCCACGGTCTGATATAAGGCAAGCAAGTTCCTATCTTCCTATGTTCCCTTCTCAGTACCATGACCTCACCTGGCAGTCCCTCCTCAGTATGCAATAGATGGGGAGGGCAGGAAAGGGCTTTTCCAATGGTGGCTCCTCACATGCAGAACTCCCTCCCTATTGGTATGTATCTGGTTCCATCTGGTCCGGAAGCTGCAACTGGTACAGAATGCGGCGGCTCGTCTGATTAAAGGCAGCCACCGGCAAGATCACATCACTCCAGTGCTGAAGGAGTTGCACTGGCTACTGGTTGTTTACCAAGCCCAATTCAAGGTGTTGGTTTTGACCTTTAAAACCCTACACGGTTTTAGCCCAGTCTATCTGAAGGAGCGCCTCCAGCATCGTCAGGGATGCCGCTCAACAAGATCAGCCTCAGAAGACCTTCTCTCGATCCCACCGGTTAAAACAGCTAGACTGGTGAGGACTAGAGAGAGGGCTTTTTCAATAGTGGCCCCCACCCTGTGGAACTCTCTCCCAAATGATCTCCGCCATGCCCCTTCTATGATGAGCTTCCGCCGGGCCTTGAAGACCTGGCTCTTCAGGCAGGCTTTTGAGGTGGGTTAGGTTTTTACTGTTATGGTTTTAAATTTTAACATTTTAATGTATTGTTTTTTATCTTGTACGTCGTCCAGAGTGGCTGGACAACCAGCCAGATGGGCGACTAATAAATTTAATAAATAAATAAATATAGTTTTAGGCATTTAAGACACATCTTTTTCAGTGGGCATTTGGAGGAGGAGAGACCTGATCACTTCCGCTGCTATTAGTTATTCAGTTACCAGGTTTATGTGTTGTACATTTTCAAAGGTGTGCATTATGTTTATGGATTTTTTAAAAACTGTTTGCCTTGTGATGCATACCATCAGAAGTTACCTGAAAGTTTTGAGGCTTAAATGGCTTCAGACGGTTTCCTCTTATCATTGCTCCATGTTTACTTTTGAGTAAGTACATGGCATGTAATGCATATGCCACAGCATAGACAGCACTATAGATGCTGTAGCTTTGGCTTATCATGCTCATTTCAAAAAAAGGTGCAGGGAGACTCTCCAGCTTCTCCTTCCCGGTACATATTTCCTTGGTCTCTTTACTCATATTAGCATCTGGAAATACACACTTGAATGCCTGTTCCCAGAAGACCCTGATAAAGCCATCACCATCAGAGTAGGGATTTAGAATCTGAAGGAAATTTGTGAACCCTTGTACATCACTGGAATGAATCGCAAAGGATAAGGCACCATGGAAGGTTTGTATGTTCATAGCTGTAAAATATGGCTCCAATGAAAAATCCCAGTGAACTGTCATAACCCACACCATGTTTATAGGCATTGCACCATTTGATTCGGCCACATTCAGCAGTGTTTGAAAACTCAACATCATATGAGTTTCAGCATTTATGACACATACATTGACACTTGCATTGGCTAGGAAACTCGCTACAGTCAAAAAGGTGTCAAACAAAATAAGCATGTTGTGCATGTCACTCTGCATTGGCATTCTTTTGATGAAAGCTGTACAGATGCCATTCTGGGAAAACATGAGTTCCAAAGTCTGCACAAATGTTTCTCCTTTATCATCACCCTTGACAATGATCCCAACCCACTTCCATTGAAAATGAAGAAGCAACTTGACAATTCCTGTGTACTGATGCTCTTCATCAGGGACCATGCAGTATAATGTGGAGCGCTGAATTCTATCATTCACCACTGGTGCATATACGCAACAGGTGACCTAAAAAGAAAGATTTCCCCAACAATACATGGGCTGTTAAAAAAAATGAACTGCCTTCAAGTCGATTCCGATTTATGGGCACCCTATGAATAGGGTTTTCATGGTAAGCAGTATTCAGAGGTGGTTTACCATTGCTTTCCTCTGAGGCTAAGAGGTAGTGACTGGCCCAAGGTCATCCAGTGAGCTTCATGGCTGTGTGTGGTTTGAACCCTGGTCTCCCAGGTCATAGTCCAACACTCTAACCACTACACCACACTGGCTCTCTACATGGGTTGCTAATAATAATGTACTGCCTTCAAGTCGATCCCGACTTATGGTGACCCTATATTCATAGGGTATTCATGGTAAGAGGTATTCAGAGGGGGTTTACCATTGCCTTCCTCTGAGGCTGAGAGTCAGTGACTGGCCCAGGGTCACCCAGTGAACTTTATGGCTGTGTGGGGATTTGAACCCTGGTCTCCCAGGTTGTAATCCAACACTCTAACCACCACACCACACTGGCTTTCACATGGGTTGCTATACTTGCTTAATTCTAATATTAATTCTTCATTTCATATTTGTAAACAAAATTATCTGAGAGTAGTTGGGTGTATTCTCTCCTATTTATCTTCACAAAAGCCCATTAAGGAAACATAGACATGTTAAGCTCATCCAGTAAACTATGTATCAGACTTCAATTTGGCTCTCGGTTCAATCTCCAACAAGCTATCCTGTATGTCATACCAGTCCTTATTCTGAAATATCATCTAAAGTGAAATTCGTACATATATTCAGTGGAAGTACAACATTTCTATTATCGGAAGAATGACTAGGAAATGTGGAGGGGCACGAGTTTCAACAAGCGATGGGGGAGAAATTGGATTCAGTTTACATTTAAAGGCAAACTTACTTAATTCACACATTCTGAAATGATAGATGCAGTAAGTTCCAAAACAAAAAGCAGCATTACTCCAAAATTCACACTCCTACAAAGTTCTCCAACAAAGTAATCTTTATTTTTTTAAAAAATGCATGTACGTAAAGTGTGCATAAAAATGTATATAATGTTAAAATGCATTGCATTAGGGAAAATTGTTTTGCAACCATGTGTTTATGAGGCAAAATTGCATACAAACTGAGATAATCTGAAACTGACATATTCACTCATCCCTAGTTCCGACTACATAAAACTCACCATCATTTCTTTATTTGCATCATTGTTTTTGTTCTGTTCAGATGCAACATTTGTCTTTTTAGGAAACTCTCTCAGTAACAGGTGATAACTTCTCTATTATAAAATTACCTTTTGGAATGATGTGAAATGATTATTTTGCCACTTTTAAATTTGTGTTTACAGGTAAACCAAAGTGCAATATTTCACAAATGACAATAGGGACAATTGTGAATTTTAAATAAATATCTGCACATCAAACACCACTCCACCAATTTCCCTTCTACTAACTTCTCTGCCTCTTGTGTGATGTATTGGATTGTCCTAGGGATGGGCAGAGCAATCCAATTGCCAGGGAGCTGGTGCAAGAGGGACCGGAGGAGGAGGAGCTGGCAGAAACTTTGGTGGGATCCTTCTCCTGCTCAGGAGCTGCTGGCCAGACTGAATGGCGGCTCCGTTGGGAAACTATGGGAGCACCAGCTCTGGCCAACAGACCTCCCGAGGAGTTAGTGGTCTCCATAGGCCACAATTGGCATTTTTAACAGGCCGGCAGAGTTTAAAGGGAGATTGGGACCCAGGGTCTGGATGCAAGGAAGATCTCACTTAAGTCCCCCCTGAGGCTCTTCCCCTGCCACACCTCTGGAATGCTCCATTTTCAGGCCTTCTGCTGGCTTCCACTGGGCCTCTGTCTGCTCGGCTGGCTGTCCCTGGCGGACCCCCAGTGATGTTGGCAGGCTCCTGGCAGAGCCACATCTCTGCCACAGTTGAGGGCTGCTAATGGCAGCCTCCCAGTGCAGCTGGCACTCCAAAGCATCCAGCTCACCCTAGCCTGGTAGAAGGGTGAATTGGATTGCACCCTGTGAATAAAAATGCACTATATCATTTTTTCTTTGAATTTTAGTCTTCATATAGTGCCTTATTCCACAATAGATTTGGTTCAGAAATGCCTACATCTCAGTTTCAGCAATACTTACTATCTAAGTATCATAAAGTATGGGAATCAGTGCCCTGATATTTTGTATCCACGTTTGTGATTATACGCATATGCACCAGTATGAAGATGAAACACTCACCTCCATATAATTCATAACTAAATTTCCAGGAGTGGTGGACTATTTATTTATTTGTTAATCAGTTTTTATGATACATTCCAAAGCAAAATGTAATGTAATATAATATACATAAAAACAGTGAACTTGCAACACATAGCAACTTTTATTATGACATACCCAACACACACATCCCAGGCACAACAGAGGTATAAGTACCAAGGAGAGGTATCACCAGAAAATATGGATTATTTCTTATAAATAGAAATCTTATGTCATCTTACCTGTGGTATTTTGTAAACACCCAAGATACTGGCAACGTGGAAAGAGACTTCAGAATCAAGTCCCCCAATGATGGCTACTGGATTATTCCAGAAATTGCAGATGTAGTTGAGAACAGTTCTATTCTGACTAAACAGAAGATTCAAGGTGTGTTCATAAATTATCTTTGCATCAAAGTGGCTGTCATAGATATGTAACCCCAAAGTGAAGTTGGGCAAAATCTTGGGGTTTTCGTTGATCTCCTTCACAGCAAATGCAAAGGACAGGACATGCTGATAATTCTTTAGGATTATACTAAAAAAAACCAAAAAAGAAAGATTATGAATAAGATGGCTCTTCTGCCCTTCACGAACTTCTCCCCAGCGATTATTATTCCTGTAGCATCATCTGCTTTAAGACCATTTGTATTTTGCAAATTGAATCGATTGCCATACCACAACTTATCTCTGGTTTGGATGTGTTAAAAGTGTAAAAAAAAACAATAGAGTGAAAATGTGAACGTGTCATTTTAAACTATTGTAAATTAATTAATTAAATTTATACCCCACCCTTCCTCCAAAAGAGCCTGGGGCAGCATCAAAAGGAGCCCAGGGCAACAATGATTATCCTGCACATAATATAGAAATGTTTTTAGTAGACTTTTGAAGACTATCTCCTTTTAAATCTGTGAAGAATATCGACTTCCTTAATAGATTGTCAAGAAAAGTCCAGACTTAAATCATTTATCTTAAAAAAAAAAAAGTGGCTTTTGCATTGCAGATCTGAATAACTGCTGTAACTCATATATGCATTTTATTTTCAGCCGTCTTAATTGTGTGCCATCTTCCTCTAATGGACTGCCTTTCTGAGTTAAACCAAATTACACTTTTCCAGAATTCTAACAGCAACCATTAAAAAGATAAGTACTTCTGGATACTCACAGGCAGGGAATAGATATGATGGTCTTCCCTCTCTTCCTTCCCACTCCATTTTTAGTTCCTTAGCACATGGAGGTCCCATTTAGTTGCCATAATTAATAGCCAATGATAGACCAATACATCTAGTTTTTCTAATTCTCTTAAACAGTCTTCCACCTAGTGGACACCATTGCATCATGTGGCATCATACTAAGCCAGGGGTAGCAAAAGTAATGTTTTTAGATGCTGTTAAACCATAATTTCCATCATACATGATTATTGGACATGATGGCTGAGGTTGATAGAAGCTGGAGTCCAAAACCTGTTAGAGGGAATACTTGGCTTTCTTTGTTCTAAGCAAATGCAATACTAAGCAAGGGTATGGATGCAGAACACTCTGGTCTAAAAGACTAACCCAGTACACCACACTGGCTGTTTGGATGTATTTAGTATGAAATATAAAATTCAGTTATGTAAAGTTCAGTTATGTAGTGTAAGATAAATTGGTGGAATAGACTTAATAAGGAGAGCCTCCAGAAGGAAGCAGCCTATGCATTGCCACCCACCCCAAAGTTCAAATACATCCTGTAACCCCATTTTTCTCCAATATAGAAAGGATGGGTTTTTTTTCCAGACGACATCATTGCTTATAACCTCTATTTGGACCAGCCACTTTTAAAATGGTCTAGTATAGGAAAAAAATAATACGTGGCTTTCTTACAATGAATCAAGATCAAGGTTTCTGTTGGGATGTTCCTGGAAAGATACACTGTCTGAAAGGGAGATGATCTGAGAAGTAATCCCACCAATGATGAAGTATCCAGGCTGATAATATTGGATTTGCATCCGGAGGGGATCATTCATGGTGCACTTAGTAGGATTCATCTTGCAATCAGCCTGATGTAGCAGTATTGAGTCAATGAGCTGTAGCAGTAAAAATGATCCTGTTATCCAGATGGAATAGCCTTCTTCCCATGACACAGAATGCCCCATTCCTTTACTGATTGCTATTACACAACCCAGCTTTGTTATAAACTACTCCCTTCAATGTCTCAGAAGCCAGCAGTTACCCAGGGCTAACTCTGGTTTCTGATAGAAATTTCAGGAGACCACATATTTCAGCCAAATGTTAGAAGAAACTTCCTAATGGTTAGAACTGTTGGATAATGCAACAAACTGCCATAGGAGGTGATGTATCCTCTTTTACTGGAAATATTTAAGCAGAGGCTGGGATGGCTATATTTTAGGAATGTTGCAGCTGCACGCCACTTTGCAGAGCCAGCACTGAGCAGGTGTTTGGACTAGATAATTTCCAAAGTCCCTTCCATTCTTCTATGCAAAACTACAAGAGCAGTCTGACCTACACTGCATGCTTACAGTTCCTCATCCGCGCTGAGCAGTTTGGGCATGTATTAGCTCAGTATGCGTGTATTTTTATCTTTAAAAATAAAATAAAATGAAATATTTTGCATGGGCTTTGGCAGCCAGGAGGCTAAATCACCATAATCTGAAATAATTGCAGCATTCATTATCACATCCCCAAAGTATTGCATTCTTTATGGTATTAGGTGCGGCAAAAACTTTGAAGAAAACATGGATATGATCTAGACAAAAATATTATTCATTTTAGAGGTGCACTGAATGTTCATAATGTTCAATTATTCCTGTAAAAGTTTGCATTTAGGGGACAGAGGATTTTTTTTTTGCCAAATTCCCTAGCTTTGACATTTCTGCGCATGATTTTCATGCCAGTCCACAACACTGATTGTCTTGATCTGTTGCTGCTGCAGATATAGTTCTTGTTATCATAATAATTGCTTACATTTATTAATCATTTTTTCACAAAAAGTGACTCAAAGCAACTGCTTTAGTAGCATTTTTATGGATTGGAATCTAACTTAATTGTGACTTGGGGAGAAATCTAAACCCAAGATTTAGCAGGATGAGTGAATTAGGATCTGGTGGATCTCTGGCTCAGCCAGGAATACGCAGGAGTAAGACTCCAACCCCAGCAAAAAGGGTGATATAAGTCAAAGTCTATTTTAAAGGCTTGTTTTCCCACTGCCAGGCTTGGTTTGGATCAGCAGGTAGTAGCCTTAATGCTAAATGGGGTTGGGTCTGGTATATTTTATAACATTTTAACTGTATATAACATTTATAACGTATGCTGGCTTTCCATAGTTAGGATTGCTCCCTAAGTTAAATCTTGTTGGTTTCAATGGGTCTACTCTGAGGATGACTAAGTGTGGATCCTTTCCTATTAAAAAAATAGTGTTGCATCCAAACTAAATTAGTTTAATTTTCAGCCATTACTACCAGCTGAAACATCTTCCTATTTTGTATTTCCTTCTGTGAAAAAAGGTAAAGTCTGCATAAAATAAAGCTCACTGAAAACAGAACGATTAAATTCTGTTGAACTATGGTTACAAATGGGCTGAGAGTCTACTTTTTCTTGTTAGGGTTTCCTTAGTGTTTAATGCAAGCCTCAGGATAGTTATATAACGTTTGTGGGGGGAAATACACACCAGTAGCCCAGCACTGGAGGCCAAGATGGAGAAAATCTCCACAGTCACCATGTACTTCCCTTTGGTGCTTAGATAGGTTAGAACAAATGACATCCAAACACTGCAAAATGCCAGCACGCTAAAGGTAATAAATTTGGCTTCATTAAAAGTGTCTGGAATTTCCGAGCAAAGAAAGCCACAACGAAGCTGACAAGAGCCAGAAATCCCATGCAGCAAGGATACAGTAGAACATGTTGGCTGAGCCTTCATTGCATCCCACTATGATTTCTTCAGGCAGAGAGTGCATGTCCAAATCTGGGAATGGAGGGTCAGTGTATAGCCAGACTATGCAAACACTTGCTTGGATAAATGAGCAGCAGAGAACAATAGAGTTTACTATTTGCTTCCCCACCCATTTCCTCATCTTGGATCCTGGCTTGGTGGCCATGAAAGCCAGACACACAGTGAGCGTTTTTGCCAAGACGGAAGAAACAGCCACTGAGAAGATGATGCCAAAAGCAGGTTGTCGTAGATGACAGGTCAGTAACTGGGAGTGGCCAATGCATAGCAAGGAGCAGAGGAAGCAGAGTAAGAGGGAGATGAGTAGAGTGTAGGTGAGGTTCTGATTGTTGGCTTTGACAAGGGGAGTGTCCCGCTGCTTGATGAAGATTTCAAGGACCAATGATGTGGCCCCAGAAGGAGCCAGAGCCAAAACAGTCAGACTGATGCCCAAAGGTTCATTGTAAGACAGAAAGTTTAGGTCTTTAGGAAAGCATTGGTTTCTCTTCTTGATAGGATACTAATCTTCTGGGCATTTGATGCAATCAGCCATATCTTAAAAATATAAGTTATTGTTTTTCTTTAGGATGATCCCAATTGCCATCGCCACTCAAAAATTAAGAAGTTGGCAAAATTTGTTATTAAGGTTCATTCATCAAGGGAAAGGCCTAGACTTAGTTTATCTGTTTTATATAAGAGGACAGAGCAGTGTATGTGTGGAGGAATACCAAATTTGAAACTGCATAATGATGCTGCTCACATGAAAACTTTGTTGCCAGTAATTCAGAAAGATATGAATTGTTCATGGTTGTCTATGGAATATCCGGCTTGCTAGGAATCAAAAACAGATCTTTATCTTTAATGGCATACAGGGAAAAAGACCCTCACTTTTCAGATAACCCCTTCTTATTACCAGACTTGTTTGTCTGGAGGTTGTGGAGAAAGTGTTTGATATCTCAGCCAACTCCTTTTATTCCATTTCTTTATCATCCACTATTTTATTATCAGAATAAGCTCTCAGACTTTGCATGTTGGGAGGCAAAGGGGTTTTATGTGACTTATTCATGAACGGAGTTTCACTTACTCTAAAACAAATTTAGGATAAACTATACCAACATCAATGTACTTGGCATCAGATACTTCAGGTTCAGCACTTCATAATAATACCTTCTGTGGATGACTTTGAGGACATTGACTTTGAGAAGTATTTGGTGGAAACATTGTTCACTGATAAGGGGTCTCTATCATCTTTATATAAAATATTATTAGATCTAACTACTGGGAATCTAGATAATCTACGACAACAATGGAATGAGGGTGGTGGTATGGAGAATGATTCTGTAAAATGGGAAAATATATGGGATAAATTCCCATTTCTTTCAATATCAGCAAAACTGCATGCAAATTCATATAAGATTATTCATAGGTGTTATCTAAATTCATTCGTTTTTCATAGAATCAACAATACTGCTACACTGATGTGTTGGAGGGGGTGTAGAGTGATTGGAAATTATTTTCTTACATGGTGGACATATATTGCTGTCAGGCATTTTAGGGGGAAATAGTGTTTCATGAGACTGGGCTGATCACAGGACAGAACATTATGTCTGATCTTCTTATGGCTCTTTTGTCTATTTTCCAAGCAGATAATTTATCACTGCACTCTCAGGATTTAATAGTTACTTTACTTGTGGCAGCAAGAATTGCAATTGCTCATCACTGGAAAAAGATTGACTGAAGTTTAATAGATTAATGGTATTCTCAGGTATGGAAGGAACAAAGTTTTGATGGAAAAGTTAAGACAACAAAGGGAAGATCCAAATAAAAAAGACAATTTCATATTAAATGGTTTATGTTTATAAGCTATGTAACAGTGGGTGAGCATAATTTCTGTCAGCCATCAACTCATGCCTCTTTATGGAGGGATGTCTTTGGGTAGTCTCTGGAGTTTATTGTGGCTAAATATGTCTGTTGTTGTTATGTGCCTCCAAGTCGACTACGACTTATGGCAACCCTATGAATCAGCAACCTCCAAGAGCATCTGTCATGAACCACCCTGTTCAGATCTTGTAAGTTCAGGTTTGTGGCTTCCTTTATGGAATCAATCCATCTCTTGTTCAGCCTTCCTCTTTTTCTACCCCCTTCTGTTTTTCCCAGCATTACTATCTTTTCTAATGAATCATATCTTCTCATGATGTGTCCAAAGTATGATAACCTCAGTTTCATCATTTTAGCTTCTAGTGATAGTTCTGGTTTAATTTGTTCTAACACCCAACTATTTGTCTTTTTTTGCAGTTCATGGTATCCGCAAAGCTCTCCTCCAACACCACAATTCAAATGAGTTGATGTTTCTCTTATCCGCTTTTTTCACTGTCCAACTTTCACACCCATACATAGAGATTGGGAATATCATGGTATGAATGATCCTGACTTTAGTGTTCAGTGATACATCTTTGCATTTGAGGACCTTTTCTAGTTCTCTCATAGCTGCCCTCCCCAGTCCTAGCCTTCTTCTGATTTCTTGACTATTGTCTCCATTTTGGTTAATGACTGTGCGAAGGTATTGATAATCCTTGACAAGTTCGATATCCTCATTGTCAACTGTAAAGTTACATAAATCTTCTGTTGCTATTACTTTAGTCTTTTTGACATTCAGCTGTAGTCTTGCTTTTGTGCTTTCCTCTTTCACTTTCATCAGCATTCGTTTCAAATCATCACTGGTTTCTGCTAGTAGTATGGTATCATCTGCATATCTTAAATTATTGATATTTCTCCCTCCAATTTTCACACCTCCATCTTGGTCCAATCCTGCTTTCTGTATGATATGTTCTGCATATAGATTAAATAAATAGGGTGATAAAATGCACCCCTGTGCATTTTTATGCTTGAAGCATTGCCCTGCTGTGCATTGACAGCAGTGTTATGTATCCAGAGTTCTTGTGTCTGAGAGACAGCCAGTTCTGGATGAGGTTGCACTCCCATGGAAAGAGCAGGCTCACAACTTGGGAGTACTCCTGGATCCAAAATTGTCACTGGAGGCTCAGGTGGCCTCAGTGGCTAGGAGTGTCTTTTTCTATATCTGGTTTTGGCCCCTTTTGGACAGAGGTGACTTGTTCATAGTACTCCATGCTCTGGTAATTTCCAGACTGGATTATTGCAATTCACTCTTCATGGGGTTGCCCTTGAAGACGACTGGGCAACTTCAACTGGTCCAAAGTGCAGCAGCCCAATTACTGGCTGGGATTCTCTTTAGAGCTCATATAACCCCAGTTTTAAAACAGCTGCATTGGTTGCCCGTTTGTTTCCGATCCCAATTTAATGTCCTCACACTAGTGTTTAAAACCCTAAAAGGTCCCAAATATCTGAATGACCATTGCCTTCCCTACAGACCTTCTGGAGTGTTGAGATCAGCAGAAGGGGCCCTTTGAGTTGTTCTGCCACCCTCAGAAGCTTGCAGAAGGGAGGTGGTCCAGGAGAGGGCGTTGTCTGTGGCAGCCCCTAAGTTGTGGAACTCCCTCCCCACTGAAGTTCTTCTGGTAACTTCATTGTATAGTTTTAAGTAAATGCTGAAGATGCACCTCTTTGACACCTTTTAGCACCCACCCTCTCTTGTTATTTAAGTTTGGTTTTAATTATTTGCAATGTTGCATCTCAAAAATTATTCAACTGAGACGTCCGGGTGAAGGGCAGGTAATAAATATTACTGAATACTTCCCAGAAATGCTCTGTTTGCCATCAGTGTACAAAGTCTGCATGGCATATTTTGATTACTTAGACAGAACAGATAAGTGGCTTTCCAAAAGTATATCAATATAATTAAAATGACATAGTAAAGAATGGTGCATCTTTGAACTTTTTATGGCAGGAGGATAATTGTTTTTTAGCCCGAGGGTCACATTTGCCAGTCATGGGCAGGCTAAGAAGCAAAAGTGGGTTGAGCAAGATATGCTAATTCAATCATACATCCCTGTCTATGCTCCACATTCTAACCAGACAAAAATACAAAGTAGGGTTGTGAGGGGTGTTGCCTTGTGAGAATCTCAAGGACAAGATAGAGAGGCCTGGAGGGCCACATTTGAACTTTAGGCCTGAGGTTCCTCATCCCTGGCTTAGAATGTGGAGGGTGTGGCAGCAAGCATGCAAGTCCTATCTTGCATATCCACATCCTCGTATTAATATTCCAGCTGAAATGAGCTTCCTCATCTGGCACCACTGAAAGAGAAACTCTCAGAAATATCCTAACACATTCACAGATGCCAATCACAAATTATATAAAAAGACACAAGTATACAAATTTAAACCATACCAAATTAAAACCCATAAAACTGATAGGCAAGCTAAAACACATGTTATTCAAATGCTGTTAAAATGCCTGGGAGAAGAGGAAAGTCTTGACCTGGCACCAAAAAGATAACAGTGTTGGTGCCAGGTGCACCTCGTCAGGGAGATCATTCCATAATTTGGGGGCCACCACTGAGAAGGCCCTCTCCCTTATTGCCAGACTCCCAGCTTCCCTCAGAGTAGGCACCCGGAGGAGGACCTTCAATGTTGAGTGTAGTGTATGGGTGGGTTCATGTTGGGAGAGGCATTCTATCAGGTATTGTGGTCTTAAGCCATGTAAGGCTTTATAGGTTAAAACCAGCACCTTGAATCCGGCTCGGAAACATGCAGGCAGCCAATACAAGCAGGCCAGAATTGGTTTTATATGTTCGAAATGTATGGTCCCTGTTACCAATCTGGCCGCTACATTTTGCACAAGCTGCAGTTTCCGAACTGTCTTCAAAGGCAGCCCCACATAGAGCACATTGCAGTAATCTCTTGGAGATTCCCAGAGCATGGACAGAGTTATCCCTGTCCAGATAGGGGCATAGCTGGGCCACCAACTGGAGTTGGTAGAAGGCACTCCGTGCCACCGAGGCTACCTGAGCCTCAAGCGACAGAGATGGTTCCAGGAGAACCCCCAAGCTATGAACCTGTTCCTTCAAGGTGAGTGCAACCCCATCTATGACAAGTTGGACATCCACCATCCGGTCAGAAGAATCACCCACTAACAGCATCTCAGTCTTGTCTGGATTGAGCCTCAGTTTATTATCCCTCATCCAGTACATTCTCACAGCCAGGCACCAGTACAGCACATTGACAGCCTCACCTGAAGAGGATAAGGAGAAATAGAGCTGCGTGTCATCAGCATACTGATGGGAATGCACACCAAAACTCCGAATGACCTCACCCAACGGTAATAACCCAACGGTAATAATAATAATAATAATAATAATAATACATCTGGAATGGAATTAGAGAGAAGTGAATTTAAGATTGGGTAAATGAGAAAAAGAGAGGAACTAAAACTGATAATTTACCCATTCCTATTTTTATGTATAGTTCATTAGTGATTTAATATTATTACAATAAAACAGTACAATCCCTTGTTCCCACCCCCACCACCTCTTGGCACTCATATCCTTTTCTTTTCCTTTACATAAATACCAAAAGCTTATTGGTCAACATCAACCTATCCCAAGTTAACACCCAACTGTTAAAGACAGTTTAGTTTCAGTCATCTTTTTTCAATGCATTTTAATCAGAGGATATGTTTACTGAATGGATGAAAATGATGTGCATTACAAAAGCCCAGAGTCTGGATGGGGTCATTGTGGGGAAGGGTAATTTTCCTGATGATCTCCATGGAAACCACATGGTAGGAACATAATGGGAGTTGCAATTAGCATGTGACTGAAGCTCTAGTGGTGTCATCCATTCATTCAGCAAGGCAAAAACCAACCCACAAGACTAGCTAGATTGAACAAATGAGTTTGGCCAGTGTTTTATGTGATTTCTGTGAACAAATCAGGGAATATTATATTTTTAATATTAACACAAATGCAAAAACTGTATTAACAGTATTAACTGTATTAACAGACTCTAGCAGTGTCATCTTTCTGTTTGTATTTCCTATGTCACTCTTTCACTGCTTCTGGATTTTCACCACCAAGCATTCAAAGATGTTTGTAGACAACCTGGTCAAACCAGCAGTCCTCAAATCTCTAAAGGGATTCTCATCTCTGTCTTGTGAGCACAAAATTCTGAGACACTTGTGTATTTGCCCTCCAAATGACACCGTAAGATGTTCACATTGTGCTTTTAGTGTTCTTGTGTATCACACCTTGACATGAATGACCATTTATTGGGTTGATACCTAGGAATGCCCATTCTAAAGGGACATCTTTATCATCTGCCAGACTCAAGTACACCTCGAGCTCCTGTTTCATTTGTCTGGAGGGAAGACCCTGGAATCTAGACTGAGAGTAGTATTCAATACAAGTCTGACTCAGAGTAGGCACATTGAAGTTAATAGACATGATTAACTTTGGTTCATTAATTTCAGTAGGTCTACACAGAGTAGTACTTTTAACCCAGAGTCATTTAATACGGAAGCAAACTTGGTCACATTGAAGGGTGACTTTTGTCTAGAGAGATAAAGAAAATACAATATTGTTGATACCCCCCTGAATTCTCAACAGTATTAGATACCATCAGCCATTGTATCTTGCTGAATCACATCTATTGGAAAACTGTTGGAAGAGGCATAGTGATATGGCTGTACCACTCCTACCTGTTGGGTGAGTTTCAGAAAGGCAGCATGGGGTGAATAGTTATTCTTAACCCCACAGTACTATTAATATGGAGAACCACAGCACTGTCTTGTCTACCATGCTTTTCAACATCTAAATAAAGGAACAGCCACTCCTTGCTAATCCTCTGCAGGCCACAAGCCAATGGTGAACATGGTCAAAAGTGTCTGCGTGCAAAGAGGACATACAAGCCTCTCCACTCAACCTAGCATTTTCTTTACTTTATTTTAATTTTTTTTTTTAAAAAAATAGCCAATACATTTAGTAAGAGTCTGGAGGGTGGGAGGGGCAGAAAAATGGTTTGGAGCTCCAATCAGATGCCCAGGCCAGGAGTGTATGCAAAATGATGGCATTATAAGCATTCTTCTTCATATTCAGCATTATCAAAACATGATAATTGACCATTGTTGTCACTTTTATCATTACAAAAATACTTATTGGCAAGTATCTGCTTGTCCTTGTTTTTCTAAACTTTGCTGCCTCAGAATATTTACTTCATAATCTCTAATGATTAGTTCCAGACCTGCAGAAGGAGAAATTCTAAGAAGAAATGTAACAAGTGCTTTCAAGCAGAAGAAATATGGAAAGATAAAGGAAATGTTGTTCAGTGTATTCTCTTTATTATCAACTCCTTTGTGTTCAGATGAGGTCTCAACACGATAACAAAGCATTTGGGGGAAAATATGCAACCCAGTAAACCAGCACTGGAGGCCAAGATGGAGAAGATCTCCACAGCCACCATGGATTTGCCTTTGGTGCTAAGGTAAGTTGGAACAAAAGACAACCAAACACTGCAAAACAACAACATGCTGAAGGTGATTAATTTCGCTTCCTGGAAGGTGCCTGGCAATTTCCTGGCTAGGAAAGCCACAGTAAAACTGAATGTAGCCAAGAAACCCATAAAGCCCAAGACACAATAAAACATTGCATCAAACCCTTCATTACATTGTACAATGGCTTCGCTAATATCGGAATGCCTATCAACATCTGGAAATGGTGGAGATATTGCCAGCCAGACAGTTCAAAGAGTGACTTGAATAAGTGAGCAGGAAATAACAATGGAGGCAGCCAACTTTTCCCCCATCCATGTCCTCATATTGGATCCTGGCTTGGTGGCCATGAAAGCGAGAATCACGGTGATGGTTTTAGCCAACATACAAGAAACAGCCACTGAAAAGATGATGCCGAAAGCAGTTTGTCGAAGGAGACATGTCACGGTATTGGGTCGGCCAATGAATAGGAAAACACAAAGGAAGGAGAGAAGGAGGGATACAAGAAGAGTGTAGGAAAGGATCTGGTTATTGGCTTTGACAATGGGTGTGTTGTGGTGCTTCATGAAGATTCCTAGCACTCCAGCTGTAAGGAAAGAAAGGGAAAGAGCAGCAATGGCCAAACCTATTCCCAGTGGTTCTTCATAAGACAAGAAGGTTACTGCTTTGAGGAGGCATAAATCCCTGTCAATGTTTGGATAATGACCCTCTGGACACGGAAAGCAGCCATCCATGTCTAGAAAAAAATAAACATGAAAATCCTGAAAAAAAATAGACTTGGATGCCCAATATGTACCGGCATATCAGTAAGCATGGCTCAGCTGCCTATAGTTTGGAACTGAAAGGCCAAACTCTGTAGGACAATGTTTTCTGATTCTCATTAAATGATGTAAGGTGATGTTTCAAGATCTGGTCATGTGTTAGAACACTAGTAACTCTATTTGTAACTATGTCAACCCTACCCAATATCACTATGAATGAATGAATTATCATTGCCTCCATTTTGCTGGATATAATAATAATAATAATAATAATAATAATAATAATAATAATAATAATAATAATAATACATCATGGGTTTTTTCTTGCCTTTGGGGACCCCCCAAGCAACATCTCTTACTGCCCCTGCTTATCGCCCCCTTTTTCTTTTAAACTGAGCTGGAATGTTTCTTTGTATTTTCACATTGTCTCTTACTTTCCCCAATGAGGATGTGCAAATGTGTAGAAACATAGTTTTTAAAAGAACTGAGCTGGAATGTTTGTTTGAGTTCTCATCATGTCTCTTACTTTCCCCTATGAGGATAGAAAGGGATGTGTGAATATGTAGAAACTAGGCTACCGTACAAATGTGAAATTTACATTAATTCCACCACCCACTTTTGTCTCTGGTTTTGCCCACCATCGGCATATTTCTCAAAAGGGAATCAGGACCTCAGGCTTAGAAAGGGTTCCAGCTCCTTCTCTACAGAATAACCCCCACACAACCCTTTTAATAATATGTGAAGCCTTTCAGCAATCACCACAGCCATGAATGACTTTTGAAATTTAGGGAAACTTCCAAGTGTCTATACAGCCTGACATCTAAATGATGGATTTTATCTAGATGCAACATCTCTTACCTGTCTGGTTTGAAATCTTTCCCTCTGGACATGGATGGCAATCATAACAGCAAAATGGTTTCCCTTCCTTCCTTGTCTTGTAATAACCTGGATGACAGTTGTCATTGCACAAAGAAAGAGGGTGTGTCTGTCAACAACAACAACAAAATTAGGGAACGTTTTAACTTACAGAAAGCATGTTATACTCTGGGAATACAGATAATCTTTTTACCTTTCGTTATCTGAATAGTGAAACACTTTTCAGTCTTTCAACTGATCTGTAACTGGTTACCTTTTTGTTTCTCTTCATTATGGTCTTATGCTTTTCTACAGCCTTCACCAACCTGCTGGCCTGCAGATGTTTGTTCTGCAACTGCTGCATGGTCATGCTGGCTGGGCTGATAGGAATTGTAGTCCACAACATCTGGAGGGAACTAGTTGGTGAAGGCTGCTTTCAAATTTTGCATTTCTTAATTGGCCTTTGGTTTTGATGGTTGTTAATCCTACACATTGAGATGATATTCTTTTGAAGAAAGACAACTTAAAGACCAGATCAAATTATATTCCCCTTCCCTCCAAAAGAAGCCCAGATTTAACAGAAAGTGGGCAGAACCATACAGCGAAGAGAAATACTGTATTTCAGGGTCTGAAATTTGAATCACTTCTGAATATAATATATGTAAATATGTATGTAAATGCACACAGGTCTTACCTGGTTAAATCTGCTGGGCCATTTTATGGCATTGTCAGAAATGGTGAGCAGTTTATCAGGAGGTACTAGTGGGTCTATCCTTCCAACTTTAGCTCTAAGAAAAGTCTGGTTTGGGAATGTGATCCAATTGATAATATCAAATCCAGCTAATAATTCTCCATTTCGATCAAAGGAAACTCCTTCCCCAGCACTGATGTTAAAGGAAACACTTTTCAGAAAATGTGGGAGCTAAAATGAAAGGAAAGAGATAAAAACACCTTTCGATGGTACATGTTCATTTGATGAATCAGGCTACAGGTCCCCATTTCACCTCTTGAGGGAATACGATTACCTGCCATGGTTGTTGATTCAGGTGTTTCCATCTTTCTCCATTCACAATTGTTCTGTGGTTTGATATGGTTGAATGCATGGCATCCAAAGCATGTGCCACCAAATTGACGGCATTGTAGATGCTGTAGCTGTGGGCAGTCATGCTCATTTCAAAAACAGAGCCAGGAAGGGTCTCCAGTTTCTCTTTCCCAGTGCAGATATTGACATCCATGTTGTCTACACCAGAGCTGGGGAGCAAGCAATCAAATACCTGTTGCCAAAATTCCCCCAGAAAACCATCCTTTTTCTCCAGTGTTGGGTTCCTCATCTGAAGAAATTCCTGGAATCCTGACACGTCCTTTGATGAGACTGCAAAGGATATAGAGCCATGGATGAAATCAATGTCCCAGCTTTTTTGAAAGGGAATTGATGTGAAATCAACTTCCGCTGTCATAATCCAGACTTTTGTCTTCACTGATAAATCTTCAAATTGTGCAAACTTGAGCATAAATCTTAAATTTATCATGGACTGATATCCACCATGAAATAACACTGAATTAGCTGTGCTTTCAATGGCAACATTTATTATCCTGAATCCTTTTTCTGTTATTTCAGACTGTTGGTTAGAAAAACCTTTATCTGGTAAGGTTTTGATGAAGTCAAAGCAAATGCCATTTTGACTAAGCATGGGAAGCACATCCTGTACAAATGTCTTTGACCTGTCAATGTCAAGGTAAATCACCCCAATCCACGTCCACCTGAAATGCAACAATAACTGGAGGATCCCGCTATACTGATGAGCCCCATTTGGAAACATCCAGTGGAAGAAAACATCTTCGGGTTTGTTATTTGTCTCTGGAGCAGAGGCATATGTGAGCTATGGAAAACAAAGCAAGTCAGGTGAGGCTGTTCAGTTGTATTTAGGAACATAGGAAGCTGCCCTATATCAGATCATTGATCCATATAGCTCAATATTATGTAAATTGACTGACAGCAGCGCTCCTGGGTTTCAGGCAGAGGTCTCGCCCAGTCCTACCAGGAGATACTGGGGCATTGAACCTGGCACCTTCTGCATGCAAGGCAGATACTCTACCACTGAGCCATGGCCCTTTTGTGTGTGTGTATCTCTCTGTGTGTCTATGTCAAATTCTGATCCTTATTCTAAATCTTCAAATCAGATCCAATCCTGATTTCAATGTCTATCTTCACTGAGCATATGAGAAATAGAAGGATTCTTAAGCCATCTTCAAGCATCCAGTCAGGATGTTAGGATAAAAGTATAGAGGGAAAGAAGGGAAGGCTGGAGACAAGCAGGTGCTTTCAGTCAAGTAAGGTTGTGTCAGGGCAGGAACTGGGAACCAAGAATTGTCAACATACCTTAGAAGAATGTGACAGAATAATGATGGAAAGGTTCTATTTATTCAAATGTAACAATAAAATATCTGTGAAACAATGATCTACAAATAGGCCGGTGGGTTTGAATGAATGTATACCAGGGTAGTATCCCTCCACACCCCTGGGTATGTAAACTTCCACATTCTGTGGGGTCCCCAGCCAAGGATTGGGAGAAAATTCTTCCTCCCTTCTAAGTGAGACTTGAGTATGAGGACCCAATATCTGCACCTGGGCCCTGCTGTCTACCATTCACAAAGGTATACTTGCAAGGATATTCCACCCCAAGATGAAGGCTGTGGAAGGTGACTACAGAGTCCTCTTCACCCAATGATGTCTCAGAGTGCCTGTCAATTAAGTTCTTAACTTCCCTTCTGTGCGCTCGCTGAACACCAAACAGACCAAATTGCATCAAGAGCAAATTGATGAACTCTACAGTGTGAAGTACAACAACAAAGATGAATTATAAGGACCAATCACCCTGCATACACACCATTTGGTCTCCAGAAAAGGCAACTCATACAAACCCAAAAAGTAGAGGGGGGAGGGAATTCTACCAATGAGAAAAAAGAAATGGAGGGGACAGAAGAGGGTTTAATAGCAGCCTGATTGTCCCCTTTCTATTGGGCACTCTAGCCCATGGAATCCCCAAGGCCCTCTCCTCATGAGGAATACCAAGTGAGGCCTTCTCCCTAGAAGGAACGTGTGACAAATTTGCCTCCACCAAGGCATTGAGTGTGGGTGGCATTGTACTAGAGCATCAAAGTGGAGGGATGAAGCCAGAACTAGAGAACAAGTAAGGGTTGCAGGGCAAACCAAGAGGCAGGATCAAAGAGCATGCAAAAGATACAGGAACACATGGAAGCTCAGGAAGATTATTTTGTTCAGGCAAAACTTCAATGGCCACAGATAGGTTCAATGGACAGTGTAAGTGGGCTGAGTTATTCCCTGACCTGAGAATACTCACTGACAAAGTAGATGCTGCATCCCTCATTTCTGTGGGTTCCCATGTGTTGCACCTGCTCACAAATCCAAAAGGTCATAGCAATTCATGACAGATAGTTTTTCTTTCTCTCTCTTTCCCTCTCTCGTCCTTGTGCTGTTATTACTAGTTTTAATATTCTTATTTATTTATGTAGGTACTTATTGTAAATACTTGTAAGCAGTTACATTTTACTCAAAGTGGAGCCTTTAGAATTAATAGGCATATCCATATGCATTGGTTTCAGTGGGTCTATTCTGAGTAAAATAGTTGGATACAACTAACCAAGGGAATTGCATTACTGTAATAAAATTATATATCAATTTACAAACCATGATGAAAGACTCTTCCCTTGATCCCACTTGAGAACCATGCACTTTAGCAAAACTTTCAGAATGGTTTATGTGCATTTTCTGCCTTCTGCCTTCTTTTGTAATATTGAAAACCATTAATCTGAAAATAAAAATAGGCCCTCCTATGGCCCTCTACATATTTTTAGACTCCATGAGTGTCAGCAGCTGGTCAATGGTCAAGGAACAAAAGACCTAGTTGGCCTCAGCAAAGCAATAACGAGACCTGGAAAAACCATTTCACATCAGAGACTACATATGTGAGAAAGAAATCACACCCAAATTGATATTCCTCACTCAGGATTTGACCTTTAAGCAGCATGCATATCATTTCTCTTCATTTCAGTCACATCACTTTCTACTTCCAAACTCAAAAACTGCATCTTCAATGCAAGCAAAGTGATTTTTTAACAATTGCATGCATACACCTTACTTGTGGAATCTTGTAGATGCCCAATATAGTTGCTATGTTTTCAACAATGTTAGAATTTGGTCCCCCGATGACTGTTACCAGATTGTTCTGGGCATCACATTTGTAGTTAGGGACAAATTTGTCATGTGTTGAAAGAATCTTCAGTGAGGCCTGGTAGGTGAATTGTGGACTAAAATAGTCATTATAGATGTCAAAGCCCAGAGTGATATTAGGTAAGATTTGAGCGTTGTCATTGATCTCCTTCAGTGCAAATACCAAGGCAAGGATGTGCTGGTAGTTCTGAGTCATGAAGCTGCAATGAGAATCATATGCAGCATCAGAGTGCAGCAGCTTCAGAAAATATTTGCAGCTACATACCTGTTCAGTATGTGTTTGATAACTATATTGTATTAAGATAAATTGCATGGCCCCAGTCCACAGGAAGTAGCGTTGGCCCAGACAGCGGGCCATTTGATTTCTAGAAATACCAGCTCAATGCAGCAACTGGTTTGGAAGTTAACAGAATATGAATAAGCATGCTCAGTGTTCCAAACAATTACTAATTCACATGGTTGCTGACATTGTAAGGGATTTTACAAATGATATAGATGGGTCTGTTTTGGTACACATGCAATTGTCTGTTGGAGAAGCAAAAAGAGGGGATCTTTTAAATATAACCCACAAAACTTGTGGTAAATTCATCTTCCGCTCCTCAGGCAGGATGCATAAGCCTCACTGAAATCTTCACCCATTCTAGTGTTTGAGGAAGACAGAACATCAACATTAAAACACTCCATCCCAACTCCATAGAATCATAGAAGGGCTCTATAAGGCCATTGAGTCCAACCCAATGCTCAATGCAGGAATCCAAATAAATGCATACCTGACAGGTGGCTGTCCAGCTGCCTTTTGAATGCCTCCAGTATTGGAGACCCCACCACCTCCCTAGGTAATTGGTTCCTGATGTTCAGTTGAAATCTGGCTTCCTGCAGCTACCTGCAATAATGCCCCTTCATCATGCCACAACAAGTTATCCTTGTTTGTTGTGGGAGCAGACCTCCTTTCCAAAGGAAACTTACGACATAGGCTTTTCTTTGTGAAGAGAGACTATTCCAGCAATGAACAAGCAAAATCACTTTCAAGGATGCAGTGTTTGGCTTTTGATGTCCTATTTCCTACTCAGACATTAGGATGTATCTAGCTTAGTACTGTCTGCACTGACTAGCAGCAGCTCTTCAGGATCTCAGGGAAGAGACATTCCTAGCTCTACCTGGAAATGCCAAGCATTATTATTATCTTTGCTGTTATTATGTTTATAATCTACACTTTCATAAAAATCAACCAAGGTGGTATACAACATATAAAAATAAAATCAGCAAAAGGCAAAACATAATTAAAACGTAAGTAAATACAGTTTGATTAAAAATAGAAAAAATCAAATTGCAAAGGCCTGTCTAAACAGTATAGTTTTCAAAATACATTATAATGAAGAGAGGAATGGATCCTATGAAATTTCTACTGCTAGGGAGTTCCACGGGGCAGAGGCTGCATGTTAAAGGGCTCAGTCCTTGGAGGATGCCAACCGAACCTCAGGGGCATGGGGAATCAGCAGAAGTGCCCCATCAGAAGATCTGTGATGGAGCAAAAGGAATCAGACGGCCCTCAAGGTACTTTGGACCCTAGATATTTAGGGCATTGTGAATTCATTTATGCTGTTGTTAATTCACAAGAACCTTGAACCTGGCACAGTAGCTTGAACCAGGGACCTTCTCCATGCAAGGCAGATGTTCTACCACTGAGCTATGGCCCTTCCTCTGATTGCATATGGCTTTGGCAGTGGTTGGGTGCCTTTTATCTGTTTATGACTGATAATTATCTTATACTATCTTCTGTGTGCTGCTTATTATATATTAGTTTAAAAAAAATAAAATCCCTCCTGCAAATGCCTATCCACCTTGCCTGAGAAGATTGCTTGTACATGGTATGGTTAATTTATCATTTCCGTACATGAACTCTTCAAACACTTCCTGATAGGGATGTCTTCTGAATGTTATCAGGTCAGAAAGAATGGCGGTCTGAGACATTATGCCAGCAATGATTATTTCTCCTGATTGATAATACTTGTGAAAAATAGGAACAAGCTCACTGACTGCACATTTAGCTGTAGGAATCCTGGTCGTTGTCTGAGGCAGGAACAATAATCCCAATGCCATAAATAACATCTTGTACAACAACAGTCCTTCTTGAAACCTTCACCTGTTACCACATTGTCATTTAAGTGTCCCCAAGTACAAGGCACTCTAACTTAAATGACTACACATTCAGTGTATTATTTCATGTTTTGAGGTCAGGAATAAATATTAGTGACTAGAATAATGGAGTCCCAGCTCTGAATAGATCAGGCAGTATTAATGGTGTATTTCAGTCTTGTTTCTCAGTTTTGCTTTTGGGTACTAGAACTCCTTTGGGACATGAATAAGTAGTAGAATTGATCATGGTTAATTTGGAATAATTACAGGAGAGATAATTGAATGCTCAGAGTTAGTAATTGAGTTGTATGGAACGTTGCAGAGGAAAATGTGTTTATCATAGGCCTGCAGAAAGTTTCACTGATTCTTTGCAGCAGGATAGCAAGAGGCAGAAAACATTTGCCATGACCCTTAGCAAGACCCAGATCCAGGAGGAAAAAAGAGCACAAAAGAAGGCGCAGTTTCGAAGGTCAATATTTGTGAATGTGGCATAATCTTTTGCGGAAGGTACAAACTATGGCAGTTTTTCAAAAATGGGATTTTTTCAAAAGTCGAATGAATATTTTATATAGCAAGGAGCAATCATTCCCCTTCAATTTTTTATTTCTAAATTGAGAAGTTTGCCATCTTTTCTAAACTCAACTCCACATGTACACACATACACACACAAAATTTCAATCTCAAGAGTTGGGAACAATGGGATAGGAAATAAACAAGACACAATTATTATTATTATTATTATTATTATTATTATTATTATTATTACTCTTTATTTTTACCCCGCCCTTTTTCCAAAACTGGAACTCAGGGCGGCTTACAAATAAAAACTACACATAGGTAAAAAACATACAAAAATATACAATTAAAATAGAATTAAACTATTCGTAACATTAAAACCATGAAACATACACTTAAAATACTAAGACAATTTAAAACATTAAGAATAGGACCATAGAACAATACAACAGACCTTATGAGGTCCTATCTTAAATGTCTTCTAGTCCAAAAGCCTGTTGGAATAAAAAAGTCTTTGCCTACCGATGGAAGGATAGCAAGGAAGGGGCCATTCGTGCTTCCCTAGGAAGAGAGTTCCAGAACCTGGGGGCAGCCACCGAGAAGAGCCTATCTCACGTCCCCACCAATCGCTCTTGAGAAGGTGTTGAGACTGAGAGAAGGGCCTCTCCTGAGGATCTCAACGCCCAGGCAGGCTCATATGGGGAGATACGGTCTGACAAATAGCCTGGACCTAGGCCGTATAGAGCTTTATAGGTCAAAACCAGCACTTTGAATTGTGACCGGAAACAAACTGGCAGCCAGTGTAGCTGTCACAACAAGGGGGTTGTATGGTCTCTGTAACCAGCTCCAGTTAGCACTCTGGCTGCAGCTCTTTGTACCAGTTTAAGTTTCCAAACAGTCTTCAAAGGCAGCCCTACATAGTGTGCATTACAGTAATCTAAATGGGATGTAACTAAGACATGCATCACTGTAGTCAAATCAGGCATCTCCAGGAATGGGCGCAGCTGGCGCACCAGTCTTAGCTGGGCGAAAGCACTCCTGGCCACTGCAGAGATCTGGGCCTCCAAGTTCAAAGCTGAGTCCAGGAGCACACCCAAACTGCGAACCTGTGTCTTCAGGGGGAGTGTAACCCCATCCAGCACAGGCTGAATCCCTATTCCCTGATTTGCCTTTCGACTAACCAGGAGCACCTCTGTCTTGTCTGGATTTAATTTCAATTTGTTCGCCCTCATCCAGTCCATCACTGATGCCAGGCACTGGTTCAGGACCAGGACACCTTCCTTGGCTTTAGGTGGAAAGGAAAAATAGAGTTGGGTGTCATCCGCATACTGATGACACCGAACCCCAAACCCCCGGACAACCTCACCCAGTGATTTCATGTAGATGTTAAATAACATGGGGGACAAAACTGAGCCCTGAGGGACCCCATATGTCAACGCCCAAGGAGTCGAACAGGAATCCCCCAGCACCACCTTCTGGGTTCGTCCCTCCAGGAAGGAGCCAAGCCACCGCAACACGGTGCCCCCAAGTCCCATCCTGGCAAGGCGGCCCAGAAGTATACCATGGGCGATGGTATCAAAAGCCGCTGAGAGGTCCAGTAGAACCAACATGGACACACTCCCCCTGTCCAGCTCTCTGCATAGGTCATCCACCAAGGTGACCAAAGCCGTCTCTGTCCTGTAGCCGGGCCTGAAACCAGACTGAAATGGGTCAAGATAATCCGTTTCATCCAAGAATCTCTGGAGCTGGGCAGCCACCACATGCTCTATTACCTTACCCAGAAATGGAATGTTGGAGACTGGCCAATAGTTACCCATTATAGAGGGATCCAGGCAGGGCTTTTTCAACAGAGGTCTTACAACTGCCTCTTTTAGGCACATTGGAATTCTGCCTTGTTGTAAAGAGGCATTTACCACTCCCCTCACCCAGTTGGCCAGTCCCCCTCTGTCACTCTTAATGAGCCAGGAAGGGCAAGGGTCTAGCAAACATGTGGTGGCTCTCGCCTCTCCGAGGATCTTGTCCACATCCTCAGGCTGTACAAATGGAAAAGAATCATTGTTATTGGACAAGCAGGAGCCAAAGTTACATCCCTTGAGACTGTATCAATTTTAGCGTCCAAGTCAGAGCGAATCTGAGCAACTTTATCTGCAAAGTGCTGTGCAAATTCTTGACAGCGGGCTGTTGAGTGGTCTATATTACCCTCTCGGGGGCCTGAATGTAAAAGACCCCTGACCACTCGAAACAGCTCCGCTGGATGGCTCCCTGCAGATGCAATGGTGGCAGAAAAGAAAAGTTTCTTCTTTACCCGCACTGCCATGGAGTAGGCCTTCAAATAGGCTCTAGACCGTGTTCGGTCAGACTCATTCTGAGTCTTCCGCCAACATCACTCTAGTCCCCGTCTTATTTGTTTCATCGCCGCCAGCTCCCTGGTAAACCAAGGAGCTAGTCTGCCTCCACTTCGTGAGAGGGGATGCTCCAGGGCGATCGTGTCCACCGCCCTGGCCATTTCCCCATTCCAGAGGTCAACCAGGGCTTTGACAGAATCGCCTGCCGAGGTGACAGGAAAATCCCCAAGAGCCATCAGGAAACCATCCGGATCCATCAGTCTCCTGGGGCGGACCATCCTAATTGGTCCCCCACCCCTGCAGAGGTTCTGAGTCCCAGTGAGTCTAAACCCAAGTGATCTGTCCATGACAACGGTACTACAGAGAGTTCCTCCACACCAAGATCACCATCATCCCAACCCACACAGAAAACAAGGTCCAAAGTGTGGCCAGCAGCATGAGTGGGGCCAGATAATACTTGGGACAGACCCATGGTTGTCATGGAGGCCATGAAGTTCTGAGGCACTCCCGACAGAGTGGTCTCAGCATGGATGTTGAAGTCACCCAATACCACAAGCCGTGGGGACTCCAACACCAACCCCGAGACCACCCCGGCTAGCTCAGGAAGGGAGACTGTTGAGCAGCGGGGTGGACGGTACACCAACAGAATCCCTATTCTGTCCCGGCCACCCAACTTCAAATATACACATTTGAAACCTGAAGACTGTGGGAGAGGGCACCTGGTCAGGGAGATGGTATCACGATAGATCACAGCAACTCCACCTCCCGGTCCCCCAGGTCTCGCCTGCTGTTGCATGGAGAAACCTGGTGGGCAAAGCTTGGAGAGATTAACCCCCCAAGCTTCATCCAACCAGGTCTCCGTGATACAAGCCAGGTCAGCAAGCTCATCCAGGATCAAATCTTTAATGGCCGTTGTTTTACCATTCACCGACCTGGCATTCACAAGCAGCATTTTCAACCCAGGGGAACTGTCACCACAGCTGTCCAGACTATTTGAATGGGGAGACAGTTTGGGGGCAACCAACACCCTATTGCGCTTACATCTCCCCCAATGACATAACTGTCTCCCCACTCCGTATCTCCCTCTGCCCTCCAAAACATGAATGGCAGCCCCCTGCTTCCCCTCCCCTACCCACTTATATTGAAAACACATCCTTCCTTAACAGCAGGCAAGACTATACTCTTAAAACCAACACCCTACAACTGACAGGCAAGTATCAAACAAATTTTAAAAACCCTCAAAATTAAATGGCTGGATAGCAAGTAAGCAAAACAGCTAATTCGGGTCACGATCCTAATTCTGCAAAAAAGCAGGGAAACCCGATGGAAAAGCCAAGTCCAGGCAGCAGCAACAGAGCACCCCAACCTCTTCTTCTTCCTCCTGCAGCCTCCAACAAAGCGTCTATAGTCCTCCTTTTCTACTGGTATTGATCCATACCTTGCAGGGATCATAAGGCACTGGGGGGGGTAATCGTGGAGTGGGTAATTGTGGGGTGGGGTGGAATACAGTCTTCTTCACGCTTGTGGTGGGTCTCACTATGTCAGAACCAACAGTTTTCCTTTGTGTCCTGGTGATAACTTGACTCCTTCCTTTTAAAGGACTTCCTCTTCTATAACAGCATTACTGTTAGAGTACTGATGTTATTCTCGTTGATATTACTGTTGTTTCTGAACGCTCAGCGGCGTCTCTTCCGACTGTGGCGTTCTGGAGAGATGTTTAACTTTCCTCTGTCCAGCACACTCTCAAACAGAGCTTGTTACTGTTGTTACTGGACACTTATTGCCGTTATTACTAGTCACTCAAAGGCATCTCCTTCTCTCCCCCTCTGTTAACGCCCTTTTGCATACACGCCACTGCTTTTAGCATAGCTCTGCATAGCTCTGCTATGCCTCTGCCCAGTTTACTCTTAGGCAGAGCTCTTCCCACTACAGCGTTCTAAAACATTCTAAAAGATGTTAGCTCTCCACCAGCTGTTTTTATCTTACTTAGCTTACTTAGCTATTACTACTGCTGTTACTGGTGCTGTTGCCAGTGTCCTCGTCTCCCTTATAGTGTTCAGGCCTCTGAGTGAGCATATGTGAGCATATCCCCTCCCCTGGTTTTGGGTTATGTGAAGGGATGGGAAGGTGTTATGTCTCTTACATACAAGTCGTTTCTGGGTTCACCCCAAGCCCCAAATATGACCTCTTTGGTGCTCCTACTGGGAGGAAGGGCAGGATATAAATTAAATCATCACCACCATCATCACTATCATCTCAGTGCTCCTTTATCCCTAGGTTTAAGGCTCTGGATGTTGCCACAGTCATGTGAGGAGTCGGGGCTGGTTCTAAGGGGTGGCCAGGTTGGGCACTGGCCCGAAGGCCCCTGGAGCTACAGGGGGCCCTCCGCTTTCCTTCCGCAATCAGCAGAAACATCCGTGGACTGCCATCCCCCCTCTATCCCCCCGCTTTACCTACCTTTCCATTGTTTTTTGCAGTGTGCAGATTTACCATCAATCAAGATGGCGACCAAGGTTTCCTTAAGGAGCTGAAGCCTCTGCCGCTATCTTGGCTGATTTCAGTTGGTCTACAATGAGGATTGCTAGTTAATTTAAACCCAGAGTCATTTGACACAGAAACAAACTTGGTCACATTGATGGAGGACTTCTATCAAGAGACATAAAAAGAATACAGTCTTGTTGAGACACCCTCCCCAGTTCTCAATAGTGTTTGATACTATCAGCCATTGTATCTTCCTGAATCAAATCTGTTGGAAGGGTGTGTGTTGCACAGTGATATGGCTGTACCACTCCTACCTGCTGGGTGAGTTTCAGAAAGGCGGTATGGATGGAATAGTTTTGCTTAACCCCGTAGTACTATTAATATGGAGAAACACAGCACTCTGTCTTGTCTCCCATGCTTTTCAACATCTAAATAAAGCAACAGCCACTCTTTGAAGTGAACATGGACATGAGTGCCTGCATGCACAGAGGACACAGAAGCCTCTCCACTCAACCCAGCATTTTCTTTATTTTAATTCTTTTTTTTTTTACAACAGCCAATACATTTAGTAGGTGTCTGGAGGGTGGGATGGGGGTCAGAAAATGCTTTGGAGCCCTGATCAGATGCCCAACCAGAGGTCTATGTATACTGATGGCACTATATACATTAATAATAATAATAATAATAATAATAATAATAATAATAATAATAATAATAATAATAATAATAATAATAATAATTTAATTTTTGTGTCACCTATCTGGCCAAGGCCACTCTAGGCGACGTACACAATTAAATTCCAGTAAAATACAATTTAAAATACGATTTAAAATACATAGCAATACAATACAGTCGACAATAAAGGATTAAATTACAGCATAAAACAGTATGTAAACAATGGGCATTCAGTAATAGTGATAAAAGCTTAGCCCACCCCGGACGTCCCGAAGGCCTGTCCAAAGAGCCAGGTTTTTAATGCTCGGCGAAATGCATCCAGGGAAGGGGCATGTCGAAGATCGAACGGGAGGGAGTTCCAGAGAGTGGGGGCCACCACTGAAAATGCCCTCTCCCTAGTTCCCACCAACCTAGCTGTTTTCATTGGTGGTACTGAGAGAAGGCCCTGCGTGGCTGATCTAGTCAGGCGGCTAAGTTGGTGGTACTGGAGGTGCTCCTTCAGGTAAACTGGGCCGAGACCATATAGGGCTTTAAAGGTTAATACCAACACCTTGAATTGGGCCCGGAAAGCAACTGGAAGCCAGCGTAGATGAACTAACACCGGCGTAATGTGATCACGGTGGCGGCTATTTGTAAGTAAACAGGCCGCCGCATTTTGTACCAGCTGTAGTTTCCGGGTTGTTTTCAAGGGTAGCCCCACATAGAGCGCATTGCAGTAGTCCAGTCGAGAGGTGACCAGTGCATGCACTACCAGTGGGAGCTGATGAGCAGGGAGGTAGGGTTGCAGCCTCCGTATCAGGTGTAACTGATACCAAGCTGCCCGGCTCACTGCCGAAATCTGAGCCTCCATGGGCAGCTTGGAGTCAAGAATAACCCCGAGGCTGCGGACCTGATCCTTCAGGGGCAATCTTACCCCATTGAGTTCCAGGTCAACAATACACAACTTTCCCCTGTCACCCACAAGCAGTACCTCGGTTTTATCAGGATTGAGCTTCAGCCTGTTTCTTCCCATCCATCCACTCACGGATTCCAGGCACTTGGATAAGGTCTCTACAGCCAACTCCGGTGAAGATTTAAACGAGAGATAGAGCTGCGTGTCATCAGCATATTGGTGACACCGCAGCCCAAATATCCTGATGATACCACCCAGCGGTTTTAAATAGATGTTAAATAGCATGGGAGAGAGAATAGAACCCTGTGGCACTCCACAAGTGAGAGGCCAAGGGTCTGAAATCTCATTCCCCAATGCTACCTGTTGATGCCTGTCAGAGAGAAAGGAACGGAACCACTGTAAAACAGTGCCTCCTATTCCCAACCCTCCCAGGCGATCTAACAGGATACCGTGGTCAACGGTATCAAAAGCCGCTGAGAGATCCAGGAGGACAAGGAAGGTGAATTCTCCCCTATCCATAGCCCTCCTCATATCATCAACCAAAGCGACCAAGGCTGTTTCAGTACCATGTCCAGTCCTGAAACCCGATTGGTATGGATCCAAATAATCCGTTTCCTCCAAGTGTGCTGACAGCTGATTTGCCACCACTCGCTCAATGATCTTGCCCAAGAATGGTAAATTCGAAATAGGGCGAAAGTTGTTCAAAACTTGGGGATCCAAGGAGGACTTTTTCAAGATAGGTCTTACAATTGCCTCCTTGAGGGCCGGTGGCATTACACCCTCCTTCAAGGATGCATTTACCACCGCCCTAATCCCTTCGCCCAATCTTTCTTTACAGTTCACAAGGAACCATGATGGGCCAGGATCAGTCAGACAGGTGGTAGGCTTTACAGTTGAAAGTACCTTGTCCACATCCTCAGAAGGAAGAGGCCGAAACAGATCCCATGAAACCGGATTGCAGCTGGCCAACTCAGGATCATCTACCGCATCCATGGCGTACGGAATCGAGTTCTTTAGATGTTCGACTTTATCCGCAAAGTGCTTTGCCAATTTGTCACAGGAAGCCTTAGAATGTTCCAGGGGTTCCTGAGCGACTGGACCGACCAGGCTACGGACCACCTGGAACAGCTTCCTGGGACAGCACTCTGTGGATGCAATAGAGGCAGCAAAGAAATCCTTCTTTGTTGCCTTTATTGCCACCTGGTAGGCAGCTATTGCTGCTCTAACCTGTGTTCGGACATCTTCAGAACGGGATTTCCGCCACCGGCGTTCTAGTCGTCTCACCTCCTGTCTCAGACTACGCAACCGGGGTGTGTACCACGGTGCTGTCTGAGTTCTATTCAGGGGGAGAGGACGTTTCGGAGCCACCTGTTCTAATGCACTGGTGATTCCCTCATTCCATTCCATCACCAGTGTTTCGACCAGGCGACCTTCAGCAGGTTCCCATTCCCCAAGGGCAGTCAGGAATCCATCAGGATCCATCAGGCGCCTGGGGCGGACCATTTTAATAGGTCCTTTGCCCCTGCGGAGGGTGTGTGGCATTGAGAGAACAAAGTTCACCAGATAGTAGTCTGACCATGACATGGGGGTCGAAGAAATAGCCCCCAACTTCAGACCACTCCCCTCCACTCCCAGGACAAATACAAGGTCGAGAGCATGACCGGCTACATGTGTGGGTTCAGTATTACTAAGGCACAGTTCCCAAGAAGCCATGGTTTCTAGGAAATCCCGAGGGGCTCCAATGAGAGTGGTCTCGGCATGCACGTTGAAGTCTCCCAATGCTAACAATTCTGGGGACAGCGTTCGTACATCCGAGACCACCTCAAGCACCTCGGTCAGGGAGTCTGCCGTGCAGCGGGGCGGGCGGTACACAAGCAGGATCCCTAAACTGCCCTTTGGGCCCAACCTCCAGTACATGCAGTCAACAAACTTGGTCCTTGGGAGCGGAGGCCTGGTGAAAACCAGAGACTCCCGGTAGATGACTGCCACACCCCCTCCCCGCCTTCCGACCCTCGGTTGCTGCGCATAATGGAAACCTGGTGGACACATGGCCCCAAGAATGGGTGCTGAGGCCTCGTCCAGCCAGGTTTCCGTGATACACACCAGGTCTGCACACTCATCCAGAATCATATCATGGATGATAGATGTTTTTTGCGTTACAGACCTGGCATTACACAGCAGCAGTCGAAGGTCGGTAGGAATCCTGCGTCTCCCAGTTGACTTCTGGGTTTGGGCAGACCCGGAACAGGGGATGGATATTACGCATCTATCCCTTGTTCCTCTAACCTGACGTGGTCTGCCCCTAGCATCAATCCAGTGCCTGCCGCCCAACCTTGGTATGACTTGGTCCCCATCCTTCTCTGACACCTCCCCCCTTGGTTTACACATGCCCCTATCCCTGTTGCCTGGAGGACAGGCCTACCCTACTAATAACAAAAATCAAAATCCACCCCAAACCCCCGGAGACTGCTCGCTGCTCTATTAAGAATGCAGCACTTCTTCATTCTTCTTCATATTCAGCATCATCAAACCACGATAACTGACAGTTGTCACTTTTATCATTACAAAAATACTTATTGGCAAGTATCTGCTTTCCATTGTTTTTCTAAACTTTGCTACCTCAGAAGATCTACATAATCTCTAATGATTAGTTCCAGACCTGCAGAAGGAGAAATTCTAAGAAGAAATGTAACAAGTGCTTTCAAGCACAAGAAATACGGAAAGATACAGGAAATATTGTTCAAAATATTCTCTTTATTAGCAGCTCCTTTTTGTTCAGAGCAGGTCTCAGCATGATAACGAAGCATTTGGGGGAAAAGATGCAACCCAGTAACCCAGTACCGGAAGCCAAGATGGAGAAGATCTCCACAGCTACCATGTATTTGCCTTTGGTGCTAAGGTAAGTTGGAACAAAGGATAACCAAACACTGCAAAACACCAACATGCTGAAGGTGATTGACTTGGTTTCCTGGAAACTGCTTGGTAACTTCCTGGCTAGGAAGGCTACAATAAAACTAACCGTAGCCAAGAAGCCCATAAAGGCCAAGATGCTATAAAACATTGCGTCGGACCCTTCATTGCATTGTACAATGATTTCCATAATTTCTGAATTCATATCAACATCTGGGAATGGTGGAGAGGTTGCCACCCAGACAATACAAAGAGTGACTTGAATAAGGGAGCATGGAATAACAATGGAGGCAGCCAGCTTATTCCCCATCCATTTCCTCATATTTGATCCTGGCTTGGTGGCCATGAAAGCGAGAATCACGGTGATGGTTTTAGCCAACATACAAGAAACAGCCACTGAGAAGATGATGGCAAAAGCAGTTTGTCGAAGGAGACATGTCACCGTATTGGGTTGGCCAATGAATAGGAAAACACAAAGGAAGGAGAGCAGGAGGGAGACAAGGAGAGTATAGGAAAGGCTCCGGTTATTGGCTCTGACAATGGGTGTGTTGTGGTTCATTGTGAAGATTCCTATCACCAAAGCTGTAAGGAAAGAAAGGGAAAGAGCAGCAATGCTCAAGCCTACTCCCAACATTTCTTCATAAGACAAGAAGGTTATAATTTTCGGAAGGCATACATCCTTGTTGTTTTTCGGATAATGACCCTCTGGACACTGAAAGCAGCCATCCATGTCTAGAAAAAATGTGAAATTCCTGAAAAAATATACTTGGATGTCCTCTATTGATAGTATCTCAATAACCAAGGCTCAAAAGTATATAGTTAAAAATTTAGGATGGTAGGCTAAACTCTGAAAGGCAATGTTGCTTTATTCTCTGGCAGATATGTTTTGAAGATGATGGTCCAAGTTTCAGCCATTTGTTAGGACATTAACGACTCCACAGTGACCATGTCAACTCTACTCGAATATCACAAGGTAGGAGTTATCATTGCCCTCTTTTGTTTGGACATGCTGCCTTATTTGCTTTTTCATTCCTGTTCAGTAGCATAACTGAGATGTGGATAGCCTCAGGACTGGGAGCCAAATGTGGCAATCTCTGGTCTCTGTCTCAACCATAGGCTCTCCACAAGCTGGACTCCCTCCGCAGTTACACCCCTATCTGCAAGCTACACTTTTCACTAGTCCTGCTTCTCACTCTTTTTGATTTTTCCCCCTAGCTGGAATGTGCCCTTTTTCTCTTTGTCAGTCACTTTGAGCATGATTCGTATCTGTGTAAAGGTGACATACAAATGAAGTGGTGGCGGTGCTGCTGCTGCTAATGATGATCACCTGCTACAACCCCCACACACTACAAACCTGCTACAAAGGTGGAGAAGGCTAGAAACACCTGACTGTTTTCATACTCATTGGTTGACAGTCTTATAAAAGGCATGCCATTCTGCAATCTTGGAGGGAATGAGTCCCTCCATTATGTGTTTCCAATGTGGCCTATTTTTGAGAACCCAGGTGCAATGGGCAACAGCCATCTTAGTGAGGATTTAGATGAGTCGTTCCTGCTTACACACTTGAACAAGTTGGAAGCAGTAAATTGTGGTATGAATATAGGATGAATGCGGTTGGATGGAGGAGGTGGGGGGCATCGACATTCTTTTACAAGTTATCTCTGGGATGGGAACATATGGTATGGTGAATGGTAGGAATCAGAAAAAATAATGAAGACAATGACTTCAGCCCATTCCCCCTATTGATCTAGTCTTGAACCTAACTGGTGACTTGGCTACTTAGAGTCCTAGACTGGTGGTGCAGTTATTCAATGCCAGGTCAGTACATAATAAGACCACACTCATCTCTGATTTTATTATGGTTGAGCAAGCTGACCTGCTTGTACAAGCAAAACTTGTGTGGGCAAACTGGGTGGTGTCGGTTTGACTCAGCACCAGCCAAGGTTGGATGGCCAGGGTAGGGCAAGGGAGGGTCACTGTTTTCCATAAGACTTTCATCCTGCTTGCCAGAAAACACTTTCACACTGGAGTGGGCTTTGATAGCCAGTGCCTATTGTTGGATTGATGAGACAGACTCAGTGTGATGTTGGCCCACCCTGTTGCCCAATGGCCTCTCTGACTGGGCTGTTGGAAGTAGTCTTGAGTGTGGCATTGGAGAACCCCAAGTTATTGTTCTGGGTGACTTCAATATTCATGCTGAGGTTGCTTTTTCTGGTACAGCTCAGAATTTGATGGCTTTCTTGAAAGCAATATTCCTGTTGCAAGTTGTTAATGGAGCAACACAAAGGGAAGGGAATACACTAAATTTAGTCTTCAGTTTAGGGTGAGTGAAGAGTGGTTTGGATATAGGAAATACGGAATCAATCCCTTTGTCATGCTTTGACCAATACATGATAGATTCCTGAATGTTCTGGGAGATTATCAAGTAGCTAACTTTGGTGATTCTGTTGAGGTCCTTACTTTATTGTGGATTGACAAAATGAGGAAGGCTATTGACACAGTAACTCTGGAGTGCCAAATACAACACTATAGAGCTCATTATGTGCCTGGGTTTTCCTCACAACTATCAACAATGAAGCAGGCCAAATGATGATTAGAGCAAAAGTGGGCAAGACCAATGTAAAGCTGAAGAAACAGTGGTTAGAGAGCATCACAACACATATTGTACCATACAGCAATGGTATCAGCAAAAAAAGAAGTCAGTATTGCTGCCTCCATTGTATCCTCATGTAGCCACCCAAAAGAGGTCTTTCATGTGGTTAAAAAGTTGCTACTATCTGCTCTCATTAATGGGACATTGAAGACATCAAAGGCCTGCTGTGATAAGTTTGCTAGGTACTTTGAAGACAAAATTGCCTTCACACTGACTTTGATGCCACTATTAATACAGTCTATTGTAAGGTGTCCAAAGGGTGCTATGTTATTCATTCCTGTGGGATCTTTTGCAATTATGGACACCTGAGGATGTGGACAAGGATCTTCTGGCTGTCCATTCCATTACTTCTTCGCTAAACTCCTGCCCATCCTGGTTTGTATAAGCAAATCTGGATAGGACTAGGATTTGTTTAATATATTCTTCTATGATGGGGCGATAACCAGCACAATGAAGAAAGCAGTGGTGTGTGTCCTCCTGGGGGGGGGAAGCCCTCTTTGGACACTGACCACTAATACCTGCTTTTTAGGCAAGGTGCTCAAGGGGGTGGTGAGGGTTCAAGCTGGAGGACCTTTTGGAAGAAAGTGATTATATCAACCCATTCCAGTCTTGATTCAGGCTTGATTTTGGCACACAGTGAGCTCTGGTTGTCCTGACAGATTACTTTATTCAGAGGAGAGACATGAGGATTACGACCCTGTTGCTCTTCTTGAATCTCTTTTAATTAGTTTTGATACCATTGACCATGTCATCCTACAGGATCATCTCTGTGGATTGGGGGTTGAGACGCTGTTTTAAAAAGATTCTGCTCCTACCTATCTAGAACCATAAAGAATGTGGAAACTTTACGGAAACTTCAGAGTATCTATACAGCCTGGCATCTAAATGCTGGATGTCAATATCTCTTACCTGTCTGGTTTGAAATCTTCCCCTCTGGACATGGGTGGCAATCATAACAGCAAAATGGTTTCCCTTCCTTCTTTGTCTTGTGATAACCTGGACTGCAGTTGTCATTGCACACAGAAAGAGGGCGTGTCTTTCCATAAATGAAAGAAGAGGATGTGAATATAGGTGTTACTCTGGAGATAAAGGGAGCTTCTGGTGGAGCTGCTTTTTGAGCAGTCATCCTGATTTTTTTACCACGGAGATAACATGATTTTTGGTATTTAATGAGCATTTTTTCTGATTTTTTTGGGGGGGGGAATACATGATGCTGCATTAAGACAAGTATTATCAAACAATTGAGGCTAATGGGAGCTGTAGTCTCAAACATCCGAAGGGCATCAGTTGATGAAAATTCCATTACAATTTTGTTTTCTGATTTGGACTTTCCGTTTAGTGGTAGCATATATTCTTACATATGTTATTCCTGTGAAGATAGCTTTTTGTTAACTTAAATTGCTATTGACAAATATCACTTCACAGTTTTCCCAGTTAGAAATTGGGGTTTGAAAACTGGGGTTAGGTTGGTTTTATCATTGGGTTGTTTCTTGCTAAACACATGCCCTTGCAGATTGTATTGCTGTGAAGAAATTCAGATTAAATTACTATAGAAAAATGTCAGTTTATAGTTTTGCCAGGTAAAATCTACAGTTGGAAATTGTAGTTTAATACAATGCAGGCCAAGCTATAAGATAGCATACAGAATTAAATCAGTGTGTAAGACTTATTGACTTTGAGCGCTGAAGAAGCAGTTACATACATTTTGAAATACACATGGGTATTACCTGGTTAAACCTGCTGGGCCATATGATGGCATCCTCAAAGATTGTGAATACGTTATCTGACGGTGCCTGTGGGTCTATTCTTCCAACCTTCGCTCTAAGAAAGGACTGGTTTGGGAATGTGACCCAGTTGATAATGTCAAATCCAGCTACTAATTCACCATTTTGGTCAAAGGAAAGCTCTTCCCCAGCACTGTTGTTAAATGAGGAACTTCTCAGAAAGCGTGGGAGCTAAAAAAGAAAAAAAAAGGTGAGTCATAACATTTACAAAAAGATTCAAACTTAAGTCTTTGTCTGATCCTTGTTCATACTTCAGATCCATGTTGTGAAACAAGTAGCACATGGATGTTTAATCTGGTAATTGCAGGCAAGTTTAAATCTCAAATTCCTATATCTCAATGAGAAGACTTCCATCAAAAAAGAATGCTATTCTCACTGTCACCAGCAAGGAATAACTAAAAGTGATGGCCTTGCAAATTTAACCTCCCTACAATTTGTATTAAGAAATGGTATATATAAATAAGAGTACTACAGGGGAAAAAAGAGCAATACAAGGTCATATATGCCTCCTCCCTATATCATTCCCTATATCATTAGAAAAGGCAATAATTCTGGGGAAAACAGAAGAGAGAAGAAAAAGAGGAAGGCCAAACAAGAGATGGATTGATTCCATAAAGGAAGCAATAGACCTGAACTTACAAGATCTGAACAGGGTGGTTCATGACAGATGCTCTTGGAGGTCACTGATTCATAGGGTCGCCTTAAGTCGTAATCGACTTGAAGGCACATAACAACAACCCTATATCAACCTGTTCATCTGTTCTCATATCAGACACCTACCCCAGAATGCATTTTTAACTAAAATGCAAAAAATGGAATGAGTAATAGAGTTGTGTCAGGTATGACCAAACTAACCGATTCCACTATGATCATGGTGTGAACAGGGGTATCAGTCATCTGTAACATGGAAGCTGTGAGGATAGAGATCTTAGTATGCTATATTTGCCCCAGGGTATCCAATCACAGATATGGTGAACTCAGAAATGTCTGCCACCATATCATCCTGTTCATGTGTTCTAATTTGTGTTGGACACTTGCTTCAGGATTTCCTCCCAACATGAGACATCAAGCAGGCGGCAACTAGAGACAGACCTTCTCTGTGGTTCTGCCTCATCTATGGCACTCTCTCTTCACAGTTTGATTTTGTCAGTTTGAGGGGCAGAAACACAACATCCAAAAGAAGATGAGCAAAAAGGCTTATACATTTTGACTCAATGATTAAAAATGGTATTAGGGACAGAGTACTAATGAGTTCTACATGTCAGGCACAATCAAAATAACTATGTCCACTGTATCATAATGTTAACAGGGGTATAAGTCAGCTTTAACATGTAAGTTAGGAGGATAGATATATTTCTGTGCAGTCTTAGTCCTGGGGTGTCCAATCACATATACTGCATGGTGAGCTCACTTGCATTAGATTCCTTAGCTTACCTGCCATAGCCATTGGTTCTGCTGCTCCCATTTTGTTATGTGTTTTGATATGGAAATTCCATACCAATTGAAATCTAAAGTAGCTAGATCTCAGGGAGTAGGGTTACCTGCCATGGCTGCTGATTGAGGTGCTTCCATCTTTCTCCATTCATCATTGTTCTGAGTTCTGATATGGATGAATGCATAGCATGCAACGCATGTGCCATGGCATAGACAGCATTGTAGATGCTGTAGCTGTGGGCAGTCATGCTCATTTCAAAAACAGACCCAGGAAGGGACTCCAGTTTCTCTTCCCCAGTGCAGATATTGACATCCATCTTGCCTACACCAGAGCTGGGGAGCAAGCAATCAAATACTTGTTGCCAGAACTCCCTCAGAAAACCATCTTCTTTTTCCAATGTAGGGTTCCTCATCTGAAGAAATCCCTGGAATCCTGACACCTCCTTTGAGGAGACTGCAAAGGATATAGAGCCATGGATGAAACTAATGTCCCAGTTTCTTTGAAGGGGTACTGATGCAAAATCCACATCTGCTGTCATAATCCAGATTTTTGTCTTCACTGGTACACCCTCAAATTGCGAGAGTGGAAGTAAATTTCTCAGACTTAACATGGACTGAAATTCACCATGGAAGATCACTGTATTTGCTGTACTTTCCATGGCAACACTCATTGTCTCCAATGCCTTTTCCAACATTTCAGTGAGTTGATTAAAAAAGCCTGTAACTGGTAATGTTTTGATGAAGTCAAAGCAGATACCTTTCTGAGTAAACATGGGAAGCCCATTCTGTATAAATGCCTTTAAACTTTTAGTGTCAAGGTATAACATCCCGATCCATGTCCACTTGAAATGTAACAGTAGCCAAAGGATCCCCTTATACTGATGGGCCCCATTTGGGAACATCCAGTGGAAGAAAATGTCTTCGGGTTTGTTATTTGTCTCTGGAGCAGAAGCATATGTAAGCTAAATCAAATGAAGCAATACAGGAGAGGGTAGGAGATAATGTGGCATTGTGTGAATGTTTGAAATTCTGAAGTTTATTCCAAAACATCAAATCAGATCCAAGCCAAACATCAATATATCTCTTGTGAGCATTTGTGAATTACGAGGGTTCATAAGCCACCTTCAGGCATCCATACTGGACATATGAGGGGCAAAGGAGGTGCATTGGAACTACCCACAACTTCACGAAATATGGCCTATTTACTCCTGATATGGAAAGTTCTGAAGGAGTCTTATATGAGTTTTTCCTCTAAGCAAAACAATAGCGGGTTGAAGATAAAATAATTGTGTGTGTCTGTGTGCCAAAATCTGGTGCTTTTTGCAAAAGATCCAACCCAGTATGTCTTCTATGAGTATTATACCTTTGGCTGTTCTTAGACAGGTATTGTCTGGCCATGGTGACCTTAAGTCTTGATTATTGCAAAGAATTATATGTAGGGCTACCCTTTGGCTTGAATTGGAGGCTCCAGCAGGTATAAAATGCTGTGACAAGACTGTTGATGGGGTCAAAATAGTGCCAGCACACAAATCCAGCTCTTAGAAGCTTGCATTGGTTGTTCATACACTACCGTGCCAGGTTCAAGGTCCTTGTATTAATTTACAAGGCTCTTAACAACTTGGGTCCAGGATATAGAACACCTCAAGGACTACCTGATCTCTTATATTCCTGTCCAATCACTGAGGTCTTCTGAGGAGTCACTGTTAAAGGTCCCTGTTGCTCAGATGTGCAGCTCGTATCCACCAGCAGTTGAACTCCCAGCACCTTCTTGAAGACTTTTTTTTTATATCAGCAGGTATACTACCTGATTTCTGATTGTATAGTTTTAACCAATTTTTATTTCATTATATTGTATTTCTTGTGCACCGCTTAGAGACTTGTGATTAAATTGTATATAACTTGTCTAAATAAGTAAAAAATTAATAAATTACTTTTCATAAGCTCTCTTCAGGCATCCCGTTGCACTGTGTGTAGTTGTGTTGCTTAATTTCATTTAAAAGCAGCACCACAGCAGCAGAGAGTAACAGCAGATGTTGAAATGCGAGTGTGCCAGCGTGTGAGTGCATTTGCATAAGAAAGCAGGCTTTTACCTTGCATCAGCACCACTGAGACTGCAGACTTAGTAAACTAAGAAAAGCTACTTTATTTACAGAAATACATAGTAGATAGAAAAAGGCATACCTAGTTCTAACTAACTAGCTAAGTTGGAGGCATAACGCCCAGGTGCGGGAGTTAGAACCATTGCTAGGAGAGAGAGAGAGAAAGGGATGTCTCCTCTCTCCTGGTCAGCCAGAGAACAAAAGAAGTGGAAAGGGCAGGAGGAGGAAGGGCAGGTAAGCTTCCTTAAAGAGGTCACAGTCTAGCGACAGAAGGAAGTCAGTCAGAGCTTCACAGGTAAAAGGTAAACAAAGCCTATCCATCTGGTGGACCCTAGCTCTATCTTCCTTCTGGAGCTTAAACAAAAGAACAAAACAGGAGTTGCTCTTGCCCCACTTCCAACACATCCATCCTGGACATATGAGGGGACATCCCCAAGTTGGCAACCTCCACTCCCAACATGTGAAGGTCTGAAGTAGTTTTGCAAGCAATGCTTACCTGAATTCACTTACATTTTTGTCCTCTGCATCAAGAATCCTACCTTTTCTGGGTCTCTGATTATGATGAAACAGCTTGTAAGCACATTCAGGCAATTACAGTTAAAAAAACCCTTCAGACCATCACTATTTGATCCCAAATTTCCAACACATCACTTGCTACCTTCTAACTTTTTAAAAAAAATCTGAAAAGCAAGGGAACTTGAGAATGGTTTTTAAAATCCTCATGCATGCAGCTTACTTGTGGAATCTTGTAGATACCCACTATGGTTCCTGTGTGTTCAACAATATTAGAATTTGGTCCTCCGATGACTGCTATCAGATTGTCCTGGACATCACATTTGTAGTTAGGGATGAATCTGTCACGTGTTGAAAGAACCTTCAATGAGGCCTGGTATGTGAATTGTGGACTAAAATAGTTACTATATATTTTAAAACTCAGAGTGATGTTGGGTAAGATTTTGGGGTTGTCATTGATCTCCTTTACTGCAAATACCAAGGCCATGATGTGCTGGTAGTTTTGAGTCATTAACCTGCAATGAGAGTCACACGAGGAGTCGGCTTCAGGAGATAGCAGCTACATTTCTGTTCAATATGTGTTTGCTAAATATAATGCTTTCAGACAGATTGTATAGCCCCAGTCCAGAGGAATGAAGACTGGCCCAGACTGGCCTTTTGACTTCTAGGAACACCAACTCCATGGAATAGCAGTTTTAGAATCTAACAGCACATGGACACAGATGCTCAGTGTTCAAAGAATTCCTACTCACTGATTCACATGGTTATGAATAATGAGGAAGTTTTTCTATAGGATATAGAAAGCTCTATTTTGGTGTATGTGTAGCTGATTTTTTGAAAAGTGAAAAATGGAGATTTTTAAAAAAAACTAACATACAGGCAGGGATGCATAAGCCAATCTGAAATCTACACATACTTTTTGAGCATGGAATCAAATATCCACAGCCCAGCACTGCAGCCCAAAGCCAGTGTGGTGTAGTGGTTAAGGTGTTGGACTATGACCTGGGAGACCAGGGTTCGAATCCCCACATAGCCATGAAGCTCACTGGGTGACCTTGGGCCAGTCACTGCCTCTCAGCCTCAGAGGGAGGCAATGGTAAACCCCCTCTGAATACTGCTTACCATGAAAATCCTATTCATAGGGTTGCCATAAATCGGGATCGACTTGAAGGCAGTCCATTTCTTTTATTTTATGTATTGGAACAGTCCTCCTTCTCAAAAGAAATGCACAAGATGGTATTTTCCTTATGAAGATGGACTATTCCAGTAATCAGGAAAAAAAAAACTTTCAGGTGTGCAGTATTTAGCTGTGAATATTCTATTTCCTGATCGTACAGGAACATATGTGAAGCGTCCAGGTAGTAATAAGAACAATAACAACAACGATGATGATGATGATGATGATGATAAAGTGCTGCAGTTAAAATAATAGCAAGAGGAATCACTCATGGTATAGTCATAGATTATGTGCCTTTTTGAACACAGAAGGATGCATTGGTAGGAACATAATTTTTTACAAGTTGGTTCCTCATTAATGAGGTGACAACACCATGCTTTGGAACTCATTGCCTTTATACATTAGGAAGGTACCTAGATTATGCTGCTTTAGATGTTTTCTATATACTTTTTTATTCCAGCAGAGCTACCCGGACAATACAATTTAGTTGTGTATACTATTTTCTGTGCATTGTTTAGAATTTTTTTAAAACTATGCTATAAATAATTAAATCTCCCACCCTACTGAAACAAAAGTCAGCCCACTCTGCCTAAGAATATTAGTTGCAGACAAGTATGGTATGGCTAACATACTCAGTTCCTTACATGAATTCATCAATCATCTCCTGATACGGATGCCTGTTGAATGATATCTGGTCATAAATGAAGAAGATTTGAGACATTATACCAGCAATGGTGAGCTCTCCTTGCTCATAATACTTGTGGAGAATAGGAAAAGGCTCACTGATTACACACTTAACAGTAGGAATGTTGCCCACTGTCTGAGGCAGGAGCAGTAATCTTAACACCATGAATACCAACATTTTCCACAATGATATTCCTTCTTGAAACCTTCACCTGTTCCCAGATCCTCATTCAAGTATCCCTGAATATAGAACATCCTAAGTTGAATGACCACAAATTCAGTGAATTATTTTATGGTTTGAAGTCAGGATTAAGTATCAGTTTTCAGATGAATGGAGTTCTCTTTGTAGCAAGTTCCAACTCTGAGTAGACCAAAGAATAATAGCAACATCCTTCAATCTTGGTTCATAGTTTTGCTTTTGGCTACCAAGACACTTCTGGGATATGGAGAAGTAGTCAAATCAAACCTGTTTAATTTTGAATAATTACAGAGGAGATAATTGCATGCTCAGAATTAGTGGTTGTACAGAACATTGTAGGGAAAAATGTTTCTCATATGCAGGGCCGGCTCCAGTCCTGTTTAATTTTGAATAATTACAGGGGAAATAATTGGATGCTCAGAATTAGTGGTTATACAGAACATTGTAGGGAAAAATGTTTCTCATATGCAGGGCGGCACCCCCCCAACCCCCACCTACCTGTCTCCTGTCTTTTACCATTGGCCTTAATGAAGATGGCGGCCACGGTTTCCCTAAGGGAATGACGCCTCCGCTGCCATCTTTGTTGATGGCACGTGTTTGTGTGCTATGCATGCACATCTCTGCCATCAACTAAGATGGTGGCAGGGGCTTCAGTACCTTAGGGAAACCATGGCCACCATCTTCGTTAAGGGCAATGGTAAAAGACAGCAGACAGGTAGGTGGAGGGGTGTGGGGGTGTGGGGGGCACAGATTGTGGAAGGGGAGCTGAGGGGCAGCTGAGGGCCCCCCTGTAGCTCCGGGGCCATCGGGCCAGTGCCCAACCTGGCCGCCCTTTAGAACCAGTCCTGCTCATATATCTGCAGAAAGTTTCACTAGTTCTCTGCAGCAAGACAGCAAGAAACACAAATGTTTGGATTGACCCAGATAAAAGATAAAGAAGGAGCCGTTTGGAGGCCTATATTTGTCAAATGTTTTGCAGATGGTGCAAGCTGAGGAAGGACCCCCTGAACATACCTCAAATGTTGAATATTTCAAAATTCAAATTTAATATTTCAAGTGTCATGGAGCCATCACCCCCACCCTCCAGTTTTTATTGCCAAATTCAGATGTTCACAATCTTCTTTCAGTCAACTCAAGTCCACTATGCAAAACAATCCCCATACAATCTTAAAACTTGGGAAAAATGAGAAATAAATCAGACACATTTATGCAAGTTCCATGTCAAGGATTGAGAAAACATTGCATCTCTTGCATCTGTATCCTTTCTTAGTTCTCCCCAAACCCACAACATGACCTCTTTTTAGTCCTACTTATGTCAGAGTCCCATCCTTAGTAGGGCCAAGGGTACAAAAGTTGCCACAGTGGTGCAAATGGTCTCCATTTCTGTGATCTGGTGTACCCTATGGCCTCTGGCACCAGCCTCAGTTGCAATCTATTGGTCCTGAAAAGGGGAGACTCTTGAAATAAATAGTAGATGAATAAACTAAAGTAATTCAGCCAACCCTCCCATGCATTTCATTACATAGCTATTACAAAGCCACATAAGATAACCTTAGGGGCCAGGGCTGACCTAAGATATTTTGCTTAAAAAGGGGAAACATTGCTGTGTCTTCCCTTATGGCTTATTGCATTCTGACCTGCGTAATAATAGCACTCTAAGTGAACAAGTACAGACCCTCCATGGCGCAGGGTGGTAAGCGGTGGTAACGCAGCCGAAGCTCTGCTCACGGCCGGAGTTCGATTCCAACGGAAGGAGGAAGTCGAATCTCCGGTAAAAGGGGTCGAGGTCCACTCAGCCTTCCATCCATCCGTGGTCAGTAAAATGAGCACCCGGCATACGCTGGGGGGTAAAGAAAGGCCGGGGACGGAACTGGCAATCCCACCCCATATATACGGTCTGCCTAGTAAACGTCGCAAGACGTCACCCTACGAGTCGGAAACGACTCGCACTACAAGTGCGGGGACACCTTTACTTTTTTTTAAGTGAACAAGTATAGTCTGGTTTTCTGCTTTTCTCATTTTCATTCTTCATTTCACACAGCAATGCTCAATATTACCTATGCTTGATAGCATATTACTAATTTTTTCTATCAAAAAATACAGGGGGAACATCTCTCTGAAGGAAACGTATATAGGAGAGAAAGGCAGGCTTACACTTTTGGTTCTCCCCGGGGGTAGACAATACATGGATGTTTCCTTCTATTTCTAATATTCCAGTGAATGACATTGCTTATGCATCCAAAATGGCACCACATAAGGGGGGGGGGGAGGTATCAGCAGACTTACCAAAGTACCAGAATGTATGTAGGAGGTCAGACACTGAGAAGTAGTCATGTTCAGTGAACATGGGGTGCTGTCTAACTGACAGTTGGGGAGGACTGGAAGACTGATCAAGGAGAGAAGGAATTCTGAATAGCAGCACCCCACACTGCAACATTTTGGTGCACTTATATTCCATTGTAACAGGTTGATATGCCAATCTTCTTCCTTTGAACATTTAGATGGAAAGGACAGTCTGGTTCTGAGCATCCTTTTCAACACATTTAACCAGGTGAGGGATTAACTGAATGGGTGCAAAACTTCTGTCAGCCTTTCATATCTCCAGTGGCTGGATAGGGTCAGGGTGGGGGAGGACAGTTTTCCTGCTGATATCAGTTGAAGTCATGCAATAGGAAATTAATAGGAATGATGTAACATTATTCATTTATTTTCAACTTCATTTAAGCTAAACCGAACATAGAAGATCAACCAGGCTGACAAAGTGTGGTTTGGCCATCCTTTAAAATGTTTTTTTTAATCAACAGATCAGGGAATAATGAAGGTAAACATATATATTTGTTAATACATATACCTAAAGTTTATTGACAGATTGTGGGATGCAAAGCAAAAATGCAGAGTTTGAAACTCCTTCCCCTCCGCATTCCCATTCCAGGGATGAAACTTCGAGGATGGGGCATTAAAAATTCATCAGTGATCTCCCTAGCTCCAGTGCCTCCATGTTGCCATGTTCCCACCCAGAGAGACCCCAAGAATGATCAAGAATGATCAAGAATGATCAATGACCACAGTCTCAATCACCTTCCACACAGCCAAAATATCCTCTTTCATAGATCATTATCTGGCCTTCAAGGTACACCTGGAACCTTCTACTAGGAAAATCTTCTTTAAAATCCCTAATAGTTAGTACCAGCCCTGTAGAAAGATAAAGTCTAAGGAAAATTGTAGTAAGTGCTTTCAATAATAAGTCTAACCTGAAGACAAAGAAACTTTGTTCAAGTTATTCTCTTTATTAGTTGCTCCTTTTTGTTCAGATCAGGCCTCCACATGATAATGTAGCATTTGGGGAAAAAGATGCAACCCAGTAGCCCAGCACTGGAGGCCAAGATGGAGAAGATCTCCATAGCCACCATGTATTTTCCTTTAGTGCTAAGGTAAGTTGGAACAAAAGACAACCAAACACTGCAAAACAACAACATGCTGAAGGTAATTGACTTGGTTTCCTGGAAACTGCTTGGTAACTTTCTGGCTAGGAAACCCACAATAAAACTGACTGCAGCCAAGAAACCCATAAAGCCCAAGACACAATAAAACATTGCATCAGACCCTTCATTACATTGTACAATTATTTCACTGATTTCTGAATGCATATCAACATCTGGGAATGGTGGAGATGTTGCCAGCCAGCAGGTACAAAGAGTAGTTTGAATAAGGGAGCACGGAATAACAATGGAGGCAGCCAGCTTTGTCCCCATCCATTTTCTCATTTGGGATCCTGGCTTGGTGGCCATGAAAGCTAGAATCACGGTGATGGTTTTAGCCAACATACAGGAAACAGCCACTGAGAAGATGATGCCAAAAGCAGTTTGTCGAAGAAGACATGTTACCATATTGGGCTGGCCAATGAATAGGAAAATGCAAAGGAACGAGAGGAGGAGGGAGAGGAGGAGAATGTAGGAAAGATTCCTGTTATTGGCTCTGACAATGGGTGTGTTGTGGTGTTTCATGAAGGTTCCTATCATCAAAGCTGTAAGGAAAGAAAGGGAAAGAGCAGCAATGGCCAAACCTATTCCCAGTGATTCTTCATAAGACAAGAAGGTTACATCTTTGAGGAGGCATATATCCCTGTCAATGTTTGGATAATGACCCTCTGGACACGGAAAGCAGCCATCCATGTCTAGAAAAAAATAAATGTGAATTTTTTGAAAAAAATATACTTGGATGTCCTCTCTTTATAGCATCATCTCAGTATTCAAGGTTCTATAATATATACTTTGGAATTTGGGATGCTAGGCCAAACTTTGAAAGAAAATGTTGCATTATTCTCCTGCACATATATTTGTAAGATAAGATCTAGCCATGTCTCAAGCCTGTGATGGCATGCTGACTTTGTCAACTCTACTTGGAAATCTATTGATTGATTGATTGAAATACTGAAACACTGATTGATTGATTGATTGAACTATGATAAATATACAGCAAAAATATACAGAATATGGTATACAAAATTACAACAATGCAACTAAAATCATTAATAAAAGCACCAGTAAAAGCACCTTCCCCAGGATAGAGGTATTTGAGACAGGGCAATACTAGTGGCTACAATCTATTGAGTCCAGGACTGGTTGTTTTAACAATGGCTACACTATCATCTCTTCTATGATGGTCAACATGGCACCCTAACACAAAAACGCATTCATCCCACCCAGTCAACCCCCCCCACACACACAGAGGACAAGTAATTGGGTATATACATTCAAGCATCCTGTCCACGTTATCAGGCCACATAAACTGAAACTGATCCCACGGAGCTGGAAAAGACACCTCATTAGACATCTCAGCTGCATGTAGCATCAAATGCAAAGGGCATTCAAATTGCCATGTCACATCAAAATTGAGCAACACTATTCTCAAAATGATGTGCTAAATTTTCACAGCAGGCCTTCATTGCATCCAGGGGCCCATCTCCATCAGCAGGTGAGACCAGGTTCCAGATAATCCAGAAAAAACCCTGCTGGATGTTTACCTGAGGATGCAATAGAGGTAGCAAACTATGACTTCTTCACTGCCCTTACTGACACATGGTAGGTGTCAGCTCTAATCTGTATGCTCTAATCAGTCAGACTCAGAGTGAGAGGTAGAACACAGGCACTCTAGCCATCAGCCACCCTATTTCATCACCCACACCTCCCTAGAATACCAGGGAACATACTGGGTTATGCCACAAGGAAAATCCTCAGAAGTAATCATGTCAATTGTATCTCGCCATTCCACAATAAGACAAGAGGCTTGACAGGATTGCCTGCTTTGTGTACTGGAAACTCCCCCCAGGTAATTCAGGATTCCATCAGGATCCACAAGTCTCGGGGGGGGAATCTTAATCAGTCCCTCACCCCTGCAGAGAGGAAAAGCTGCCATGAATACAAATTCCACCACAAAATGGAGTCACTACTGGTTTCTACTAGTACTATGGTATTGAGACAACCCCAGGATGGTTGTTCTAGGTGACTTCAGCATTCATGATGAGGATGCTTTGTATGGTCCAGCTCAGAATGTCATGGCCTTCTTAAGAATTATGGGCCTGCCCCAATTTATCCATGGACAAAGACACAGGTCAGGGTATGCAGTAGATCTAGTTTTCACCTCAGTGCAAGTGGGGAGCGGGAGGATGGAATTTATCTCTTTGACATGGTCAGACCACTATTTGGTGAAGTCTGGGCTTACAGTGTCAGTACCCCCATGTAGAGGTGGGGGACCAGTTTGGATGGCTCACCCATGGAGGTCTATGGAATCTGATAGATTTCTGAATGTTATGGGGGATTTTCCAGTAGCCAAAGGCAGCAGTCCTGTTGAGGTCCTTACTCCAATGTGGAATACTAACATGAGGAGAGCTATTAACACAGCACCCTGGAGTGGATCTGATACTGCAGAGCTTGCTGTGCTCCTTGGTTTTACTCAGAACTACAAGCAATGAAGCAAGGCCAGATGACAGCCACAATGAAAGTGGATCAAGACTGAGCATGAAACAACCCAAACAGTAGTTAGAGACCATAACAACATTTACAATATATCACCGATAGCAGCAAAAAAGCCTTATATCATTGCATCCTCAAATAGCCATCCAGCAGAGCTCTTTTGTATGGTAAAGAGGATGGTACTACCAGCCCAAATTAATGGAGCATTGGAATCAAAGGCCAGCTGTGACAAATTTGCTAGGCATTTTGAAGGCATAATTGCTCACCTTCATTCTGATTTTGATACCACTAATAGAGTCTCTGGTGAGGTATCCAATATGCTATCTTATTCAGTTCTGTTGGATCAGTTACAGTAATTGAGACCTGAGGTGCTTCTGGCTATCTATCTCACAACTTGCCTTCTCCATCGCTGCCCATCATGACTTGTTCATGCAAGACAGGGGTGGAGGCTGGCTTGGAGGGTCAGGAGATGGTAAACCAATAGATACTCTTTACAAGAGAGTGGCCCCCAATCCCTTGAAGGAGGTAGTGGTGCACCACCTCCTGAAAAATAATCTTTCCCGGGATCTTGAGGAACTTGACAACTACCTTACAGTCTTTAATAGCCCTTTTAATGCAACATGCTCAAAAAGGTAGTGTGGTTCAACTGCAGGCACTTTTAGAAGAAACCGATTATCTGGGCCCACTCCAGTCAGGATTCAGGCCTGGTTTCACACAGAAGCAGCTGAGGTTGGCCTGACAGATAACCTCCTCAGACAGGAAGAATGTGACCCTGTGTTTCCTGTTGGATCTCTTTTATTTAGATTTGATACCATTGGGCATGGTATCCTCTTGCTTCATCCTCATAGGCTGGGTGTTGGAAGCACTGTTGTACAACGGTTCTCCTACCTGCATGGGCCGGTCTCAGATAATAGCAGTGGGAGACTATGTGTCTACAAAGTAACAATAAAAAAAGATAAATAAATAAGTAAATGACAAAGTGGCTACTTAGTTTTGGTGCTGTTTTGTCCCCAATGCTATTTAACTTCTTAAATTTTAATGTTATATTGCAAATTAGGGGTTTTTTTGTATTGTAATTATGCCTTTTTAATTTTTGTAATTGATTTTGTATGTGTAAACCACATAGAAGCCACTTTGGCAATTAAGTAATATCTAAATGCTGGATGTCATCTATACACAACATCTCTTACCTGTCTGGTTTGAAATCTTCCCCTCTGGACATGGGTGGCAATCATAACAGCAAAATGGTTTCCCTTCTTTCTTTGTCTTGTGATAACCTGGACTGCAGTTGTCATTGCACACAGAAAGAGGGTGTGTCTTTCCACAAATGAAAGAAAGGGATGTGAATATATGTGTTACTCTGGAGATAAAGTGAGCTTCTGGTGGAGCTGCTTTTTGAGCAGTCATTCTGACTTCTTTGCAGGGACATTATATAATGTTGTTAAAGCAAATCTTACCCCATACTTTCCAGACCATTTTCTCGTCCTTATCCTAAAACGTCCAATCAATTTGCAGGATTTTTCCACAAGAGTTCCCATCGACAATAATTGTGCAAACTAAATTTGTGGGTATGTGATTGAGTCCCACCCTCAGATAGCAACAATCTGGAAGTGCCCGCACTTTTTTTTTTTACTATTTGTACAGTGAATCAATTTTGTATGTTTCAATGCTTTTGTAATTGGCACACATTTCTCTTGCTCTTCATTATAGTCAGGACGTTTTTTGTGGCGGAACTAGGTGGAACTGAGTTCCAGCACCTCTTTTTTTTTTTTTTTTTGCTGCTGCACTTCCACTCAGGCAGGGGAGTGGAAGGAACAGCACAGATATAAATTATATAAGGGCAGAATGCACTCAGTTTTCATGTACTCTAAAACAACAACAACAACTGTGCAAGTCATAGGCTTGGACTGAGTCAGAACTAGACCATCTAGAAACCCTCTGAAAAAGCTGCATTGCTTGCTAACAATATGATTCTATAGACAATATAAAACATTCTGGTAGAGGGAACTAAGCAGACCATCCTGCTGATTGCAGAGTACACACGGAACACAACTGCCAATCTGACCCCGGCTCTGTTTTGCCTCTACAGTAGGGCCCCGCTTTATGGCGTTCCGCTTTACGGCATTCTGCTGATGCGACGGCTTTCAATCAGGGGAAATTCCCCATTTTAAAGCCACTTTTGATGTTTTGCGACGCTTTTGTGTCATTTTTGTGCAACGCGGCCCATTATAGTCCATGGGGTTCCGCTTACGGCGATTTCCGCTTTACCGGGGGGGGGCTGGTCCCTAACCCGCCGTATTAGCGGGGCCTTACTGTACTGAGTTGCCTGGCTGAAGCAGCAACTTCTGCAGAGTTGATTGCTGATATGTTGTGCAATACTTTTTACAAAAATCATGTAAGGCCAAATATAAGTAGATTTCTCTCATTTAAATATTTTTTTCCAGACAATCAGTAGATCAGCATATATTTCAGCAGATCTGTTGAGATTTAAGTAGATCTGGAAATACTGGAATAGGTTCAGGGCACAAACATAGCTCGCTGTCTCTCGGCTTGTCTGGAGGCCTTGTGTGCTGCCTTGGCCTACCAAGTTCAGTCTGTTGGGCCTAATCACTGTCAGTCTGGGAGTCGCTCTGAGCTTGTGCAGCTGCAATAAACTGAGAGAAGAAGGGTTTGAGAAGGCCCTGAAGAAAGAGTTGGGGCCTGTCCTGTGATATCCTTCTAAACTGAGAGAACTAACAGCGAATCATCACTGGAAGCACAACCAGGACTGAGTTCTGTTGAAAGGCTAAGGAAGACCTTCAAGGGCAGAGGAGAACTGTAGCTGCTAGAGACAGTTTTTGGAGGTCCTTGCTGCCTAGGACAAGCACAAGCCAAGATCTGCATCTGACTCTGTACAGCAGTGGTTCTCAAACTTTTTTGGTTCGCGGCGCACTGTAAAACATATAAAAAATTTCTGGCGCACTTTGTGTACAAAATTAAAAATATATTAATATATTTTAAACTATGAATAAAAATAAACTATAGAAAACTATTACTTACCCTATACAAATGAGTTTCTTCTCATTTTTAAAATATACTCCCATAATATTTGAGGCACACCTAGCCACCTCTTAGGGCGCACCAGTGTGCCTGGGTGCACCATTTGAGAATCACTGCTGTACAGGAATGTTTTTAGTCAAGAACGGAGTGAGGGGGGAGTGCTTATCCTGATTCATTGTGCTTTTTTACCCATATGTATGCCCCTCACCCATGAACCCACAAATACCCAAACAATAATACTTTATGATGTCAGGAGTTAACCTGTTTCTTCTGTGAACTGTCTACTGAAAGTCTGTACTGCAGGCCCTATTGCATGCAGTGTAAAATGGACTAGTTTTAAGCTACCAGCTGAGTTGTGCTTATCAGGCAATCTTGGTGAAAACGGATAAGCCCAGTGTTTAAGAGGTACCAGTTTCGGCAGCACAGGTTTGATGAGGCAGCAGGAATAGATAGATAAACCACAGAGTTGGGCTTTACATTGGTGCAAGAGCCACTGGATTATCCTGTTAGTTGGTGGAACTAAGGCAGATTCATAAATGAATCATGGAATGGATAGGAACTACTGATTGCTATGAAGAAACTGATGCAGGGTAAGCAAGAAGCAAAGCATGCTGTGTGTTTATTTGGCTTTTTTATAGATTGGCTATTGGTCTGATCTAGTAGGCTCTTATGTTCTTATATTCAGTGCTAAGTCAGTCAGTCAGTCAGTAATTTATTATTGCGGCCCACTGGCCATAAATAGACATATAAAACAATACAAACAATACAATGTAAAACATATATTACAGTAAAACCACATCTAAAAAAGATACATTGTTCCAAATGGGATATATAAAATACTATTCCTCAAAGTCTTAGTTGGGTGCAATATCAGAGCTTACAGATATAAAATTTACTTATAGTTATTATCAAATTTATGTATATTTTAAAGAGTTATTTATAATATCAGACCTGGTAACTATAGCCGCTGCAGAAAATTTTGCTATTGCTAATGAGATTTTTGGAGAGCGGTCTTCCAAAAGTTATTCTTCCAAAGCTATCCATGGTTTGTGTTGTATATTTTTCAAAAGAGGTAATGTAAATTGTTGTCTAGAAACATTATAAAATGGGTAGTGAAGTAAAACATGACTATTGTTTTCAACCATTTCTTGTCCACAGGGGCAGTGCCGATCTGCGTAAGGGACCTTCGCAAAACGCCCTTCAAGAAGAGCCGATGGAAGAACATTTAGTCTGATCAAAGTAAATGCCTTATGATACTTAGGAATATTTAAATTAGACAAATATGGCATTGAGATAAAACATCTAGGGTTATACCTTTTTTTTTTTAATTAGCAGTAATTGATGTTGAAAGTCAATATCTTTCAGACGTTGGCGTATTTTTGTTGAGGCATTCTGAAAACCAAGTTGTTGAACACTGTACAACGAGAAGCCTAGTTTTGCAAGTTTATCATGTATCAATTTTGCCCATGGCAATTGAAAATTGTCTATTAAAATATCAGGGGCTAAACCTACTGGGTTAAAAAAGAGTTTTAGCCATGAATTAATCCTCTGTATCCAATTTTAGACTCAATAGTTTGAACTCCTGCCTCTATTCAAAGTAAACAATTAGGTATACGTTTAGGTACAGCCATTATTGTTCTTAAGAATGTATTTTGGACTACCTCAAAGTCATTAAATTTTACAGTCATGTTTGCTTGAGCGCCATATATCATTTGAGGAATAATTTTGGTATTAAAAATTTTAAGAGCTGGGAAAAAAGCTTGCCCTCCTTTAGTGTAATAAAATGTTAGGAGTGCTTTCATAGTTCGTCGGGCGTTAAGAGTCATTGTTTTGGTATGAAGTTGGTGTGAACCAGAGGATTGAAATACAAGGCCAAGATATTTGTAAGATTGAACTTGGTCAATTGGCTGACCATCGATTTGCCATCGGTGTTTAGATCTTTTCTTAGTGAAAGCTACAATTTTAGTTTTCTGATGGTTAATTGTGAGATATTATGTAGAGCAATATCTTGCTAAGTTCCTTAACAGCCGTTTTAGATCTACTGGTGTCCTAGATAACAGTGCCACGTCATCTGCATATACTAATGTTTCTTGGCTTTTTAGCTAGAATTGGGGGATTCAGTGCTAAGTCAATCCCAATGCAAAACTATCCACCTCCCATCCATCTCCAGGCAGAGGAACAATGTGGATATTGTGGAATTATCTTATTAAATGAAAATAAGAGATTGCTCATTGATGAGGCAGATACACTTTGTATATGTTCTTCCCATTTATTTCTGAGGCTGATAATTCCTAATAATACCTGCACATTTTCCTTCACAGTAAACCAATTCCTTCACAGTAAACCATGTGGGAAAAACCACAAGGTGGAATTCTCTCTCCCCCCTGCACAACTTTTAAAGATACAAAAGACCTCTTGGAGGCTTGGCCTGGCAACCAAAAGGTCTTTTGTATCTTTAAAAGTTGTGCAGGGGGAAGGGAAAATTCTACCTTGTGGTTTTTCTTATTACAGGGTTGCCAGAACACCTGCACTTGGCTGACTTTCTCTGTTCCTAAAGATACAGGATCAGTCTCAGGGATTGAACCTGGCAACCCTACACTACAGAGGGGTGTATTTTATCACCCTGTTTGTTTAATCTATACGTAGAACATATAGGGAAAGTAGGATTGGATCAAGATGAAGGAAGTGTGAAAATTGGAGGGAGAAATATCAATAATTTAAGATACGCAGACAATACCATACTACTAGTAGAACCAGTAGTGATTTGAAACAAATGCTAATGAAAGTTAAAAGAGGAAAGCACAAAAGCAGGGTTACAGCTGAACATGAAGAAGACTAAAGTAATCACAACAGAAGAGTTATGTAACTTTAAAGTTGACAATGATGACATTGAAGTTCTCAAGGATTATCAGTACCTTGGCACAGTCATTAACCAAAATGGAGACAATAGTCAAGAAATCAGAAGAAGGCCAGGACTGGGGAGGGCAGGTGTGAGAGAACTAGAAAAGGTCCTCAAATGCAAAGATGTATCACTGAACACTAAAGTCAGGATCATTCAGACCATGGTATTCCCATTTCTATGTATGGATGTGAGAGTTGGACAGTGAAAAAAGCAGATAAGAGAAAAATCAACTCATTTGAAATATGGTGTTGGAGGAGAACTTTGCGGATACCATGGACTACGAAAAAGACAAATAATTAGGTGTTAGAACAAACTAAACCAGAACTGTCACTAGAAGCTAAAATGATGTAACTGAGGTTATTATATTTTGGAGACATAATGAGAAGACATGATTCACAAGAAAAGACAATAATGCTGGGAAAAACAGAAGGGAGTAGAAAAAGAGGAAGGCCAATCAAGAGATGGATTGATTCCATAAAGGAAGCCACAGACCTGAACTTACAAGATCTGAACAGGGTGGTTCACGACAGATGCTCTTGGAGGTCACTGATTCATAGGGTCGCCATAAGTCGTAATTGACTTGAAGGGATATAACAAGAACAATAGAAAAAAATCAGTTCTTAGTTTTGCCAGTTTAAAATCTGGGGTTGGAAAATGTGATTTAATACAACGCAGCCAGAGTTATATGATAGGAAATAGAGCTATATACTGTAAGTGTCTGAAGATTGAACCACTTCAGACACTGAAGAAAGAATTTTAAAAAAATTGGAAATGAAATGCAAACTAACCTGGTTAAACCTGCTGGGCCATATGATGGCATCCTCAGAGATAGTGAATACTCTATCTGGGAGTGCCTGTGGGTCTATTCTTCCAACCTTCGCTCTAAGAAAGGACTGGTTTGGGAATGTGACCCAGTTGATAATGTCAAATCCAGCTACTAATTCACCATTTTGGTCAAAGGAAAGCTCTTCCCCAGCACTGTTGTTAAATGATAAACTTCTCAGAAAGTGTGGGAGCTAGAAAAAAAAAAGGTGAGTCACAACATTTACAAAAAGATTCAAACTTAAGTCTTTGTCTGATCCTTGTTCATACTTCAGATCTATGTTGTGAAACAAGTAGCACAGAGATGTTTTATCTGGTAATTGCAGGCAAGTTTAAATCTCAAGTTCCTATATCTCAATTAGAAGATTTCATCAAGAAAGAATGATATTCTCACTGTCACCAGCAAGGAATAACTAAACCGAATAGTTTGGCTGAATGTCCTTGCATATTTAGTCTCCCTACAATCGGCCGGGGGGGGGTAGGATCAAGAAGAAGTAATTAAAAAAACCTCATAAATGGAGGCTGGTCTGTTCAGAAAAAAATGAGGCACTGCTCCTCAACTTCAGTCTGCCCTCTGCCCTCTTCCTCTACCTGGATGTAGGAGTTGTGGTTGCTTACTGTACATGACCCACAGTGATCATCAGAAATGCCAGCCATGATATCAACCTGTTCATATGTTAGACACCTGCTTCAGGATCCCACATGAGGCCAGGCAGTTGGCAACTAAAGAGTGGACATTCTCTGTGGTGCTCTCCTAGGTATGGCATTCCCTCTTGATAGCTTGATGTTGTCTCCTTAAATCCCTCCTCTACACCAAACAATGTAAAACAACTTGTTAACTAACCAGTGACAATTTGAGGGGCAGAAACACAAAATCCAAAAGAATAGGTGTATACATTTTTCACTAGATACATAAAAATGGTATAATGGAAAGAGTAACACTGAGTTCTAAGTATCAGGAGCGACCATAACAACCAAGTCCACTGTGTTAATGATGTCAACAGAGGTATCAGTCATCTGTAACTTGAAAGCTAGGAGGATACAGAACTCTGAATACAGTCTTTGCCCCAGGGTGTCCAATCACATATAAGGCGAGCTTGCTTGCATTAGATTGCTGAAATTACCTTCCATGGCTGCTGATTTAGCTGCTTCCGTCTCTCTCCATTTACTGTTGTTTTGTCTTTTGATATGAATGAATGCATGCTATGCAAAGCATGTGCCATGGCATAGACAGCATTGTAGATGCTGTAACTGTGGGTAGTCATGCTCATTTCAAAAACAGACCCAGGAAGGGACTCCAGTTTCTCTTCCCCAGTGCAGATATTGACATCCATTTTGCCTACACCAGAGCTGGGGAGCAAGCAGTCAAATACTTGTTGCCAGAACTCCCCTAGAAAACCATCTTCTTTTTCCAATGTAGGGTTCCTCATTTTAAGGAATTCCTGGAATCCTGACACCTCCTTTGAGGAGACTGCAAAGGATATAGAGCCATGGATGAAACTAATGTCCCAGTTTCTTTGAAGGGGTACTGATGCAAAGTCCATGTCTGCAGTCATAATCCAGATTTTTGTCTTCACTGGTACATCCTCAATTTGTGAAAGTGTGAACAAATTTCTCACAGTTATCATAGACTGAAATTCACCATGGAAGATCACTGTATTAGCTGTACTTTCCATGGCAATACTTATTGCCTCCAATGACTTCTTCATTATCTCAGAGATCTGATTAGAAAAATCTGTACCTGGTAATGTTTTGATGAAGTCAAAGCAGATTCCATTGTAGATAAACATGGGAAGCACATGCTGTACAAATGTCTTTGCACTGTCAACATCAAGGTACATCACCCCAATCCACGTCCACCTGAAATGCAACAATAACTGGAGGATCCCCCTATACTGATGGACTCCATTTGGAAACATCCAGTGGAAGAAAATATCTTCGGGTTTGTTATTTGTCTCTGGAGCAGAGGCGTAAGTGAGCTATGGAAAATAAAGCAAGTCAGAAGAGGTGAGACTGTTCAGTTGTATCTAGGAACATAGGAAGCTGACTTATACTGAGTCCGATCATTGATCCATCTAGCTCAACATTGTCTACACTGACTGGCAGTAGCTCTTTAGAGTTTCAGGCAGAGGTCTCTCCCTTCCCTACCTGAAGATGCTGGGGAACTGAATCTGGTACCTTCTGCAAGTGGTTCAGTTATATTGCCTCTGGAGCAGAGGTACATATAAGCAAAAGCAAATAAAGGAAAACAGGATAGAATAGGAGATAAGGTGGCATTCTGTGAGTGTGTGTGTTCAAAATTCTGATGTTTATTCTAAAACATCAAATCAAATCCAAGCCAGCTGACAATGTATGTCAATGTATGTCTTCAGTGAGTATTTATGCAAGATGGATAACCCATGATGGTTTATGAACCCTCCTAATGCAGGACAAGCACTTTGGGGCCACACTTGACTTCACCAAGCTTTCCCCTCCATTCCTGAAATCTGAAGAATGTGTTTACACAAATTCACCTTCAAGCCTCTTCTCAATCAAGAGCCCTGTCTTATCAGTATTCCTGTTGGTGAGGCGGTGGCTTGTCAGCACTTTCAGGCAAATTAGATGCCCATCTCCAAACAAACAAACAACAACAACAACAAAACTGCATCTGCAAGACAAGCATTTTTTTTTAAAAAAAAAATTCACATGCACACAGCTTACTTGTGAAATCTTATAGTTGCCCAGTATGGTTCCTATGTGTCCAACAATGTCAGAATTTGGTCCCCCAATGACTGTTACCAGATTGTTCTGGACATCACATTTGTAGTTAGGGATAAATTTGTCATGCATGGAGAGAGCTTTCAGTGAGGCCCGGTATGTGAATTGTGGGTGAAAATAATTATTATAGATGCCAAATCCAACAGTGACATTGGGTAAGATGTGTTGGTAGTTGTTGATCTCCTTCACTGCAAATACCAAGGCCAGGATGTGTTGGTAGTTCTGTGTCAGTAGCCTGCAATGAGAGTCATTACAGCAGCTTCAAAACAGAATAGCGTTTCTCTTATCATGTGTTTGCTAACTATATTGAATGAATACAGATTATAAGGAAGAAACAATGGCCCAGCATGCCAAAAGCTCTGTAAACACCAGTCCAATGGAGCAACTGTTTTGGAAGCTAATAGCACATTGACACACTCAATCTTCAAAACTTTCCATGTCACTGAAAGCTGCATTTTGGTGCACATACAGCTGCTCTTTGGAAGAGTGAAAAATGGGGCTCTTTTCACAGCTGGACTTATCATTTTGTGCATGTGAAGAGGAATTATTCCAGTAATGATCAAGCAAGACTACTTCCAGGGACTCAGTGTCTGGCTGTGAATATTTTTGTAGATGCCATGTTTTATTTATTTATTTATTAGATATATATTCTGCCCTTCTTCCCCAGTTGGAGCCCAGGGCAGTAAACAAAAGCTTTAAAGGCATATTAAAAAGTAATTCCAGCACACATGCAGACTGGGATAAGGTCTTTGAAAGACTTACTGAAAAAGGAAGGTCTTCATTAGGTGCTGAAAGGTGACAGAGATGGCACCTGTCTAATATTTAGGGGTAGGGAATTCCAAAGGCTCGGTGCCACAACACTAAAGGTCCACTTCCTATGTTGTGCAGAACGGACCTCCTGATACGATGGCATCTACAGGAGACCCTCACCTGCAGAGCGTACTGATTGACTGGTATATAAGGGTTAAGATGGTCTTTCAGGTATAAATATAAATATCTGCGGACTGCAAAGTGAACTCCCCTCCCCCAGTAATGGTGCAGGAACTATAACATCTATCAAAATAAAAATAACAACAACCACATGTGGGATAGCTAGAGTTTGGGTGCCTTCTTGAACAGAGGAGGATTAATTGATAGGAACTTGCCCTATTACAAATGCCATATAACATGTGTTCCGCATTTGTGAGGAGGAGTCAATCTTTTAGGGTGGCAGCACCTGTGCCTTAGAACTCACTGCCTTTTAACGTTAGGCGTGTATCCTATATTGTTTTGGATGTCTGCTAAAAACTCTGTTTCATCAAGCCTAGCCAGACAATGACCGAATTCACACCAGACCTTTATTCCACTTTTATTCCACTTTAAACAGCCATGGCTTTCCCCAAAGAATTCTGGAAAGTGTAGTTTGTGAAGGGGGCTGAGATTTGTTAGGAAATAAATCCTCTCAGAGCTACAATTCCCTTTGTTATCTGGGATGAGGAACTGATTGTTAAACTACTCAGGGAATTATTCCTCTGTGAGAAAAAGAGGAGTCTCAGAGCAACTCTCAGCACTTTTCACAAACTACACTTCCCAGGATTTAAAGGGGAATAATAGTGGAATAAAGGTCTGGTGTGGATGTGTCCAATATAATTGACTAATGTATACTCATTTAAACTTTTTGCTCATTTTAATCTGTGTATTATTTTATGTATATTGCTTAGAGATTTTTTAAAAAATGGTTCCTCTCCCCACCACCCTAGTAGATTTACATAAAAATAAGTAAATCTCCCACCTTCCTGAAGCAAATGCCTATCCACCCTACCCAAGAATATTAGCTGGTCAGTAGTATGGTATGGTGAGCATACTCAGATTCTTACATGAACTCATCAATCAGCTCCTGATTGGGATGTCTTCTGAATGTTATCAGGTCATAAAGCATGTAGATCTGAGACATTATGCCAGCAATGGTGAGCTCTCCTGACTGATAATACTTGTGAAGAATAGGAATAGGCTCACTGTTTGTACATTTAATTCTAGGCATCCTGGTGACAGCCTGCGGCAGGAGCACTAATCCCAACACAATGAATACCAACATCTTGCACAATAATAGTACTTGAATCCTTCACCTGTTCCTATATTGTCATTCAAGTATCCAAGTACAGCACACCCTAACTTGAACGAACAACCACTCAGTGTATTATTTCATGGTTTGAAATCAGGATTAAGTGATTAGAATACTAGTGTCCTGTTTATATCAAGTCCCGTATGTGGATAGACCAGGGACTGTTGAGGGCACCCTTCAATCTTGGTTCATAGCTTTAATGTTGGCTACCAGGACTCCTTTGGGACATGAAGAAGACAAATCAATCAAGGTTAATTTGCAATAATTACAGGGAAAATAATTGCATGCTGAACACTAGAAGTTGTATGGAATATTGCAGAACAAAACTTGTTTCTCACATGTCTGTAGACAGTTTTCCCAGTTCTTTGTACTGGAACAGCAAGAGACACAAAAGCTTGCAATAACCCATAACAAGAGCCAGAAAAAAAGATGCAAGATAAAGGATCAGAAAAGATGAGGCAAATTTGACATGGGATTATGTTGAAAAGACGTATGCTTGCATAAGGTACAAACTGAGTTGGTTTTTCAAAAGTGGAATATTTCAAAATGAAAATGAATATTTAAATGATAAGAAGCCAGCACCACTCCATTTTGTATCCTCAGATTCAGAAGTTCACAATTTTACTTTGTTCAGCTTCACCACATTACTATAATCAATTACTATACAATCCTTTTCAATTGTTCTTTATTGCAAATCTGTTAGGAAAAAAAAACCATTCAGCCCATATTAACAACAAAGATCAGTACATCTACCTTAATGTACACATGCAGATCACTATTTGCCATCCAAATGTCCAAATAAGTATCCAAACAAATTGGATTCTAGGAGCAGAGATAAATGATCTGACAATGTCTTTTGTTTTCTATGTGAACTTGAAACAATTCCCAGCAGTCTCTCTCACACAGAGTGTGTCTTATCTCAAGCGAAGTATGGGCTGGGTGCCAGTGATTGTTCCCCTTCATTCATCATAGACACAGGGGGGTCATGGGCACTGTTAGATTCACCAGACTCAGAGCTGCCAGAGATTTATGGAAACATTTATCTAATGATTTCCCCAGCTCCCTCCGTGATATTTGTAACCCCCTTCTCCCAATCTTTCCAAAGGTTCTTTGAGGGGCCCATGACAGTTCCAGAGCTGGTTTCCATTTCTCCTGGGTTTTGGGACATGTCAAAAGCTGGGAAGGGAATGGAGCTATCATATACAAGTCTTTTATGGGTCCTCCCCAAGGCCTGTCACCCCCAGGGTGAGACTTGCTCTATGAGCACTGAAAGTGTGCAGCAGCAAGGTGCCCCATGCATTAGCCAGTGACATGTTGGCAATGCCCTGCCCCAGTGGGCAGCTGTGCCTCCTTATTTGGCACCAGCTGCAGCTTCTTGACCAACCTCAATGGGCAGCCCCACATAGAGTGCATTACAGTAATCCAGCCTGGAGTTTACCAATGCATGAACAACAATGGCTGGGCTATCCCAGTCCAGAAACAGACACAGCTGTCTTACCAGCGAAAGCTCGTAAAAGGCAGTTCTAGCCACTGAGGTCACCTGGGCCTCTAGCAACAAAGATAAATCCAAGAGCACCCCCAGACTACAAACCTGCTCTTTCAGAGGGAGTGCAATCCTTTCCAAAGCAGACAACTGACCAATGATCCAAACTCGGAAACCACCAACCAACCCACAGCATCTCCGTCTTGCAAGGATTCAGACTCAGTTTATTGGCCCTCATCCAGCCCACCACCGAGTCCAGGCAGAGGTCCAGAGTTTGCATGACTTCTCCTAATTCAGATGTTATGGAGAAGTAGAGCTGGGTATCATCAGTGTACTGCTGAATTCTTGTCCCAAATCTCCTGATTACCACTGCAAGGGCTTCATATAGATGTAAAACTGCATTGGGGACAAGATGGTATCTTACAGCACCCCACAGCACAACCATGCCTCATTTATGGACCCCGTGAAGTCCATCCATGGACCACAGGTCCAAACCCCCTGGTATATAGCAAAGGTAAGCAGACCTAGATGTTTGTTTCCCCCTTTGCTGTAAATAGCAATGCTTATATAACCAAAAGCACCATCCAAAGAAGGAGGTATCAACAGTCATCAGTAAGCGTCAGATTTTGCTGAATTACCATATATGTTCAGGGGGTAAGAGCCAGGTAGAACAGCAAAGTAAAAACAGGTCAATGAAGATTTGGCATGTTCAGTGACTATGGGATGCTGACTTAGTTATGCATTATTTTATTTATTTATTTGATTTCTTACATTCGCTTACCTGGGTGGATTTACAACAAAGAAATATGCAATTTTAAAACAAAACAAACTGCAGCTATAAATTCATTTTTACAAATTGAAATGAGTAAAAACAATTCCATATCTAAAAACCTTACAAAAGATCTGTATATTAAGACAATAGAAACATTTAAAAACTTATGAAGACTTATGGGGCACTATTTGGTCCCTGTTGCACTTTTCATTGTGTAATTTACACATATGTAGACCTGAAAGAATATCCTTCTAGGACATTGTCACAAATTTTAATCTTTACAGTGCCCCCAGATTTCAGCCGGTTACCACTTTCCTTCTGGAAACAAACAAAAAACCACCAGGCCCCAAAAAACACTCCAGCAAAAAACACTGGGGGCAAATTTCTGCCTTTTATTGCGTAACTTACAAATGGAGACTTTAAAAGGCTTTTTGGAAGAGGAAGGTCTTCAGTAGCTCCAAAAAGACGACAGAGGCATCATCTGTCTGATATTCATCAGAAGGGAATTCCAAGTGTAGATGCCACCACACTAAAGGTCCACTTCCTAATTTGTGTGGGGCAGATCTCATGATCTATTGGGTATGTAAGGGGTGAGACAATCGTTTATGTATCCTAGTCACAAGCTGGTTCACAGGCGTTTTTCAAAGGGTCTAAAACTGAATTCCCTAGATTAAACACGTCCTTGACAATACATTTGATGGCTGGACAGCTACCTGAGGTCAGTGGAAGCTGAGAAATGAGCCTTACTAATTGTTGGGACAAAATAGAAATTTGTGGATGGAGAGAGAGAATTATGAACAGCAGCATCCCATACTGCAACATTCTGTTGCACTTATAAAAGGTTGTTAAGCCAATATTCTCCCTATAGTATTTATACATAAAAGACAGTTGGTTTCTTAATATCTTTTCCAACATACTATAACCAGGGGAGAGAATTTAATTTGTTCCTTTCATCTCAAGGGCAGAGCCCCAAATTTAAACTACGCCATTTGATACTGAAACCACCTTGACCACCACTGTCAGGAGAGAGATAAAGAAATTGCAACCCTGTTGATTCTCCCTGAACATTCAGCAATGCTTGGATCAACTGTTAGATGGGTGTAGGGAGCACAGTGATATGTTAGTTCCACTCCTACCTGCTGGGCCAGTTCCAGCAGGTGACATTGGGGAAGGTACCTCTTCTTGAGCTCACAGCATCATTGCTTTCAATACCACAATGCTAAATCCCTCATGCTTTTCAACAGCTATATAAAGTAGAAATGGTTAAGGTGTTGGACTATGACCTGGGAGACCAGGGTTCGAATCCCCACACAGCCATGAAGCTCACTGGGTGACCTTGGGCCAGTCACTGCCTCTCAGCCTCAGAGGAAGGCAATGGTAACTCCCCTCTGAATGCCGCTTACCATGAAAAGCCTATTCATAGGGTCGCCCATAAGTCAGAATCGACCTGAAGGCAGTCCATTTCCATTTCCATTGGCCTTCCAGATGTTGTTACTCCCCAGCTTCCATCAGAACTTGTCAGTATGGCCAATGGTCAAGAAGGAGCATCTGAAGAACCACAGGTTCCCCACTGCTGAGATAAATGCACAATCATCTCTCTGTGGAACACATGCCATTGAAGGATGCAGCCAACACTGCTGCACACACACTTTTGCCTGAATGTACATAAGAAACACTGACATGCCTTTCAATACACCCTAGCACTGTCTATTTTTTTTTTTTTTTGGTAGCAACCACAATATTCAGTGGGATCTTGCTTCGGGAGGAGATTTTGCTTGGGAGCTCAGATCAGAACATCAGTTAGCCATCCCTGTGCTAAACTACCAAACACACTGATGGAGCTTTATAAAGGAATTGTCGTCATCATTCAAATATATCTGCCCTCCATTGTACCCCAAAATGGTGCTACTTGTGCAGATCCAATTCACAATCCTTTACATTAGTGTAAGACATGTAGAAAGAGAATCCTGAGGAGAATTGTAGCAAGTGCTTTCAAGTGCTGAGATTTTATTGTGTGAATGTATTTGTATGCTTTTTTGTGTACGTCGCTCAGAGTGACTGAACAACCAGCCAGATGGGCAACTAACAAATCTAATAAATAAATAAATAAACAAAAGCCACACCAGAAGACACAGAAACTTTGTTCAAAATATTCTCTTTACTAGTTGCTCCTTTTTGTTCAGATCAGGTCTCAACATGATAATGTAGCATTTAGGGGAAAAGATGCAACCCAGTAGCCCTGCACCAGATGACAAGATGGAGAAGATCTCCACAGCGACCATGTATTTTCCTTTGGTGCTAAGGTAAGTTGGAACAAAGGACAACCAGACACTGCAAAACAACAGCATGCTGAACGTAATAAATTTGGCTTCATTAAAAGTATCTGGTAACTTCCTGGCTAGGAAAGCCACACTGAAACTGACAGTAGCCAAGAAGCCCATAAAGCCCAAGACACAATAAAACATTACATTGGACCCTTCATTACATTGTACGATTATTTGATTTATTTCTGAATGCATATCAACATCTGGAAATGGTGGAGAGGTTGCCAGCCAACCAATACAAAGAGTAGTTTGCACAAGAAAGGATGAAATAACAATAGAGGCAGCCAGTTTTTCCCCCAACCATTTCCTCATTTTGGAACCTGGTTTGGTGGCCATGAAAGCTAGAATCACTGTGATGGTTTTGGCCAACATACAAGAAACAGCCACAGAGAAGATGATGCCAAAAGCAGTTTGTCGAAGAAGACATGTCACCATATTGGGCTGGCCAATGAATAGGAAAACACAAAGGAAGCAGAGCAGGAGGGACAGGAGGAGAGTGTATGAAAGTCTCCTGTTGTTGGCTTTGACAATAGGTGTGTCATGGTGCTTCATGAAAGTTCCTATCACCATAACTGTGATGGAAGAAAAGGAAAGAGCCAATGTGGCCAAACTGACCCCCAAAGGTTCTTCATAGGATAGGAAATGCGTAAACTTTGGAACGCAGAAGTCCTGGTCATTGTTTGGGTAATGATCTTCTGGGCACAAAAAGCAGTCATCCATGTCTGGAAAAGAAAATGTGCATATCCACATAAGATATACCAGCTCAGGATTGCAGAGCCCCTCGCATGATGGGTGCCAGGCTTAACTTTTGAGTAAAAAGCATGCAGTCTGTTTTTGCATGTATACAGTATTTGTAGCATACTAGGATATATCCTTGACTTTGAAAGATAATATAGAAGAAATATTATTGGGTTCTATGCCTCTTTAACACCCCGCCAAGTTCAGACAGAAGAAACAATAGTTTGAGACAACTAAATTAAAATGCAACAATACCTTAAACTAAGGATGAGAGTCATGTTGCCAAAACATTTTATGGTCAGAAACACTGAAGTTACTATCCTCATATTTTAATGTGTTGGAAAAGCAATCCTCATTCTGTGACACCTTTATATGCCTGTTGAGGTTTTGTGCCTGGCCCAATAATGGTTTTTAACATTTCTCATCATCATCATAAAATAAAATATTATGAAAACAAAGCACTAATTAATACAGAAGATTGTTAAGGCTCCAAGCCTCCATGTTAAGCCCAACAAAATTAATAAGAACATAAAAAGATAAGCAGACAAAAGGCCCATTCTGTTCTCACAGTGGCCACCCAGATGCCTTTGAGAAGCCTATCAACAGGATATGAAGAACATTCTATTTCTTGTGATCCCCATTCATTGGCATTTTGAGGCATAATGCCTCTTTTACTGGAGGTAATACTAACAGCCATGAGTTTGTCAATTCCCTTGTTATAACTCTCCAAGTTGGTGATCATCACTTCATCTTGTGGCAGCAAACTCCAGATCTTAGTTCTCAGCCTTGTGTGTGTTTTCAGCCCCAGAAATTATCTGGGAAAAGCTCTTGGAATGTAAATTAATAAAGCAAGTAGCTAATAAAAGAAGCAAAGGCTCTTAAAGACTCTGACTGCTATTCCCATTTTTATGACCTTTTTAACTTTCAATATGAATGAATGAATTTTATTATTATGGTCGCAGACCAGATATTAAAAAAAAAAGACATGAAAAGGCAAACAAACAGGATGGAGGATTTGTATATTTAGGATACAGAGCTACAATACTTCCAAGAGCCCGATTCTTTAAAGAGCAGGATGACAACAACTTTTTCCTAATTTGCATTGAAATAAGGAGAAACTTTGCAACTTTAGCAGTGATATAAGATGACACATCACCAAGACAGGTCGACACCAGATAGGCGGAATTGCCCTTAGGCAAAGCTGTTACCAAAGGGGAAATTAGTCTGCTCCTGTATTCTTTATATAGCCCATAGGATAGAAGAACGTGTTCTACAGACTCCACTGCACCATCTCCACAGAGACATAACCGTTCACTAACTGGAATCTTGTTGAAACGGCCCTCCAACAGTGCCAAAGGGAGCACGTTAAACCGAGTAAATGCTCTCCTATATTTTGGAATGGTCAGTGAGAACATATAGGGGGCTACAGTGATTCCATAATTGCCAAAGTTCCTATAGATTAGTGGGGAGCAGAGTTTGTTAGCTGCATTTCTTAAGTACTGCAAATCTATATCAATTAATCTTTGAATGACCAAAAACTGAGTCTTCTCGAGCCCATAATTCCGCAGCACTTCAAGGGAAAACCCCAAGGTGTTTATTTTCTTCGCCACTGCATGCATCCAGCGGCTCTCGAAGGTATCTGAGAGCAATAGGGAAAGATAGCTGCCAGGAACTTCCAATATTAGAGAGATTGAAGGAGAGAGACACTCTCACATGCCTCAGGGATCAATGAAAATGTTGTCCCCTAAACTGTGACAACGTCTTAACATTTAAACGATAAGTGATGTCCAAATACTATATCACAGCCAACACATTTGTTAAACTTTATCCACAGCACCTTACCTTTTTTGTCGGAAATCTTCCCTTCTGGACATGGAAGGCAATCATAGCAGCAAAATGGTTTCCCTTCCTGCTTGGTCTTACTATAACCAGGTTGACACTTGTCATTACACAATGAAACAGGACACACCTGTCCATGTATGAAAGGGAAACATGTTTTAATCAAAAAAATAAGTTTTCGCCAGGTTGTATCTGTAAAGCTGTAAGGCAGAAACTTTTTCAGCTGAAGAGCCACTTTCCTTTGGGGGCAACTTTCTGGAGGCCACTTGTGAATAGTGAGCAGGGGCCTAGGGAAGAGGAGATCCAAGCAGATACTGTGAAGGGTGTGCCTATGGAAAGGGTGTGTGGCTGAGTAGGTGGTGTAGCATGTGGAGAGTCCCGGAGACCAAATATGGAGTGCTATGTTTGGTCCCTGGGCTGGACATTTCCTATTCCCATCCTAAATCTCCAGCTCTTCTCCCTTTTCCTTGACTCATGGGAGACAGGGCACAATAAGAAGTGATTAGGCAGGAGTGGTGTTGGAAGCAAATCACTTCAGTGAAGTGAGGTGAAGAGCTCCCATGGCTTAGTGAGGATGTGGATGGAGTGTTACATATTTCCACCTAAAGGTTCTACTATAGTTAGTAAATCGTTAATATTGTGAAGGAACTAGGGAAGGAAGTATCTGTCAGTTTCGGTTCTCTCAGTTTCTCATTTTTTCTTCAATCTTAAATTCTCCACAGTTCTGCATACAATTGTGAGTTATTGTTTTTTTAAAAAATCATCATGATTTGTTTCTGCGTTTTAGTGTGAATTTCTCTTCATAAATACATTTTTGTGTACAGTGTTGACTAAAGTATACATTTTTGCAAACAATTTATCCTATCATAATGCAATTTTGCATGTTATTTTCACTAACATATTCATTCTTATGCACACTTTCCCCTACTATGCATTCTTGTAAACTTTGTTTCATTAGAGAACTGCATCACAAAATGTGGAGAAGTGTGAATTTTGAAGGATGGATCCTACCTGGTTAAACCTGCTGGGCCATAAGATGGCATCCTCCGAAATGGTGAACAGTTTGTCTGGGGGCGCCTGAGGATCTATCCTTCCAACCTTGACTCTAAGAAAGGACTGGTTTGGGAATGTGACCCAGTTGATAATATCAAATCCAGAAACCAATTCCCCATTTTGATCAAAGGAAACCTTTTCTCCAGCACTGTTGTTGAATGAGACACTTCTCAGAAAGTGGTGAAGCTAGATGGGGGGGGGGAATAAGGTTGTAAAAAGAGATGGAAACATACTTTTGATCTATAGTTAATTATTTCTTTAAAAGTTCACATATTCCATCCCCTGTTAGTTTTGTTGCTCAATCAGAGGTTCATTCTGTCTTGTTTTGTGATAATTTTTTGAAAGACAAAAATTTCTCAGTGTTTTTTTCTCCAATGCATTTCCTCATTTCATTGGAAAAATAGAAAAAGTGTTTTTTTTCTGTTTAAAATGCTCTTCTTGTGTACCTAAAACTATACACGTTTTGATTCCTTAAAATGCTATAGCCGTAGGCTGTCATACTTAGGGTTGCCATATTGCCTGGATTCTTTGCATGCCACCTGGTGCCTGTTTAGCCGCTTAGGTGGCCCAGATTCTCAGCTTTAATTTAAAAAAAAAAGTTTCTAGGTGGTCCGGTTCTCGAGATATACATAAAAATGTCAGCCACCCCCAACTGTTAAATCTTTCTTTAAACAGTACTGTACAGTACAGCACTTCATAGCTTTAACCCCACCCTTTCAGGATTGCAGCCAATCAGTGAAGCCAGGGTTGTGTTTCAGTTTCATTGACCTGATGCAGTGTCTAGAAAACCTCATTGCAATGCCAGAAAATGGTGGTTTCCTCTCTGTTTATCTGAAAATCTCATTAATTGGGTAAGTATATACATTTCAGTTTTTTTCCCTCTTATGTGCAGGAGTCAGATCCTGGGCAGTGTTTTGAAAACCTTCCCAATACTTGCTTTTGTAAAAGCAATTCTAATCCCATATACCCAGAGTAAATTCCATTGAATTCAATAGGACTTACTTTTGAGTAAACATGGTTATGAATGTGCGGAAAATCAATGGGACTTTGGAGTGAATGTAAAAAAGAATTGTGTTTGTGTTCTAACTCTTTCTGTCTTCCCCCTCTCCAGTCCTATTTTAAAGCAAGTAGGCAGGGCTTACTTAGGTATTACAGTTTTTATTCTGTAGAAAACTAATACTGATTTCTTTAAAACTAATACTGATTTTTCTGCAATGACCAACTGGTTTGACAATAAACTGTTATATGGGCTGTATGTATTTATACATCTGCAGTGTGTGCGTGTATGGAGTCTTATGATTCGGAATTTTGGGTTTTGTGAATGAAGTTGCTTATCACTTGAGGTTGCATTTCTGTCCCTGTTTGAGTAAGCCCCACTGAATACACTGGGACTTGCTTCTGAATAAATAAACCTAGGATTGCACTATAAATATCTTTACAGTTTGTGTAAATAATAAATATATTTGATAGTCATGCTTATATAAATATTTCTTCATTTATCATATTTTTGGTTTTTGGTTAGGAATCCTGACTGGTTGTGGGATGCTGAGTTTTCTGCCTTACTCATAGGAATCTTGTTGTGGTTGGTATGGTGTTGCATTTAGGAAAGTGTTACTGCCTTTCGTGTTGTTGTTTTCCTGTTTGCATTTCACTTATCTTTAACCTCACTCCATTACAACCATAGAAGCAACAGCAGCATATACAAGATAATTAACTCCCATTAGTGATAAGAGCAAGAATTTATAATTGTTATTTTAATTAAAACAAGAGGCTTATCACTACTTTGAAGAGGACCAGATATTTATTTTCTTTCTGAGCCCAGGACTGGGTCTTTCATGATGCCCGGTGGGTGGGTGGGGGGAGCAGGAGAGTAGTCGATAAGACAGACATCCTGGCATTGGTAATCTAATTAGCAAGGTATGTGTGGGGTTGTTGCACACTGCCAGGCCCAGTTTCATTCTGAGTATGGAGGTGGAACCTGTGTAGATGTGGTTGATCAAAGGGAGAAGAAATTTTGAGTTAAGCAAAGTTCTGCTTTTATAAAACCTAAGAAACATACAGATATTTTGAATGTCTGAGTGCCTGCACCAGTGGAATACTGGAGGAACTTGTAAAACTTGCTGCAATAGTATTTAGAACTGAGAAGGTGGTGTGAAAGTCTCCTTTTCCTAACATTTTGTCATCTTGTTTTTCTCCACCCACCACATCTCTGAAATATATCGTATATGTAATGGTTCACCATACTGCTGCCCTGACTTACTTTGTTTGGTGCTATTTTGTGTTTTTATTATGTTTTTATATTGATTGTGCATTTTTATTGTTTTATTATATTTGTAAGCTGTGCTTAGCTCTGCTTTTAACAGCAGAAGTGCAGGATATAAATCCTCTTAATCAATCAATAAATATTCCATAGTGTTGGAAACTAGAGTCTAGGCATTTAAGGCTGAAAATGTTGCTTTTAAAAAAAGTTTTCTCACATCTTTCCCCAGTTTTTGGTGGTAATTCCTAGGCACAAAAACAAAACAACTGGACAATCCAAATATTAATATACAAATAATATGCATAATATGCAAATAATATGCAAATATATTGCATACTATGCATAATATGCAAATTAGCCTGCCCAGATATGTGGAACTGGAATATGGCAACCCTAGTCATACAAGTCCACACAAACGTCATTCATTCTAGTCTAATTATAGGCAATAAAGAATGGAAGTTGAATGGTTGCTGTGTGCACAGTCCCCTCTGCTCCCAATCCAACAGTCGGGGTGGCACAAGCAGAAAGCTTTTTTCAAAAATGAAAAAAAATGAAAATCTTTCTGAACAGCTGAAAAGGGATAAAGTGAGGCAGGATTTAGACCCTCTCCTCCCCATGCTGCACAAATGACACAATGACAGTCTAAATCAAAGAGAAACACCATAGCATGTTATTCAATGCTAGTTCTACTCAGAGTAGACCTATTGAAGTTAATAGACATGTCTAACTTAGGCCACAATGGGTCTATTCTGAGTAGGCCTCAGTTGAATACAATCCACAATAGCAAAGCAAGAAGATCAAACAAACTGTTTCTGATATTCCAAGACAGAAAACAAGAAAGAAGAAATATGTTTATAGTCATCAGGCATAACCAAGTCCACTTATTCACCTAGCTCTAGGACTTAGAAGACAAAATTCCAGCCTTTGTACAGAGAAAACTTTCCATATGGTTTAGAACCTGTATTGTTGCATCAACAGATATGATGAGTTCTTCTGCATTAGTTCACTCAGGAGATTACCTGCCATGGCTGCTGATCCAGAAGCTCCCATCTTTCTCCTTTCACCATTATTCTATGTTTTGATATGGATGAATGCATTGCATGCAAAGCATGTGCTACAGCATAGACTGCATTGTAGATGCTGTAGCTGTGGGCCGTCATGCTCGTTTCAAAGACAGACCCAGGAAGAATCTCCAGTTTCTCTTCCCCAGTGCAGATATTGCCACTTATCTTGCCTATACCAGAGCTGGGCAACAAACAGTTAAATGCCTGTTGCCAGAAGTCCCCCAGAAAACCATCTTCTGTTTCCAGTATTGGGTTCCTCATCTGAACAAATTTCTGGAATGATGATACCTCCTTTGAATGAATTGTTATAGACATAGCGCCATGGATGGAATCTAGGTCCCAGCTCCTCTGAAGAGGAAGTGAGGTGAAATCCACTTCAGCTGTCATAACCCAGACCTTTGACTTCACTGGTATATACTCAATTTCTGACATTTTAAGCAAATTTCTCAGAGTTATCATGGTCTGAAATTCTCCATGAAAGATCACTGTATTGGCTGTGCTTTTCATGGTGACCTGTATTATTTCAAGTGCCTCCTCCACCACTCTAGCAATGTTACTGGAAAATACATCTGGCAGTTTTACTATGAAGTCAAAGCAGATACCACTCTGAGTAAACATGGGGAATACATTCTGTAGCAATGTCTCTGCTGCACTGCCAGTATCAAGGTAAATCACCCCAATCCACGTCCATCTGAAATGAAGCATTATCTGGAGAATCCCCCTATACTGATGGTCCCCATTTGGAAACATCCAGTGGAAAAAAACAGCTTGATTTTTGGTATTGATCCCTGGAGCAGAGCCATATATGAGCTAATGAAGGAAAGAAAGAAAGAAGATGGGAAAACAGACTTCTGGAATAAAACAATATGGGTTTTTGTTTGAGGTGACGTACTTGCTATATTATAGATCCTCCGTGGCGCAGAGTTGTAAGCAGCTGTAATGCAGCCGAAGCTCTGCTCATGGCCAGAGTTCGATTCCAATGGAAGGAGGAAGTCGAATCTCCGGTAAAAGGGGTCGAAGTCCACTCAGCCTTCCATCCATCTGTGGTCAGTAAAATAAGTACCCGGCATATGCTGGGGAGTAAAGAAAGGCCGGGGAAGGAACTGGCAATCCCACCCCATATATACAGTCTGCCTAGTAAACGTCGCAAGACATCACCCTAAGAGTCGGAAACGACTTGCACTACAAGTGTGGGGACACCTCTACCTTTACCTTTATTTGCTATATTGTGATGCCTGTCTGTTAACATCAAATAGGGTCCCATCTATTTTATTTCTATTTATTTTATTTTATTCAGCTTATATCCCGCCTGACTAGCAAACAGCTCTCTGGGCAGCAAACATAGAAATATATACAATAATAAAATTACAAGATCAATATAACAAATATAAAAGTACATCATCTAAAATACCAATTACAACATTTACATAAATAACTTAGATTAAAATGCCTCAGAGAAGAGAAAGGTTTTAACCTGGAGCCGAAAAGATAATAGTGTCGGCGCCAGGCGTACCTCCTCGGGGAGACTATTCCACAATTCGGGGGCCACCACTGAGAAGGCCCTAGATCTTGTTACTACCCTCCGGGCCTCCCTATGGGTCGGGACCCAGAGGAGGGCCTTCGTAGTAGACCGTAGTGTATGAGCCGGTTCATAACGGGAGAGGCATTCCTGCAGGTATCGTGGTCCCGCGCCGTATAAGGCTTTATAGGTTAATACCAACACTTTGAATCTGGCCCGGTAGCATATTGGAAGCCAGTGCAGGCGAGCCAGAACAGGTGTTATATGCTCAGACCGCTTAGTTCTTGTTAGCAGTCTGGCCGCCGTATTTTGCACTAGCTGTAGCTTCCGAACCGTCTTCAGAGGTAGCCCTACGTAGAGCGCATTGCAGTAGTCCAAACGTGAGGTTACCAGAGCATGAACCACTGATGTAAGGTCCTCCTTACTCAGATAGGGACGTAGCTGGGCTACCAACCGAAGTTGGTAAAACGCATTCCATGCCACCGAGGCTACATGGGCCTCGAGTGATATGGAAGAGTCTAAAACGACTCCCAAACTATGAACCCGATCCTTTAGGGGGAGTGTAACCCCGTCCAGGACAGGGTATGTATCCACCATCTGACCAGAGAAACCATCCACCAGCAGCATCTCAGTCTTATCCGGATTGAGTCTCAGTTTGTTAGTTCTCATCCAGTCTATTGTCGCGTCCAGACAACGGTTCAGCACATCGATCGCCTCACCTGAAGAAGATGAAAAGGAGAAGAGCTGCGTGTCATCAGCGTACTGATGACAACGCACTCCAAAACTCCGGATGACTGCACCCAACGGCTTCATATAGATATTAAAGAGCATGGGAGACAAGACTGAACCCTGCGGGACCCCATATTGGAGAACCCACGGGGTCGAGCAATGTTCCCCAAGTATTATCTTCTGGAGACGGCCCGCCAAGTAGGAGCGGAACCACTGCCAAGCAGTGCCTCCAACACCCAACTCCGCAAGTCTCTCCAGAAGGATACCATGGTCGATGGTATCAAAAGCCGCTGAGAGATCAAGGAGAATCAACAGAGTTACACTCCCTCTGTCTCTCTCCCAATATAGGTCATCACACAGGGCGACCAAGGCCGTCTCAGTGCCAAAACCAGGTCTGAAACCCGACTGAAATGTATCTAGATAATCGGTTTCATCCAATAGCACCTGGAGCTGGTCAGCAACCACTCGTTCCAAGACCTTGCCCAAGAATGGAACATTTGCCACTGGTCTATAGTTGTTAAAGTCCTCTGGGTCCAAGGAAGGTTTTTTCAGGAGTGGTCTCACCGCCGCTTCTTTCAGACAGCCAGGGACCACTCCCTCTCGTAAAGATATCAATTAGTTTTTAAACTGAGCTTTCAATGAATATTTTTGAACAAAGATTCACAGTGAACTGGCTGCCAATATGCTAGTGCCTAGATTTAAGGTCTTGCCAGTGGAGGCTGGTGCATTACAGCAAATGAGGCACTGCCACATTAACCTCATCCTGCCCTCAAACAGTCTCCATCTGCCTCATTTCTTATTTACAGCCTGTCTAGGGCAGTGGCTGGTGACTTCCTCCTCCTTAGTGTCGGTGTTCCTATTGTAGAAATCAGCAGGGAAAAGAATTTATCAGCTCTACTGTTATTGGCTCTGCCTCCATCTACTCCACCTATATGTGGGCTCCATGGATTCTGCCCCACCAGTCACAATGTGCACCACCTACCTCTGGGTCTTGCTGATCATCTATAAAACATATTTAAGAGGCCATCTTATATGTACATGCCCAGTCACAGCAGCCTTTGGAAGAGACACTTTTGACAGTGCAACATGTCCCTGAGGTATACTTCATGACCACCTGGAAGCAGAGCTTTGAGCATTGTGGCACGTATTCTGTGGAATTCCTTCCCTTTGGATATTGGGCACACATCTATAATGCTATGTTTTCCCCAGTAGTGTGAGCCAGCTATGTTGACCATACTGTTGAAGACACTTTACTGCTCTTCTTGCGTTTTTTTTTTTTGTATATACTTTCAAGTCTTAAAATCTATACCTCCCTGGTATGATGAGCAAAATGTATATCCAGTTCAGGCCATAAAATGGCATTACAAAGACACAGACTACACCCCAGTCTTCTCCAAATCTCTTTTTTTGGGCTGGGTCTTTTGGGAGTTGGATCCTAACAACATCCAAAGGGCACCAGGTTGGGGAATTATGCCATAGGTACGTGTGTATATATATTTGTATGTTAGCAGCTGATGAAGGCAGAAGCCGAAATGTTTTGGTAATACAATAAAAACCTCTGTTTTGTTAATCACAATTATGTGTATATATTTTTAGGTGATTAATGGAATCCTTATAGGGATTCAGAGCAAGCTTGGGTGAAGTTCTGTTTGGTGCTTTCAAAACTGTCTTTCTCTCTCTCTCTCTCTCTCTCTCTCTCTCTCTATAGGCTAGGGCAGCAAACAAAACATTAAAAGCACTCTAACTCATCATAAAAACAGACTTTAAAATATATTAAAATGAAACATCTTTAAAAATATCATTTTTTAAAAAAAAGCTTTCCAAACATCTTAAAAAGCAATTCCAACACACAAGCAGACTGGAATAAGGTCTCTAGTTAAAAGGCTTGTTGAAAGAGGAAGGTCTTCAGTAGCACCAAAAAGATAACAGAGATTATGCCCGTCTAATATTTAAGAGGAGCACATTCCATAGGGGGCAGGTACCTCTACACTAATTTTCTGCTTCCTATGTTGTGCCAAATGGATGTCCTAATAAAGCCCTCACCTGCAGAGCTCAGTGATTGACTGGGTATACAAGGGGTAAGATGATCTGTCAAGTATCTTGGTTCCAAGCTGTATAGGGCTTTATACACCAAAACTAGAACCTTGAACTCACCCTGACTGATAATGGGTAGCCAGTGCAATTCTTTCAGCAGCGGGTGACATGTTGGCGATACCCTGCCCCAGTGAGCAGTCACGCTGCCACATTTTGCACTAGCTGCAGCATCTGGACCAACCTCAAGGGCAACCCCACATAGAGTGCATTACAGTAATCCAATCTGGAAGTTACCAGTGGATGGACAACAGTGGTAAGGCTATCCCAGTCCAGAAACAGCCATACCTGTTTTACCAGCTGAAGCTAGTAAAAGGTACTCCTGGCTACTGAGGTTACCTGGGCCTCTAGCAACAAAGATGGATCCAGGAGTACCCCCAGACTACAAACCTGCCCTTTCAGAGGGAGTACGACCCCATCCAAAGCAGGCAACTGACCAACTATGCAAACTCAGGAGCCACCAATCCACAGCACCTCTATCTTGGTAGGATTCAGTTTATTGGTCCTCATCCAGCCCACCACCGAGGGCTTGCACAGCCTCTCTTGATTCAGATGTTACAGAGAAATAGAACTGGGTGTCATCAGCATACTGCTGACATCCCAAATCTCCTGGTGATTGCTGCCAAGGGCTTCATATAGATGTTAAATAACATTGGGGACAAAATGGTACTCCTGAGTACCAGCACAACTGCCAGGGGGCTGAAAGACAATCACCCAATGCTATTCCCTGAAAATGACCCTGGAGGTAGGATCAGAAGCACTGTAAAACAGTGCCTCCGATACCCATCTCACCAAGTTGGTTCAGAAGGATACCATGATCAATAGTATCAAAAGCGGCTGAGAGATCTAGTAAGAATAGCAGGGACACACTCCCTCTCTCCTTCTCCCAATAAAGGTCATCCATCAGGGTGACCAAGGCTGATTCAGTCCCAAACCAGGCCTTAACCCAGATTGAAACCCAGATGTTTCATCAAAGAGTAAGTGCTATTGCTGTGCCACAACTCTTCCCTAAAAAGGGAGTATTTGTGACCCAGAGGTAGTTGTCAAAAAACCAATGGGTTCAGGGTTGGCTTTTTCAGGAGTGGTTAGATCACCACTTTTTTCAGGGCACCTGGAACCATTCTCTCCCACGAAATATGGACCACACCCTGGATCAAGTCAGTCAACCCCCTCGGCAAGCTTTAATAAGCCAAGTGGGGCAAGGGTCATAAGGACACATTGCTGGCCACTTCATTGCAAGCACCTTGTCCACATCATCAAGCCTCATCAATTGAAACCGATCCCAAAAGGTTGCAGCAAACATTGCACTGGACACCTCACTCTGGACTACATTAAGTATTAACTGGGCATCAAGTTTGCTACAAGGTGAACAACTTTACCCTCAAAGGACCTTAGAAACAATTCACAGGGGACTCCCAAGGGTCTAAAACTCCATTTCCTGGAGTTGATGTCAACAGACCCCTGACAATACAGAAAAGCTCCACTGGATAGCTGCTCAAGGATGCAATGGTGGCAGAGAAGTGGACTTCTTCACCCCCCTCACCACCACACAGTAGGCATGATTATGATGTTTTCCTCGTGCCTGATCAGCCTCATAGCATGTCTTTCTCTACTTGCTCTCTAGCGATCATTCAGCCTGTTTCATTGCCTTTAGTTCACTGGTATATCAAGGTGAAAAACTGGGCTCCACAATGTCGAAGACGGTGCTCAGGGCAACCGTATCAAGAGCCCAATGCGCCTCTCTGTTCTACAGAGTGACAAGGGCTTCAAAGGTGTCACCTGTTCTATCTACTGGGAACTCCTCCAGGGCACTCAGGAATCCATTAGTCATCGGGGGTTAACCATTGTAATCTCCACCAGCCCTTCAGGGGCAATCGAAGCCGTAAGTCTAAAGTTCACCAATAAGTGGTCTGACCATCCACTCTCCCATCTCCAGACCACCCCTTCCTCCATCTGGAACAAAAACCAAGTGAAGAGTGTGCCCTGCCCTATGTGTCAGGCATAAAGTCTCCTTTATGCAGAGTGCTTGGCTGAATCATTCCCCCTGATATGGACATAAGCAGGCAGCACAAAATGGTGCAGTACATGTAAAGTTTTATAACTTGATCTTACTATCAGGACTCTGAAACTTTACAGCATAAGAGATTGTTCTCTCTTCTCACAGCAGAAACTAAATGATTATGATTAATACCACAAGGTCTAATGAAGCATGATTCTTGACCAGGATCCTTTACTTTTCTGCATTTGAATTTCTGTCTCCATCCATCAACAGTATGTCTAAAAGGCAAGGGAAGCTATGCTCACTTTTGAAACTCCCCTCCAGGGTGCACAAAACTTACCTGTGGGATCTTGTAGATGCCCAGGATGGTTGTCATGTGGAGAAATATGTCAGAATTAGGTCCCCCAATTACTGCTACCAGGTTATTATTCAGATCAGATTTATAATTAGGGATGAATTTGCCGGGTGTGGAGAGAAGCTCCATTGAGGCGAGATAGGTAGGCCGTGGACTAAAATAATTATTATAGATGTTGAAACCAAGGGTGATGTTGGGTAAAATCTGGGAATTTTCAGTAATCTCCTTTACAGCAAATATCAATGCCAGGACGTGTTGATAGTTCTGAGTCAGCAACCTGCAATGACAAATTTATACAGTTCGGGATGGGCTGAACAGCTAATCTCATCCTGTTCCAGGCCCCATCTGCACTGTGCATCTAAAGCAGTATCATACCACTTTAAAATGACATCATTTTCTCCAAAGAATTATGGACACTGTAGTCTCTTAAGGGTGCTCAGAGTTGTTAGTAGACCCCTTTTGCCCTCACAGAACTTCAATCTGCAGACTGGTTTAACAATTAAATCCTCTTCCCAGTGACCTCCTGGTACATGCATCTTTTCCATAAAGTAGGCATGTTTTGCACACTTTGGGGCACCAAACATGCATTTCAAAATCCAGATATGTGCATAATCCAGGTAGGAGTTGTGTTCCAATTGGCAAGCAAACTTGTTCTCAAGCATCAGATTGGGTTGTTCCACTGTGAAAATCATAATCCCCATCACTACATGCGGTGCAACTACTTCAGAAGCTGGCATTAACTACATTAAAGTTCAATACAGGTTTGATAACACTGTAGTGACAAATGAGCAACAGCCATAGACCAGCAGAAAAGCATCTGCTTTGCATGCAGAATGTCCCAGGTTGAATCCCTGGCATCTCCAGATAGGTCTGGGAGAGAGTCCCTGCCTGAAATCCTAGAGAGTTGTTGCCAGTCAGTGTAGACTGCACTGAACTAGATAGAATAGTAGAATTGACATGGGCCTTTAAGGCTGGTGAGTCCAACCCTCTGCTCAGTGCAGGAATCAGACTTAAAGCATGCCTGACAGGTGGCTGTCCAGCTGCATCTTGAATGTCTCCAGAGTTGGAGAAACAATCATCTCCCTGAGTAGTTGTTTCCATTGTCGTACCACTCTAAAAGTTAGGAACTTTTTCCTGATGTTCCTTCAAATTCTGGCTTCCTAAAACTTGAGCCCCTTTTTCTGTGTCCTGCACTCTGGGACAACCAAGAAGAGATCCTGGCCCTCCTCTGTGTGACAACCTTCCAAGAACTTGAGAAGTGCTATCATCTCTCCCCTCAGTCTTCTCATCTAAAAGCTAAACATGTCCAGTTCTTTCAGTCTCTTCTTATAGGGCTTTGTTTCCAGTCCCCTGATCATCCTTTTTTCCTTCCTTGAACCTGCTCCTGTGGAAAAGAGTGGAACTAGTACTTCACACAATTTGGAAACTATACTTCTGTTAATACAGCCCAAAATAGCATTTGCCTTTTTTGCAACCATATCACCCTGTTGGCTCATATTCAGCTTGTGATCAACAACAATTCCAAGATCCTTCTTGCATGTAGTATTGCTGAGCTAAGTATCCCCTATCTTTTAAGTGTGCACTCAGTTTCTCTTTCTTAGGTGTATAATTTTGTACTTATCCCCGTTAAATTTCTTTCTGTAGTTTTCAGCCCAATGCTTCAGCCTCTCAAGATCACTTTGAATTTTGTTTCTGTCCTCCAGGGTATTAGCTATCCCTCCCAATTTTGTATCATCTGCAAATTTGATAAGAGTTCCCTCCACCTCCTCATACCAGTCATCAATAATAATAATGTTGAAGAGCACTGGGCCCAGGACCAAGCCCTGCTGTACCCCACTCATTACCTCCCCCCACTTTGAGAAGGAACCATTGACAAGCACTCTTTGATTATGATTATGCAGTCAGTTGTGGATCCGCCTGATAGATGTTCCATCCAGACCACATTTAGCTAATCAGAATATCATGGGGCACTTTGTCAAAAGCTTTGATGAAGCTGAGATACAGTATGTTATGTCTACAGAATTTCCACAGTCTCTCAGGGAGGTTACCCATTCAAAAAAAAATGAGATGAATCTGGCAGGATTTGTTCTTGACAAATCCATGTTGGCTTCTAGTAGTCATTGTATTGTTTTCAAGGTGCTTGCAGATTGACTACTTTACAATTTGCTACAGAATTTTCCCAGGGATTGATGTCAGACTGACTGTTCTATCATACCCAGGTTCCTCCATTTTGCCCTTTTCAATGATAGGGACCTTAGTCCTCCTCCAGTCATCTGGCACTTCACTCATCCTCCATGATTTCACAAAGATAATAGACAGTGGTTCCGAGAGTTCTTCAGCCAGTTCCTTCAACACTTTAGGATGCAGTTCATTGGGCCCTGCAAATTTGAACTCATTCAAAGAGATTAGTTACTCCTTGACCATTTGTCTATCAGTCTCAATGGTCAACATGGACCAATGGTCTGACTCAGTATAAGGAAGCTTCCTATGTTTCTTCCTAATAAGTGGCCAAGTCCAGATAATTGTGAAGAAACTTTGGCACACACGGTGGGCCTTTGACTTCAAAACAGCAGCACAATGTAGCCATTAATACTTACGCCTCAATGCATTTGTATTCATGTGATAACTATTCCTAATTAACCACACAGTCCTAACCATATCTAGTCGGAAGTAACTCCTATTGAATGACTCCCAGGGAAGTGGAGTTAGGATTGGAGCCTTAGGTAACATCACATGAATGTACATTCGAACTGTTCAAAACAAGCAAGTATGGATCACACAAGTGTCCAAAGTGATGGGATACTTCCCGCTGACATAGAATGCTGCAATTTTGCTGTAATTTGTATGCATATAGGTGCTTTTCCAGAAAAACAACAACAACACAAAAGGGAATTTTTTTTACATCTAAAATCCAGGACATGGCATGGCATTTATTATCCAACTTACATGAGGTCATCAATTAGCTCCTGATATGGATGTTTTGTGAAAGATACAGGATCAGAAATTACATAGATCTGAGAAATTATGCCAGCAACGGTGAGGACTCCTGACTGATAATATTTATGAACTATAGGTATAGGCTCAGTGATGATGCATTTAACAGTAGGAATCTTGCAAACACTCCCAGGAAGCAACACCAATATCAACAGTTCAAGTATAACCATCTTATACACAAATCTTCCTGCAAGAAAGCGGTTTCCCAGTTCACTCATCATCATCAGAGCATCCCAGGTTTGCACAGCTTCATTTCAATGGCTGCTCAAGTGGCAGGTTTTAACTAGGGCAGTAAAGAGTGGAGTGTTTGATACAAGACTGATGGTGGTGCCTCCCTGTAGCCCTACCCCTGAAAGATGCAGCAGATATTTAACACATCTTCTCGTCTTAATACCTAGAATTGCTAATGGCCACCTGAAGTCTCCAGGGAGGTAAGAGATGTGGTAAAATTGATAATTACAGGGAAGATAATCACCTACACACAGGTTCTCTCCACTGCAGAAGAAAACATATTTTTCATATGTCTGTAGATTTCCCCCCTTGTTAGCCCAGTGGGGTGATAGGATTCTCAAAGGATAATAGTGACCCATCTGTTAGTAAGAAAAGAAAAAATGAGCACAGAAAAGGAAATAGTTTCCAAATTATATGTTTCTAGAAGTGGCTCAAAATATTTCACAAGTTGCAAATTTACAATCCAAAGGGAAGCTTCAGTTGCCAGAGGCATCCCCCACACCTTTTTTATTGCTAAGTGCAAACACTGATAAACCTCTTTAAGGAATTTTGCTGATGGAAGGAATTTTTCATGTTCCTTTTGTTGTGTTTTATCATATCCTGAGCTGCGTAGCTATAGCACATTAGCCTCTTCAGTCATTTTCCTATCACATGGCTGTTTGGGACAAAGAGGAATCTATTTTAAAAGGAGTTATATATGATATTTGACAATTTCAACCTGAATGAATTTTGTTCCCATTGAATCTCTTGTACTGAATGCCTGCTTATGTCCAAGCTGCTCCAAATGAGAAAATGAGTTCAAGATGGGTGAGAGTTTCTAAAACAGGAATTTGTAAAGGCAAAATGGCAAACAATTCCAACCAGAAAAAAAGGTGGAAGACAGCAGAAGAAGTCAATGTGTCTTCACAAAAAGCTTACAGATGACCTGAAAACAAAAAAGGACACATATAGGCAGTGGAAGGAAGGTGAGGCCACAAAGGAAGAATACAGTTAGCACAGAGTTGCAGGGGTGGCGTACAAAATCTATACAGGTGATCTCAACATAAAGATCTTGAAGAAATTCTATCCCTACTTACTGATCCTACCATCTGTGCATTGAGGTTGTACAATCAGGGTTCAAAACCTCAAGGATACTGAGCATGTAGATCCAGACTTTCTCTTGTGACCCAACATGGGGATGACAGAAGGTGGAACGTTACATGTGTACATTGTAATCCCTGCATGAGCGTCTATAGTCACTGGAAATTCAACCACCACTTCTGCAAAGACAGAGGAATCTTTTGCTGGAATTATACCTGCACATCACTCTTATGCATGTATAACTTTGCTCTTAACCCCAATGAACAGCACAGAAAGTAAAATAAAAATTGGTTTATTTGAAGAAGAAACAGAAAAAACATTGCATTTTACAATTTACCGTACATATGGGCAGAGTTCTAACTTCAACCCAATCATTCATCCCTAATGCTTTAAACAGAACAAAACAGAGAACCTAACCCTACATACATTCATTGTTAACGTCAAATCACACAGAGAAAAACTAGGAAAGAAAGGAGCTCCAGAGCTTAGGGTGAATATACTGTACATTTCCTGAAGAATGCAGAGAGAGTCTAAGGTCAGAATGGAACTTTCATGTTCAGCCCTGAGCCAAAACCTTACTGTAGCCTTTGCTAGACTGGAAAGATTTCACCTTGCCTTATTTTTCACGGTTCTATGGTGCTCCGATCTTGGTTTCTAGGGTGCGCTGTGTAGAGGAAGGCAACAGTTGAGCCCCCAAGGGAGAGGTGCTACCCATTCTCAAATTTGACAGGTTTAAGTATAGGTTGGGTCTCCACCGGGTTGTATGTAAATCAGGAGGGGGCGTGCAACTGTGGCATGTGAGGACAATGGAAACATTTGGAATGATCAGCAGAAATTCTGGCTTTAACAGATGTGTTTCTCCACGACTCTCCTGTCTCCTGAGAAATGTTGTCTGTAACTTCCTGGTCTTGGGTGATTGATCCCTTATCATCTAGAGGTTCAAGGATATCGTGACTAGATGGGCTCATTGTTTCTTGGAAGTGCCTGGTTTCTACAGAAATGAAAACTCATAAATTTTGGATTCTTCCCATGAGAGTCAGGATGCTTGTGCCCTCTAGCTTCTGACATATACAGATAGCTCACATCTCCACAGAGGGTCTGTTTCCCAGGATTCCTTGTATGTCTTAAACTTCCAAACTTTTATTCTCTGCGATGAATCAAAGAATGAAAAAATCCCCAATATTATTATAGGTAATCCTTTACAGGGCAGATGATGGCAGAGGTGGGACCAGTTTCTTCCATCATAGAAGCCAATGTGGTATATTATTTATTTCTTTAGAAGGTTTTGTGTAAGATTTTTATTTCTTATCTACCCTTCACCATAACATCCGGGTAGGGGGGTAGATTATAACAATAGAATACATAAAAGTTACAATTATAAGAACAAGTAGAATTGTTCCAGCAAGGATAGAACAATATAAATATAGCCAAAGAGGTGGATCCCACAAAATGAAAAGCCTTATCTGTGAAAAGCCAGGGTAATGGGCCGCATCTTCAGAATACAGCAACAGCCATACATGAAGATGCAAGACACATCTCTGTGAGGATGGTGTTCCACAATATAGGGACTGACACAGAGAAGGCCATCCGCCAGACTGCCATTCCTGGAACTACTGAGGTGGGTGGAAATAGCAAACAACCCACTTTGCTGATTTTAACACCTGAGAGGGTTGGAAGGGATGGAAATGTCCATTCAGATATTTGAGGCCCAACTTGTATATTTGGTTACTAAATAGTCTCTTTGACCTGATACAGATGTGCTTAGCTTCAGAAAGTTGGTGGTCTCATATGCCTCATATCCTGGAGTTAATTCCAATTGCTTTACTGTCAACGGAAACAGGAATACAAAAAGTTCTAGAAATAATACTTTGGCTGCTAAAGTTTAAAGTAACTACTAGTAGCTTGAGACAAAGATTCTAGCTCTTAATCATCATCATCACTATGCAACAGTTTTCAAGCTTAAACATTTTTCATTTTCTTCTCTTTATGAGCTGCTCCTTTCTGTTCAGATCAGGCCTCAGCACAATAATGTAGCATTTGGGGAAAAAGACACAACCCAGTAAGCCTGCACTGGAAGCCAAGATGGAGAAGATCTCCACAGCCACCATGGATTTCCCCTTGGTGCTCAAGTAGGCTGGAACAAAGGACAACCAAACACAGCAAAACAACAACATGCTGAAGGTGATTGACTTGGTCTCCTGGAAACTGTCTGGCAACTTCCTGGATAGGAAGGCCACAATGAAGCTCACAATGGCCAGGAAACCCATAAAGCTAAGGACACAATAAAACATTGTGTCTGAACCTTCATTACATTCCAATACAATTTTGTCAGTCATTAAGTGCATGTTGAAACCTGGGAAAGGGGGAGAAGTTGCCAGCCACACAGTACAAATAATGGTTTGGAAAAGGAAGCATGATAGAACAATGAATGTTGCCAGCTTTTTCCCCATCCACTTCCTCCCTTTGGATTCTGGCCTGGTAGCAATGAAAGCTAGAACCACGGTGATGGTTTTGGCCAACATGCAAGAAACGGCCACTGAGAAAATGATGCCAAAAGCAGGTTGTCGAAGGGGACACACCAACTTCCCTGGCCGGCCAATGAATAGCAAAGCACAAAGGAAGGAGAACAGGAGGGAGACTAGAAGAGTGTAGGAGATGCTGCGGTTGTTGGCTTTGACAATAGGTGTGTTATGATGTTTCATGAAGGTTCCTAGCACCGAAGTTGTGATGGAAGAAAAAGAAAGAGCAGATATGGCCAAACCTATCCCCAATGGTTCTTCATAGGATAGGAAGGTTACATCTTTTGGAATACATAAATTCTGGTCATTGTTTGGATAATAATCTTGGGAGCATTGAAAACAGTCATCCATATCTGGAAAAGAAAATTTGCATGTCCAGACAATATACTCTTAATAAATAGAAATGGACAGATGAGAGGACGTTTTTGTGTGCTTTTTGAGCCAGTGCCAATGTTTCACATTGCCTTAGAGTGCCCCAGAAATCATGGGGTGATTTCTTACCTATTCTTGTTCTTTGAGATAATATACAGAAGTTTATTTTTATATTTCAAGAGTAAGAAAAAAAGTAAAAAATAGGATGCATTTTCTATAACCAACTGTACAGGGACTTCTTGGTCAGACAGGCATGACTGGTTATATGTATAAGCAGTGTGCAATATTATTCTATGTTATAAATCTTTTGGATTTTTCCTTCTTTTTCTTTCCAACGATACATAAAGTCTGATTTCTTTACAAAATTTAACCTTTTTAATTGTAATAGTTTGCAGTTTTCCACTCACACTACCACTTCACCAATAAGCTTGGGGGCACCTATTAATTTAGCAGCTCACTCATAAGCGGGTGGTGCATGAGTCATTCTAGCTCCTTGGAGGGCTGCATGATGGGAATAATACCAAATTTCTGCTCGCACATTGGTTTTGATCATCCACACCAAGGGAATATCAAACCTAGCTCTGAAGGAGTGTTCCCTGTCTGAATAGTGCAAGATAGGCATTCACTCCCCTCTTGTTTTATGAGGTGCTATACAAAAGTTGACACACATATAGGCCATAGCTTCTGTACTCTTATCAGCAACCATCACTATCACTAAATTGCAGACAACTTTAAGGAAGTGTGTCACACCTTGGTGGATCAAAGCCAGCAGACCCACTTAAACTCATGGACCTGAGTTAGTTAAGTCCATCAATTTCAGTGAGTCAATGGTGTGCACGACTAACATTGCATTAGGGATAGGGGTAGAAATTTGATTCACTTTGCACTTAAAGCCAAATGTATGAAATCTGCATTTTCCAAAGCAATATGGGACTGAATCATAGCCATTCTTAAGAATTCACACTTATCCAAATGTTGCAATACAGTTCACCACAAAATGTTTACAAAAATGCACAAGAATTTGTGCATTAGTCAAATAAAATGTGTTTTATTCACATTCACACTAAAATAATGATGCATTTTCATCAGGATTTTCTTTTTTTTAAAAAAATCACAAATTGCTGCAGAATTGTGGAGAATTGAATTTAAGATTGGAAAACTGAGAAAGTAAGAGAACCGAAACGGACAGATCCTTCCATCGCTAAATTGTATACAATACAATATCTTTGATAAATTCTGTTCTTGACATTTCTTACCCTTCTCATTTGAAATCTTCCCTTCTGGACATGGATGGCAATCATAGCAGCAAAATGGCTCCCCTTCCTTTTTTCTCTTTCTAGATCCTGAATAGCAATTGTCATTACACAGAGAATGTGGTTGGGCCTATCATGAATGAAACAAGGAATGATGTAATATTTGAGGGGGGAGTTATATTTCACAATTTACTTCTGTTTCTTGCTCTGGCCTTTTCGTTGGATAGATTTACAAAGCTGATGACTGAAACACCAAATCACTACGAAGAAAGAATTTTATTTTCAAAATTCTGCCAGGTGAAAATCTGAAGTTGAAAATCGTGGTTTGCATGAGTGTCAAATAATTGATGGGGGCAGGGAGAGGAGAAAGTAAGAGAGGTATTTAGTGTCCAGTGGACATTTGTATGGACCTTACCTGGTTAAATCTCCTGGACCACACAATGGCATCCTCATGAATGGTAAACAGTTTCTCTATAGGAGCTTGTGGGTTGATCTTTCCAACTTTAACTCTAAGAAAGGACCGGTTTGGAAATGTGACCCAGTTTATAATATCATATCCACCAACAAACTCTCCATTTTGGTTAAAGGAAACTTTTCCCCCAGCACTGTTGTTAAATGAGAAACTTCTCAGAAAGCGTGGAAGCTAAATGGAAAACACACACAAACAGGTAAGGATATAATCTCCTTTAGTGTACTTTTCTTGTATCTAAGTCCTTCTGAACACCAGTATATTTGTGGAAAATGTGATGTATAAAAATTGGCTATGACTGTGACTGTGTAGAAAGCAAACATATTCTCTGGGTGATAATCTTTCAAACCTGAAGTTGCTAGGAGACAACCTGTTCCCCTCATAGAGGTTCAGTCAGACCGACTGACTGTTAAACCACTCTGGCCACTGGCACTCTGTCAGGGGAATAGGAGTCTCCTCTCAGCACCCTTCACAAACTACACTTCCCAGGATTCTTTGGGGGAAGCCACGACTGTCTCAAGTGTAATAAAATTCTGGTGTGGGTATGGCCCCCTGATTAGGCAAGCCAAGCAGCTGTGAATCTGGATTTTAAAACACTGACAGTTCTTACTGAGCATGCCCAACATAATCATTGAATTCAATGTAAAAATTCTTAAGTTAATTAAAAATCAGGCAGGCTTTTTTAAAAAAAATTTAAACTGCAGAAGGTGAAGGTCAGAGTATGGGGCAAGGTCAGTAACAGGATTACATGTAACCAGTGAACACAGCTGATTTTTAATTAATTTCAACAAATTATGAGAACTCTGACAGAAAAAAGTCCAAAAGGGATCTGTGGTTTTTTCTCCCTCTCTTTTTAGACTTTGAACTCTCATTTCCCTCTGACTGTTTTGTGTATCACCATGAAAATTTACAGGTCTGTTAAGCAAGCTTTTCTGAGTTCAGGACAAGTTTTGTAAGGTTTTGTTTTGAAATGAGCTTATGGAAAGCATCAGAATGGTATGGGGGGTATTTTCAATTTAACATTGCGGAATGCGAAAAATCCATACTGGCTATAGTATACAGCCATATTCAGGTTTGACTAATGTAAATACCTTACAAGCAATTTCCCTAATACAATGTATTTTTCTATGTCACTTTCACTATCATATTCATTTTAATGCATACATTTCCCCAGTATAATGCATCTTTGTAAACACTGACTATAAGACTGCATGATAAAAGTTCAAAGAGGTGCATATTTTGAAGGATGGCCATGTTTCGGTTAGAATTAGATAAGTTCACCTTTAAATGTAAACTGAATCAAATTTTTCTCCCATCTCTATGTGAGGGTGATAGGTACTTCTTGAGACTTGCCACTCAGATGTCCAGATTTGTGGGGATCCAGACGTGGGGAACTCTAGAAGATTCCGCCTGCCACCTTCATGGGTTGACCACAGGGAAAGGAACAGGGAAGACAGATGCCTCCCCCTCCCAAGGCCTGATACAGGTAAGACTATACAAAACTGCATTAACTTTCCACACTCTTACCAACATCTGCCGACTTTCTTCTTTTATTTCATTTTTTTTGTTAAATCAATGTGTCCTTGGTTCTATCCCATTCACCTGTGTTTTGCCTCTTTGTTTCCACCTCTGGTAGCTAATATGATACTGCAAAACTGGTAACACTTATTGTCTTTGGACTTGATCATAATAATTAATAATGGAATTCCACAATAAGTTATTAATCTGGGTAGGGAGGATTTAAAATGGAAATTATTATAGACCTAAGTGCTAGGTATGTCTCAGACTTATGGTCTGAAGACATATGAGGCCACCACCTTGCTGAAGCTAAGCAAGTTTGGGTCTGGTCAGTGCCTGGATGGCAAATTGCCTAGGAACATGTATGCCTCCTTGGGTTCCATGGAGAAAGAAAGGCAGGATATACATGTAATAAATAAATAAATAAATAAATAAACAAACAAATAAATAAATAAATAATATATCCTCTATAATGAGTTTGTCAACTAATTTAAATCCAGGTGTGTTTTCAATTACTTTGTGCTGCCTCTGCACAAAGACATTTCTGTTATTTTATTTTATTTTATTTATTGCTTATTTTAAATATTATACAGCCACAAGAGTGGCTGTATACTATAGCCAGCATGGATTTTTCACATTCCGCAATGTTAAATTGAAAATACCCCCATGCCATTATGATGCTTCCCATAAGCTCATTTCAAAACAAAACCTTACAAAACACATAGTCCTGAACTCAGAAGCACTTGCTTAACAACCCTGTCAATTTTCATGGCGATACACAAAACAGTCAGAGAGAATCAAGAGTTCAAAGTCTAAAAAGAGAGGAAAAAACCTCAGAGCCCTTTTGGACTTTTTTCTCTGAGAGTTCTCATAATCTATTGAAATTCATTAAAAATTAGCCATGCTCACAGAGTACCTGTAATCCTAATACTGACCTTGCCCCATAGTCTGACCTTCATCTTCTGCAGTTTAAAAGTTAAAAAAATACCTGGCTGATTTTTAATTAATTTAAGAACTTTTGGCTGGAAGCCTATGATAACGCGGGGCATACTCAGTAAGAAGCAACTGTCAGTGTTCTAAAAGCCTCACAGCTGCTTGGCTTGCCTAATCATGGGGCAACACCCACACCAGACTTTGATTTCACATGAGACAGTCATGGCTTCCCTCAGAGAATCCTGGGAAGTGCAGTTTGTGTAGTTTGAGGAGACTCCCATTCCCCTGACAGAGTTCCAGTGGCTAGAGTGGTTTAATTGTCATCCACTCTGATTGAAGGTCTGTGAGGGGAACAGGGCGTCTCCTAGCAACTCTCAGCACCCTTCACTAACTACACTTCCCAGGATTCTTTGAGAGAAGCCATGACTGTCCAAAGTGAAATAAAGGCCTGGTGTAGATGTGGCCAGGGACAGCTTTGGTTTAAATTTGGGTGGGGGGCTACATGTGCCTGCTGTAGAATAAAAAGGTGGGGGAAACCCTGCAAAGCAATGATAATGTTCACAATGTTTTCCTTTTGCTCTCTGCTATCTTTCTGGCACCTTTTGAAGACTTTTCCTCTTTTCTTATCATTAATTTTTATTCAAATTTTCAAAAACAAAAAACAAAACAAAACAAAAACAATTAAACAACAAAATAAAATGTTGACTTCCGATTTGTCGCAGATCAGTTATAGGTCTACAATATATAACAATCTTGTCTCTTAGATTATATTATAAAATCACTTTCCTCCAGTAGTTATCTTAATTAATCATCTTATCTCATAAACATTACTTATTCTTTCCACAAAAAGTCAAAGAGAGGTTTCAATTCCTTGAGAGATATATCTTTCAATTTTTCTCCAAATAAACATGTCGATTAATCCATCTCATTCAAATCTGTTAGGTCCAATAATTTCAATAGCCATTCTTCCATTATCAATGTTAATTCCATCTTCCATCTTCAATAATCCTGTTAAGTCCAGTAATTTCAGTAGCCATTCTTCCATTATCAGTATCCCATAATAATCTTGTTGTCATAGCCATAGTCCAAATAAACATATTGATTAATCCATCTCATCAAACCTGTTAGATCCAATAATTTCAATAGCCATTCTTCCATTATCAATATTAATTCCATCTTCCATCTTCAATAGTCCTGTTCAGTCCAGTAGTTTCAGTATCCATTCTTCCATTATCAGTATCCCATATTAATCTTGCTGTCATAGCCATAGTCATATAATAAGAGTCTAATGGGAATTTCCTCCATCACAAATATTTCCTTGCCATCAATTCTGAATATGTTGCTGAAGTATTGTTGTAAAGTCATATCTCTGTTCTTCTTTTTTACAAAATGCACTGGCTCATCTCTTGAGAATTTTTCCATTGTCACATATCTGTAGTTAATTCCATAGATTTTTTCTATGTCAAGCTCCATCACATCATTCCAGTCCAGAAAATTATCCAAGACATTGATAACTTTATCTCTAATATCTTCATTAATTTCTTCAGAGACAACGTTGAATTCCAAACAATAAACTTTGTTTCTAATATCCATAAACTCCAGGTCTTTTTCCAATTCCACATTTGTTCCAGTCTCCAGGGCTTGTATCTTCCCTTTAATTTTTCTTTTCTCATCTCTAATCTGATCAATCTCCTCTCTCACAAGATCCCCTATTTCTTTAAGCTCCTGCGTCATTTTACCTAATTCAGTTTTCATCTCCTGTCTACCCTGTCTCAGGGTTTGTTTTGTTATTTCAATCTCATCCATTATTTTCTGAAACATAATTTCTTCCATGGTCTCAGCCACTTTCCTGATTGCCATTCTTAAAACCACGAAAACAAAAATTATTTCAGCCACAATTGGGTTAATATTCCAGGCTTGATGACATCACATAGACAATGCAGCCTGCCTTATCTCTTGTTTATTCAGGAATACAAAACAAATTTAGTTCCCAGCTTCGAAACAGTAAGTGGCATCGTGAACAAGTAGATTCGTCAAAATGAAATAGACCAAAAAGAAAATAGTCCCAGACATATAATACTCCAAAGTTCATAAATCAAATTTATTTATTTTTTTCCCCTCCTCGAAATAGAAATCCCTCTTCCGTTTGTATCTTTAGAATGCACTTCCAGACCAGCTTTTTGCAATAAAAACAAAGATAAGCTCTTTCAAGTTCTTTCCTCCTTAATTTCGTGAATAAAAGAGGAGTTATAAACTCACCCAGAAATTCTTTATAGCTGATTCATTGACAAATCTTTTTGCTGCAACGATTTAAACCAAGTGAAAAAAAAATAGAAAGAAGGATGCTTGCCTGTTAAAGTCCGTTTTTCTTTGAAGAAAAGATAAACGTGTCGCCTAATCAGTTAGAGCTTGTTGGAAGTCCGTCCGGCATTTGCTGGCTGAACCTTCTCTCATAAATTAATGAAATCCAGTCCTCCCAACAATAACAGGCTTTTGTGGTTAATCTCTACGTTTCTCCCTGCCCGGGAGAAAATCTTTACCAGTAAAAAAAAAAATGTTCTGACTGATTTTAAACTGAAAAAGCTTCTTCTGAGCCAAGAGCTCGACTCAGAGGCAAGCACAGGTGAAGTCACCCTTCTCGGAAGTCTGAGACTTTTCCTCTTTTAACAAGCCTTTTAAGTTGAGACCTATCCCAGTCTGCGTCTGTGTTAGAATTGCTTTAATATGTTTTCTTTAATGTTTTTAACCCTTCTTTTAAAAAAGATGTTTTTAAAGCTTTTCTAAAAATGTTTTTAATGTTCTTTTGTTTTAATGTATTTTAAGGTCTTTTTATGATGTTTTGAAGTGTTTTTATAGTTTCTGTTTGCCACCCTGGGCTACTGCTGGGAGGAAGGGTAGGATATAAGTCAAATAATAAATAAATAAATAAAGGAAAGGGGCTTCCCTTCTGCCCAATACCCACCCACACAATCTCCTCCCCCTCCCCTCCCTGCCCCTCCCCCAGGTCAGTGTTGGACTATGACCTGGAAGGCCAGGGTTCAAATCCCCACGCAGCCATGAAGCTCCCTGGGTGACCTTGGGCCAGTCACTGCCTCTCAGCCTCAGAGGAAGGCAATGGTAAAACCATCGCTGAATACTGCTTACCATGAAAACCCTATTCAAAGGGTCACCATAAGTCAGGATTGACTTGAAGGCAGTCCATTTTCATTTTCAAACATGATTGCACAGAAATAAATCCCATTGAACTCAAAAAGTATGCAAACTATCAAACCCACCCTCTGTTCTCCTCCCTCCTATTTCCTCCCTCTTGCCTCTTCCCTTGCCCTTCCTTTTCCCCTCCCTCCCCATCCCCAACCCCTTCAAATCCCCACCTTCCCCTTCCCCCTCCTCTCCCTCCCCTTCCTCCTCCCCATGGTCAGTTTTACCTATCTTAAGCATGATTGCACGGAAGTAAATACCACTGAACTCTATAAGCTTGCAAATGATCAAACCTGCCCTCCCCTCCCCCTTCCTTTGCCCCTTCCAATACGGTCCTTCCCCCTCCCCCTCTCCCATGGTCAGTTTTTCCTATCCTAACCATGATTGCTTAGGAGTAAATCCCATTGAACTCAGTAAGCATGCAAATGATCAGGACTGCTTTTCCCCTCCTTCCCCTCCTCTACCTTCCTCCCCCCTCCCCTCTTCCTTCTTCCTCCTCCCCTGCCCACTCCAGCCCTCCCGCCCTGGTCAGTTTTACCTATCCTAAGCATGATTGCATGGGAGTAAATCGCACTGAATTCAATAAACATGCAAATGATCAAACCTGTCCTTCTCCCCTTCCTGTCCTGCCTGCTCCCATCCCAGTTCTTCCCTCTGTGTTCCCTCATCCCCTGTGGACAGTTTCACCTATTCTGATTGCAGGAGAGTAAATCCCACTGAACTCAGCAAACTTGGACAGGATCCCATTTCTTACCTCCCGGATTAAAAAGCAGGGAAATTCACTAATAGGCAAAAAACCTTGTGGCACATGTTACCAAATTCTTCCAAGCTACACAGGAAGTGGATTGGACTGTGAAAGACCAACCCAAATGGTGCTTGTATTCTGACAAATTTGTAGGGCAGTCCAATATCTCAGAAAGGAGTTCAGGTCTCCTACTCCCCTGGTGCATTCACTATAGCTGCCCAATTTCACTGCTTTTTAAAGTTTGATAGAAATATCTGTGGGCTATATAGCTACGTTCTTAAACCGCAAGGGTTTTTTTTGCCTATTAGGGTATATTTTAAGTGATATTAAACCAAGTCATACTCAGAGAAGACAGTGAAAAGCTATGGACTTCCTTAAGTCCATTCATTTCAGTAATTCGTCTACAATAACACTGAATACTTCCCTGTGTTTCTAATATTTTGTTGTAAATCTGCAAGGGAAAATTTATTGATAAGCTATTATTATCATTATCAGTATTTCTGCAGAGCCTAGGACCTGTATTGTTGCATCAAAAGTTTTGGTGAGCTCTCCTGCATTTGCGTGCTCAAGAAATTACCTGATACAGCTGCCGATTCAAAAACTCTTGACTTCCTCTCATTGATGTGTGTTTTAATTTAGATGAATGCATGGCATGCAAAGCCTGTGCTGCAGCATAGACTGCATTGTAGATGCTGTAGCTGTGGGAAGTCATGCTCATTTCAAAAATAGACGCAGGAAGGTTCTCCAGCTTCTCCTCACCAGTGCATATGTCCTCATTCCACATGTCATCCATGGAGCTGGGGAACAAACAGTCAAATGCTTGTCCCCAGAAGTCCCTGATGAAGCCATCTTCTTTCTCAGATGTATGATTTCTCATCAGAAGGAATTGTTGGAATCCCAACACCTTCTCTGAGTGAACTGTAATGGACAGAGCACCATGAATGAAGTTTATGTTGCAATGTTTTTGATAGGGCAATGATATAAAATCTATCTCTGCAGTCAAAATCCAGACTTTAGCTTTTGGTATGTCCTCAAATTCTAACAAACAGAATGTATTTCTCAAATGTACCGTGCTATAAATTTCATCATGAAAGATCACAACATTGGCTGTGCTATCCAATATAAAACGAAATGCTTTGGGCAACTCCGCCATCATTTCATTAAGGTCATCAGAAAATTCAACTTGGGGTAACGTTTCTATAAAGTCAAAGCAGATACCTTTCTGAGAATATATGGGGATTATCTTCTCTAGAAATGTCTGTGCATATTCAAAATGGATATAAAGCACTCCAATCCATATCCACCTGAAATGCAGCAATAACTGGAGAATTCCCATGAATTGCTTTATCCCACTTGGGAACATCCAGTGGGAGAAATCTGCTTTATTGTCGTTATCCACTTCTGGAGCAAAGCTATATGTGAACTAGATAAAATAACAAAACATTGTGCAGCGTAATACAGATTTCTTTCAAAAATAAACTAAATTTGTGTACATATGCAGACACAAACAGTGATACACAGGCCAAATTGTGATGTGTGCCACCAAGCATCATCTACGATTTAACCCTCATTTCTTGTATTTAACGTCTTCATTCATTACCCTTACTGTGTTATGACAAACTGGTTGCACGCTACCATGGAATAGAGGTGATACATAAAGTTTTTTTTTTTTTTTTTTTTTCAATAATTTTTATTCAGATTTTCATAAAACATACAAGACAAAATCATAAAACATTCAAAGACAAAAAACAAAATCAAAAATAGTTAAACAAAAAGAAAAAAAGAAAAAAAAAACAAAAATAAAAAATAAAGAGTAAAATATTGACTTCCCATTTGTCAAAGATCAAATCAGTTATAAGTCTATAATATATAACAATCCTGTCTCTTAAGTCATATTATAAAATCACTTTCCTCCAGTAGTTATCTTACTTAATCATCAAATCTCATAAACATTACTTTATTCTTTCCACAAAAAGTCAAAGAGAGGTTTCAATTCTTTAAGAAATATATCTATCAATTTTTTTTCCAGATAAGCATATCGATTAATCCATCTCATTACTAATTATGATAATCTTATTGTCATAACCATAGTCAAAATAAACATTTCAATTAATCCATCACATCAGAATCTGTTAGGTTCAATAATTTCAGTAGCCATTGTTCTATTATCTCTATTAGTTCCATTTTCCATCTTCCATCTTCAGTAGTCTTGTTAAGTCCAGTAATTTCAATATCCAATCTTCCATTATCAGTATTCCATAATAATCTTGCTGTCAAAGCCATAGTCATATAGTAAGAGTCTGATGGGGATTACCTCTATCCCAAATATTTTCTTGCCATCCATTCTGAATAGGTTGCTGAAATACTGCTGTAAAATCATATCTCTGTTCTTTTTTTCAAAATACACTGGGTCATCTCTTAAAAGTTTTTCCATTGTCACATGGCTGCAGTTAATTCCATAGATTTTCTCTATATTGGGCTCCATCACATCATTCCAGTCCAGAAGATTATCCATGCCATTGATAACTTTATCTCTAGAATCTTCATTCATTTCTTCAGAGATAACATTGAGTTCCAAACAATAGATTTTATTTCTAAAGTCCATAGACTCCAAATCTTGTTCCTGTTCCACGTTGGTTCCAATCTCCGGGATCTCCTCTCTCACAGGGACCCCTATTCCAGTCTCCAGGGTCACCTCTCTCACAGGGACCCCTGTTCCAGTCTCCGGGGTCTCCTCTCTCACAGGGACCCCTTCCAGGGTCACCTCTCTCACAGGGACCCTTATATCTTTAATCTCCTGCTTCATTTTACTCAATTCAATTTTCATTATCTCAATCTCATCCATTATTTTCTGAAACATAGTTATTTCCAGATTTTCAGCCACTTTCTTAATTGCCATTTTAAAAGAAAAATATAGGAAAACCACTTCTTATTTCAGCAACAATTGGGTTAATACTCCAAACTTGGTGACATCACAGTATAAACAGAGCAGACAGCCTTATCTCTCCAATAGTTAAGTAAACAAAATGCAGTTCCCAGGATCGAAACAATTAATGGCAATCGTCAAGAAACAGATTCGTCAAAATAAAATAGACCAAAAAGAGAGTAGTCTCAAAACAGTATAATATTTTTCAAAATAAAAATCTGGAATAGAAATCCCTCTTCTGTGTATATCTTTAGAATGCAAATCCAGGACAGCTTTTTGCAACAAAAACAGAGATAAGCTATTAATTAGTGCGTAGCAGAGAGAAGTTATGGCTCCCCAGTGAGATGTCAAAAACTGATCAATCTGGCAAATCTCTTTTAAACAGCAACAATTTAAGTCAAGTAAAAGAAAAATATAGAAAGAAGGGTGCTTGCCTGTTAGTGCGTTCTCTCTTAGAAGATAAGGTGAACGTTCGCTTTATCAGATAGAGCTTGCTGTTAAAAATCCGTCCCACCTTCGTCGGCTGGACCTCGTCCCATAAATTAATGAGATCTGGTCGTCCCAACAAAAATAGGCTTTGAGGTTAATCTCTTCGTTTCTCCCTACCCGGGAGAAGTTTAATCAGTCAAAAAAAAAAGAAAAAACTGACTGATATATCTGAATAAGCTTCTTTTGAGTTTTTAAATAACCAAATAAATTTCAATACATTTCAATATTTGTCTCCAGTGAGTAAAACAACTCATGTTTCCTCCTCTGTCCATGATTATTTAAGCATTTAAACAGTCTAAGGAAAAAAGAATGGTTGAAAGCATTCCACTCTCTGATTGACCAGTAAGGGTCTCACACATGTTCAATGCAGGGAGAGTAGAAGCTGGAAGGTCATTTGAACTAGGCCTACACATACAGAGAGAAACAGCCATATTTTCACAAGACTGGACATGGAGAAGAAAGTATCACATGTAGATTTTGCTGATCCTCCAATTTTTGGAGACATGGGTAAGGAGCCACCACAGGGGACCTTCTTCAAAGGCATGAGTCCTTCATCTCTGCTGTGTTCACCACCAGGACATGGAGACCATGTTCACCTGACCAAACCATTACACACACATTATAATTAACAGGTTAATTCCCAATGAAAAGAGCACCTTGCTCTGTTCATTTCACCTACTCTGTCAAATGTACTGGAGTTAAGAAGCACTAATGTATTAAATGTATGGAATGCCAGTGCCTGTTTTCAGCAGAAACAAATAGCAAAGAAGTTCCATAACAGATTGAACTTTTGTCTTTAGAAGAATCCTAGATGGAATTCAACCTCATATTCAGCAATTCAAACATGCAAATGTCCTGAACGTAGCCTGATATAGTATAGACCTCACAAAACATGCCTATTTGATTTTGGTGAATGTTTAAACAGGCTTTGAAAGTGAAGAAACGCTTTACATAGGAATATAGGCAGCTGCCTTCTTCCAATTCAGTCTGTACGTTTAGCTCACTGTTGTCTGACTGGAAGTAGCTTTCCAGGGTCTCTGGTAAAGTTCTTACATGTCACTTGCTATGGGATTCTCTCAATTGGATATGCCAGAAACTGAACTTGGGAACTTCTTTATGCAGTAAATATGTGTTGCCCAGGGATCGGGGATAAATGTGGTTTCCTTTGCATTTGAATACAAAACTCCCTAATTCACAACTCTTGAAATTTTGTGATACTATCCTCCAATCAAAAATGTGTTCACAAAATGCTTATTTTAGTACAAATAATATATGCTTACATTAGTTGCTTGCAAAAATGTGTATATTATGCAAGATTGCAAACAAATATATATATATATATATTAGGAAAAATGTAAATTTAATTGCTGACAATTTTTTGTGAGTGCTTTAAATTCTCAGACTGATATTGAAGACATGATCTAAACTGAAGATTGAAAAAACGAGAAACAGGGAGAAAACAAAATTGTCAGTTTCCCCCCATCTCTACATCTACCCATTGAGCAACTCTCATTCCCCCCCCAGTCCATTTCTTTGTTTCAGTCACTGCTCAGACTTCAACAATTCATCTGAAAGGGAAGGATGTTGAATGCCATTTTAAACTCCTGCATTCCAAGGTCTCATCTTACCTGTGGAATTTTGTAGATGCCCATAACTGTTGCCATGCGGAGACCAATGTTAGAGTTAGGTCCCCCAATAACTGCTAGCAGGTTGTTCTGTACATCACATTTGTAATTAGGGATGAATCTGTCTTTTGTGGAGAGAAATTCCATTATGGCTTGATAGGTAAATAATGGGGAAAAATTATTATTATAGATGTGGAAGCCCAGGGTGGCATTGGGTAAGATCTGTGGATTTTCATTGATCTCCTTTACAGCAAATACTAAAGCCAGGATGTGCTGGTAGATGTGAGTTAGCACCCTGTAATTAGAATTTAAAGCTTTGTCATTGCATTTGCTTCAGAATCACAAGCCTTACATTTTGGATCATGATGGAATATATAAATCATACATTGAAATGAATAAAGCTAAGTTAGTTATGGCTATTGAATTCAATGGATCTACTCTGAGTAGGACTAGCATTGAATGCCACACTAAATGTCTGTTGACAATATTGCTCTAAGATTATATAGCCCTAGTCTAGGAAAGGGGTTAGATAGTGACAAGCACATATATAATTTTAATGGCTCAAAATCTTCTCCCAAAATAGCCTCTGCTTTGGAAGTTAACAATTAGTACAAGTAACCATACATGCACAATGTTGAATGTTGAACACCAGCAAGCACTCATTTCTGACTCAGTAACTCCCAGGAGTGTCAAAATTGAGATGGTTTCTCCATTTGACATAGAATCCTGTAATATGGAGTTCATGAAGCTGATTTATGCATAGTTGTAAAAGATAAATAGGTAAAATATTCAAATCCTTACATGGTTTCACCAGCCACTAGCTGGTTAGGATTCTTTCTCAGAGACACCTGTTCATAAGAGATGGAGATCTGAGAAATAATGCCAGGAATGATGAGGTCTCCTTCTTGATAATATTTATGAAAAATAGGCATAGGCTCTTTGATGTCACATAAAAGGATAGGAATATCGCACACACCAAAAGGCAGCAGGACTAAGACAAACACCACCAATATCACCATCTCTCATGCATAAAAAATCTTAGTTCTGGAACCAATTGATTTATCGTTACATAGACATTCAGTTGTATGTGTGTAGCAGTCTTATTTGCATGGCCAGTCACTTGGCTGATTGGAAGCCAGGACCTGACAAAGAAAAGGAAAACAGAAAAGAAAAAAGGAATCAGCAATGAGAACAACAGAGCCCGGTCTGTAGTCTATAATCCCTGCTTTGAATGGCAAAGGGTATATTAATATCACTCATTCTTTTAACTTCCTAGCTTTGCTGAGACTGTGAGTTCAAATCCCCGCTAGTGGCTCCTGGAGTTCCTTAGGGACTTTGAGGATGAGAAGTAACCCTGGCTAACTGGATAATTACAGTTGATATAATGACCTACTCAGAGTTATAAGATTGCATATGCCAACATGTTTATCATACCTCAGAAAAAGTCTTCTTATCTCCTCCAAGGTGGGGCAGCAAGAGACACAAAGGGTTTTTAATGGCCCTCAGGAAGAAGCGGCCACCAGAAGATGAGGCCTTGGGAAAGAAAGGGGGACCACTTTACAAAGTCAATGTTTATAGAGGCAACATGTGGTACAAACTGGGCCATTCTTCCCTCCCCAAAAATCTTGGAACACTTTAAAACATAAATGTGAACTTTGATTAACGTGGACTAAATCTTTCCCCCATATTTGGTATTACCGTCCTGATGCCAGGATGTATGAGACAGTCAGATAGTGGAGGTTGAGAAATAGTGAATGGGGGTGAAGGGTCTTGCTAGGATGCTTCCCATCAGAGCTCACCTATTAGGCAAAGTAGCAAGGGAGGGTGGGCCAAAAGGACTGGTTAGCCCCATACTAAAGTCAAACTATTAGCCTATGCAGCACTCCTGATTGGCTCAGGTATGCTTGAATATGGAGGGCCCTCTCCTTCATTTCTATTGTGGGGTTATACCCTGGTTTCAATCCTTGGACCTCTTTCCCATACAATGTGAGCTCCCTCAACCAGCTAGGGCTTCTCCTGCAAACCTTGTGCTCCTGGCATGTATTATTTGGTATTCAGACTGGGTTCACAAAAAATCCCTCATGGTGTGGCTGATTCATGCTTCTGTGACTGAGTGCTTAGGGAATTGGTTAGGACAGGGATGTGGCCTTCTGGATGTTTTTGGGTTACAGCTTCCATCATCCCTGACAATTGTCCATGCTGGATGGGGCTGTAGTCCAACAACCTGGGGAGAGACAATTGTTCTGCATCAGTGGGTTAGGATGTTTGCAGTGTGGGCTTGTGCCATGGGCACTCCTTCTCATTTATCCCTCCCATGAAATCACTGGCACTTGATAAGTGAGCATTGGTAGATGATGATGGAGACAGACATGATTATATTAAGTACCCACTCTTATCCAGCTGGTCCTGTCCTTTCTCACAACCAGAGAAGCAGACTCAGGACTTGAAGACTGGGTTTTGCATAAGACTTTATTCTAGAAGTCAGCACAGGGACGAAGCATCAAAACATATGTGGCATATCAGGATACAGAACAGATACAAATAGGCATGGAGGCAGTAATGAAGAGTTGTTGCAACAACCTTAGCATGCCCAGACATGGCACTTTACTTGCCTGAGCTAACTCTAGCACCTTCCAGTCTTGAAAGTGAGATGGGGACTTCTCCTGGGAAGAGATGCAGATTTGTTTAACAGAAGCCATCTTTTATCCAGTCTGTGTGACTTTAGAGTAATGGTTCTGCCAAGCTATCCTCATTCTTATCTCTCTGAAAGAGGCCAGTCAGTTCATTAGAGTCTATCTGTTCAAAGCCCAAGTCTGGGCTGGGTGCCAGTGAATATTCTTCTCACTTAATCAGAGGTGAAGGGGGGTTACTGATATGAACAAACTCATTAGGCACAGAGCTGCGAGAGGTTTCTGGAAGCACTTCCCCCATAGCTCCAAAAAGACAGTAGATCCATCATCTGTCTGATGTTCATCAGAAGGGAGTTCCAAGTGTAGGTGCCACCACACTAAAGGCCCACTTCCTAATTTGTGCGGGGCAGATCTCATGATCTGTTGGGTATGTAAGAGGTGAGACAATATTTTATGTATCCTAGTCACAAGCTGGTTCACAGTGGGTTTTCAAAGGGTCTAAAACTGAATTCCCTAGATTAAACACGTCCTTGACAATACATTTGGTAGGTGGACAGCTACTTGAGGGTCAGTGGAAGCTGAGAAATGAGCCTTACTAATTGTTGGGACAAAATAGAAATTTGTGGATGGAGAGAGAGAATTATGAACAGCAGCATCCCATACTGCAATATTCTGTTGCACTTATAAAAGGTTGTTAAGCCAATATTCTCCCTATAGTATTTATACATAAGGGACAGTTGGTTTCTTAGCATCTTTTCCAACATATTATAACCAGGGGACAGAATTTAATTTGTTCCTTTTGTCTCAAGGGAAGAGCCCCAAATTAAAACTACGCCATTTGATACTGAAACAGCCTTGACCACCACTGTCAGGAGATAAAGAAATTGCAACCCTGTTGATTCTCCCTGATCTCTCAGCAATGCTTGGATCAACTCTGTTAGATGGGTGTAGGGAGCACAGTGATATGTTAGTTCCACTCCTACCTGCTGGGCCAATTCCAGGAGGTGACATTGGGGAAGGTACCTCTTCTTGAGCTCACAGCATCATTTCTTTCAAATACCACAATGCTAAATCCCTGATGCTTTTCAACAGCTATATAAAGTAGAAATGGGGAAAGTTTGGCCCTCCAGATGTTGTTGATCTCCAGCTTCCATCAGAACCTGTCAATATGGCCAAGGGTCAAGAAGGAGCATCTGGAGAACCACAGGTTCCCCACTGCTGTGATAAATGCACAATCAATTCTCCATGGAACACATGCCATTGAGGGATGCAGCCAACACTGCTGCGCACACACATTTGCCTGAATGTTCATAAGAAACAGTGACATGCCTTTCAATAAACCCAGTACTGTGTCTATTTTTTCTTTTTTGCATGTAGCAACCACAATATTCAGTGGGATCCTGCTCAGGGAGGAGATTTTGCTTGGGAGCTCAGATCAGAACATTAGTTAGCCATCCCTGAGGTAAACTACCAAACACACTGATGGAGCTTTATAAAGGAATTGCAATCTTCATGCAAATATAATAAATAACCATTATTTGCCTTCCATTGTACCCCCAAAAAGGTTCTACTTGTGCAGATCCAATTCACAATAATTTACACTAGTGCAAGACCTGTAGAAAGAGAATCCCTGAGGAGAATTGTAGCAAGTGCTTTCAAACAAAAGCCACACCAGAAGACACAGAAACTTTGTTCAAAATATTCTCTTTACTAGCTGCTCCTTTTTGTTCAGATCAGGTCTCAACATGATATTGTAGCATTTGGGGAAAAAGATGCAACCCAGTAGCCCTGCACCAGATGACAAGATGGAGAAGATCTCCACAGCGACCATGTATTTTCCTTTGGTGCTAAGGTAAGTTGGAACAAAGGACAACCAGACACTGCAAAACAACAGCATGCTGAACGTAATAAATTTGGCTTCATTAAAAGTATCTGGTAACTTCCTGGCTAGGAATGCCACACTGAAACTGATAGTAGCCAAGAAGCCCATAAAGCCCAAGACACAATAAAACATTACATTGGATCCTTCATTACATTGTACGATTATTTGATTTATTTCTGAATGCATATCAACTTCTGGAAATGGTGGAGAGATTGCCAGCCAACCAATAGAAAGAATAGCTTGCACAAAGAGGATGAGATAACTATAGAGGCAGCCAGCTTTCCCCCCAACCATTTCCTCACTTTGGAACCTGGTTTGGTGGCCATGAAAGCTAGAATCACTGTGATGGTTTTGGCCAACATACAAGAAACAGCCACAGAGAAGATGATGCCAAAAGCAGTTTGTCGAAGAAGACATGTCACCATATTGGGCTGGCCAATGAATAGGAAAACACAAAGGAAGCAGAGCAGGAGGGAGAGGAGGAGAGTGTATGAAAGTCTCCTGTTGTTGGCTTTGACAATAGGTGTGTCATGGTGCTTCATAAAAGTTCCTATCATCATAACTGTGATGGAAGAAAAGGAAAGAGCCAATGTGGCCAAACTGACCCCCAAAGGTTCTTCATAGGATAAGAAATGCATAAACTTTGGAATGCAGAAGTCCTGGTCATTGTTTGGGTAATGATCTTCTGGGCACAAAAAGCAGTCATCCATGTCTGGAAAAGAAAATGTGCATATCCACATAAGATATACCAGCTCAGGATTGCAGAGCCCCTCGCATGATGGGTGCCTGGCTTAACTTTTGAGTAAAAAGTATGCAGTCTTTTCTTGCAAGTATATTTGTAGCATACTAGGATATATCCTTGACTTTGAAAGATAATATAGAAGAACTATTATTGGGTTCTATGCCTCTTTGACACCCCCCCAGGTTCAGACAGAAGAAACAATAGTTTAAGTTGAGGCAACTAAATTAGAATGAAGCAATACCTTAAACTAAGGATGAGAGTCATGTTGCCAAAACATTTTATGGTCAGAAACTCTGAAGTTGCTATCCTCATATTTTAATGTGTTGGAAAAGCAATCCTCATTTTGTGACACCTTTATATGCCTGTTGAGATTTTGTGCCTGGCCCAATAATGGTTTTTAACATTTCTCATCATCATCATAAAATAAGATATTATGAAAACAAAGCACTAATTAATACAGAAGATGGTTAAGGCTCCAAGCCTCCATATTAAGCCCAACAAAATTAATAAGACCATAAAAAGATAAGCAGACAAAAAGACCCATTCTGTTCTCACAGTGACCACCCAGATGCCTTTGAGAAGCCTATTCTATTTCTTGTGATCCCCATTCATCGGCATTTTGAGGCATAATGCCTCTTTTACTGGAGGTAATACTAACAGCCATGAGTTTGTCAAATCCCTTGTTATAACTCTCCAGGTTGGTGATCATCACATCATCTTGTGGCAGCAAACACCAGATCTTAGTTCTCAGCCTTGTGTGTGTTTTCAGCCCCAGAAATTATCTGGGAAAAGCTCTTGGAATGTAAATTAATAAAGTAAGTAGCTAATAAAAGAAGCAAAGGCTCTTATTATAGACTCTGACTGATATTCCCATTTTTATGACCTGTTTAACTTTAAATATTAGAAAGAGAGATTGAAGGAGAGAGACACTCCCACATGCCTCAGGGCTCAATGAAAATGTTATCCCTTAACTGTGGCAACGTCTTAACATTTAAACAATAAGTGATGTCCAAATACTGAATCACAGCCAACACATTTGTTAAACCTTAAATAATAATAACAAATAATAATAAAGTTTATTTTTCAGTCGCCTATCTGTCCGGGTTAGGGACACTCTAGACGAACAACAAGAATAAAACAATACATATATATATCAACATAATCAATTTTAAACTAAAAAATCATCCTTTAAATCATATAACATAGAATTACTCTATCCCAATCTTGTAGAGCTGCCTGAACAGCCAGGTCTTCAAGGTTCAGCGATAGCTGGAAAAGGAGGGAGCGTGTCTGAGATCAAAAGGGAGGGTGTTCCAGAGGGTGGGGGCCACAACAGAAAATGCCCTCTGTCTGGTCCGCACCAGCCTAGCTGTCCTCACCGGTGGGACCGAGAGAAGGTCTTGCGAGGCTGATCTCGTCAGGCGGCACAATCGGTGATTCTGGAGGCATTCCTTCAAATATACTGGGCCAAAACCGTATAGGGTTTTAAAGGTCAACACCAACACCTTGAATTGGGCCCGGTAAACAACTGGTAGCCAGTGAAGATCTAATAACACTGGGGTAATATGATCCCAGCGACGGCTATGCGTGATCAAGCGTGCCGCCACATTCTTTACCAGCTGTAATTTCCGGACCGTTTTCAAGGGTAACCCCACGTAGAGCGCATTGCAGTAGTCTAAGCGAGAGGACACCAGGGCATGTATCACTTGGGGGAGCAGATGAACAGGAAGGTAGGGTCGCAGTCTCTGTATCAGATGTAATTGATACCAAGCTGCCCGGCTCACTGCTGTAATCTGAGCCTCCATGGACAGCTGGTAGTCAAGAATGACCCCAAGACTGCGGACCTGGTCCTTCAGGGGCAAACTTACCCCATTAAGCATCAGGTCAGTAATTCCTAATTTCCTTTTATCTCCCACAAGTAATACCTCAGTCTTGTCGGGGTTCAGCTTCAGCCTATTCTCTCCCATCCATCCACTTACGGATTCCAGGCACTTGGACATGGTGTTCACAGCCAACTCCGGTGATGACTTAAATGAGAGATAGAGCTGAGTGTTATCTCCATACTGATGACACTGCAACCCAAAGCTCCTGATGATTGCCCCCAGCGGTTTCACATAGATGTTGAATAGCATGGGAGAGAGGATAGAACCCCTATCCAATGCCCTCCTCATATCATCCACCAGAGCGACCAAGGCTGTTTCTGTTCCATGACCAGTCCTGAAACCTGATTGGTATGGATCTAAATAATCCATTTCCTCCAAGTGTGTCTGTAACTGCGCAGCCACCACCCTCTCAATCACCTTGCCCAAGAATGGTAGGTTAGAGACTGGGCGAAAGTTGTTTAACTCCTGGGGATCCAAGGATGGTTTTTTTAGGATGGGCTTTATTACCACTTCCTTGAGGGCTGGTGGCATTGCACCCTCTTGCAAGGATGCATTCTCCACCACCTTGATCCCTTCACTCAGTCTCTCTTTACAGCTCATGATGAGCCATGAAGGGCAAGGATCAACCAGACAGGTGGTTGGCTTCACAGTACCGAGCACCTTCTCCACTTCCTCAGAGAGAAGAGGCTGAAACCGATCCCAATGGACCGGAATGCAACTGGCCGACTCTGGCCCACTTCCTGTTTCCACGGCGAGCGGAAGCATGCTCTTCAGGTGCTCAATTTTATTGGCAAAGTGTTTAGCAAAAGTATCACAGGAGATTTTAGAATGTTCCGTGGGTTCCTGAGCAACTGGACCGACCAGGCTTCGGACCACTTGGAACAATCTCCTGGGACAGCACTCTGCCGACGCAATAGAGGCAGCAAAGAAATTTCTCTTTGCTGCCTTTGTTGCCACCTGGTAGGCAGCTATTGCTGCTCTAACCCGTATCCGATCGTCTTCAGTGCGAGATTTCCGCCACCGGCGCTCAAGTCGTCTCACCTCCTGTCTCAGACCCCGCAACCGTGGCGTGTACCATGGTGCTGTCTGAGTTCTATTCAGGGGGAGAGGACGTTTCGGAGCCACCCGGTCCACTGCCCCAGTGACCTCCTTATTCCACTCCATCACTAGGGATTTGACCGGGCGACCTTCAGTCAGCTCCATATCCCCCAGCGCATTCAGGAATCCCTTGGGCTCCATCAGGCGTCTGGAGCGGACCATCCTAATGTTGGAATTGCGGCTTGCCTGTCAGGGCAATGCCACTGCGTATAACAGGAATGAACAGAGACAGAACGCTAGAAGTGGTGAAGATGAATCTTTTACTGATGCAATAGCTTACAGATACACAGATACACGAGCTCTCTCCTTCACATACATCAAATGCACCTCCCACACCCTGAGCTGTTTCTATGGAGTTATATAGCCTTGGCAGCTTTCCTGCCCAGCCACCTGCAGCCTTCGGTCTGCTCTCTGTCCTTGAGCCCCAGAGTGTGCTTATTTTAACCCTGTCTTGACTCTGTCCATGTCTTTTGGAATACATCATGTCTCAGCATTCTAACACCTAATAGGTCCTTGTCCCCTGCGGAGGGCGTGCGGCATTGAGAGATCTATATTCACCAGATACTGATCTGACCATGACATGGGGCTAGAAGAATTTACCCCCATTTTCAGAGCACTTTCTTCCCCTCCTGAGACAAATACAAGGTCGAGAGCATGTCCGGCTACATGGGTAGGCCCTATATTACTAAGGTGCAGATCCCAAGAAGTCATGGTTTCCATGAAATCCTGAGGGGCTCCTGTGAGGACAGCCTCGGCATGTACGTTAAAATCCCCCATCACCACAAGGTTGGGGGAGAGTAACCGCACAGCCGAGGTCACCTCGAGCACCTCAGTCAGGGATTCTGCGGGGTACACAAGTAGAATCCCTAAACTGCCCTTTGGGCCCAACCTCCAGTACATGCAATCAACAAACTTGGTCTCATGGAGAGGGGGTCTGGCGAAACACAAAGATTCCCGGTAGATAACTGCCACACCCCCTCCCCGCCTACCAATCCTCGGCTGCTGTGCATATCAGAAACCGGCTGGACACATGGCCTCAAGTATAGGGGCTGAGGCCTCATCCAGCCATGTCTCCGTAATACATACCAGGTCTGCGTCCTCATCCAGGATCATATCATGGATGAGTGATGTTTTCTGTACCACAGACCTGGCGTTACACAACAGCAGTCGAAGATTGGATGGAGTTCTGCTTCCCCCAGTTATCTTCTGGTGGTCAACACGCCCAGAACAAGGGATGGATATTAAGCATCTATCCCTAGTTCCCCAATGCCGGCTTGGCCTGTTGGCCACGCCTCACTAGAGTCTGCCGCCTAGCCTTTGAATATTGTGGCCCTCCACCCTCCCCACACTATCCCCCTCCGGTCTGCACATAGCTCCCTACCTTTTTTGTTGGAAATCTTCCCTTCTGGACATGGAAGACAATCATAGCAGCAAAATGGTTTCCCTTCCTGCTTGGTCTTACTATAACCTGGTTGACACTTGTCATTACACAATGAAACAGGACACACCTGTCCATGTATGAAAGGGAAACATGTTTTAATGTTCAAAAAAATAAGTTTTTGACTAGGTTATATCTGTAAATCTGTAGAACAGAACCTTTTTCAGCTGAAGAGCCACTTTCCTTTGGGGGCAACTTTCTGGAGGCCACTTGTGAATAGTGAGCAGGGGCCTAGGGAAATTTTAAATTTGTACAGCAGGCTAGTTTCTACACAAACCATACACACCCCTTCTCTGTCATCCATCCAGGGAAGCAAGAGGCATTATCAGAGTTCAGAGACATATTCCAGTCAGGCAAAAGTCTCAAGAGGAGATCCAAGCAGATACTGTGAAGAGTGTGCCTATGGAAAGGGTGTGTGGCTGAGTAGCATGTGGAGAGTCCTGGAGACCAAATATGGAGTGCTATGTTTGGTCCCTGGGCTGGACATTTCCTATTCCCATCCTAAATCTCCAGCTCTTCTCCCTTTTCCGTGACTCATTGGAGACAGGGCACAATAAGAAGTGATTAGGCAGGAGTGGTGTTGGAAGCAAATCACTTCAGTGAAGTGAGGTGAAGAGCTCCCATGTCTTAGTGAGGATGTGGATGGAGTGTTACATATTTCCACCTAAAGGTGGATGAATGAATGATGTACTATAGTTAGTAAATCATTTAGTATTATGAAGGAACTAGGGATGGAAGTATCTGTCAGTTTCGGTTCTCTCAGTTTCTCATTTTTTCCTCAATCTTAAATTCTCCACAGTTTTGCATACAATTGTGAGTTATTTTTTTTTAAAAATCATCATGATTTGTTTCCACATTTTACTGTGAATTTCTCTTCATAAATACATTTTTGTGTACAGTGTTGACTAAAGTATACATTTTTGCAAACAATTTATCCTATCATAATGCAATTTTGCATGTTATTTTCACTAACATATTCATTCTTATGCACACTTTCCCCTAATCTATGCATTCTTGTAAATGTTGTTTCATTAGAGAACTGCATCACAAAATGCGGAGAAGTGTGAAGTTTGAAGGATGGATCCTAACTGGTTAAACCTGCCGGGCCATAAGATGGCATCCTCCGAAATGGTGAACAGTTTGTCTGGGGGCACCTGAGGATCTATCCTTCCAACCTTAACTCTAAGAAAGGACTGGTTTGGGAATGTGACCCAGTTGATAATATCAAATCCAGAAACCAATTCCCCATTTTGATCAAAGGAAACCTTTTCTCCAACATTGTTGTTGAATGAGACACTTCTCAGAAAGTGGTGAAGCTAGATAGGGGAAAAATAAGGCTGTAAAAAGAGATGGAAACATACTTTTGTATAATAATCATTCACATGAGATCTATAGTTAATTGTTTCTTTAAAAGTTCACATATTCCATCCCCTGTTAGTTTTGTTGCTCAATCAGAGGTTCATTCTGTCTTGTTTTGTGATAATTTTTTGAAAGACAAAAATTTCTCAGTGTTTTTTTCTCCAATGCATTTCCTCATTTCATTAGAAAAATACAAAAAGTGTTTTTTCTGTTTAAAATGCACTTCTTGTGTACCTAAAACTATACACATTTTGATTCCTTAAAGTGCTGTAGCCTTAGGCTGTCATACCCATTTCAAAGTCCACACGCACACGTTGTTCATTCTAGTCTAATTACAGGCAATAAAGAATGGAAGCTGAATGGTTGCTGTGTGCACAGTCCCCTCCGCTCCCAATCCAACAGTCAGGGTGGCACAAGCAGAAAGCTTTTTTCAAAAATGAAAAAAAAAATGAAAATCTTTCTGAACAGCTGAAAAGGGATAAAGTGAGGCAGGAGTTAGACCCTCTCCTCCCCATGCTGCACAAATGACACAATGACAGTCTAAATCAAAGAGAAACACCATAGCATGTTATTCAATGCTAGTTCTACTCAGAGTAGACCTATTGAAGTTAATAGACATGTCTAACTTAGGCCTACAATGGGTCTATTCTGAGTAGGCCTCAGTTGAATACAATCTACAATAGCAAAGCAAGAAGATCAAACAAACTGTTTCTGATATTCCAAGACAGAAAACAAGAAAGAAGAAATAGTGTTTATAGTCATCAGGCATAACCAAGTCCACTATTCACCACTATAATCAAGTCAACCATGAACTTAATGTGGATACAGGAGCACCAATTGAAAAAATGGAAGCTCTGATAGCTCTAGGACTTAGAAGACAAAATTCCAGCCTTTGTACAGAGAAAACTTTCCATATGGTTTAGAACCTGTATTGTTGCATCAACAGATATGATGAGTTCTTCTGCATTAGTTCACTCAGGAGATTACCTGCCATGGCTGCTGATCCAGAAGCTCCCATCTTTCTCCTTTCACCATTATTCTATGCTTTGATATGGATGAATGCATTGCATGCAAAGCATGTGCTACAGCATAGACTGCATTGTAGATGCTGTAGCTGTGGGCCGTCATGCTCGTTTCAAAGACAGACCCAGGAAGAGTCTCCAATTTCTCCTCCCCGGTACAGATATTGCCACTCATCTTGTCTGCACTAGAGCTGGGCAACAAACAGTTAAATGCCTGTTGCCAGAAGTCCCCCAGAAAACCATCTTCTGTTTCTAGTATTGGGTTCCTCATCTGAACAAATTTCCGGAATGATGATACCTCTTTTGAATGAATTGCTATAGACATAGCGCCATGGATGGAATCTAGGTCCCAGCTCCTCTGAAGAGGAAGTGAGGTGAAATCCACTTCAGCTGTCATAACCCAGACCTTTGACTTCACTGGTATATACTCAAATTCTGACATTTTAAGCAAATTTCTCAGAGTTATCATAGTCTGAAATTCTCCATGAAAGATCACTGTATTGGCTGTGCTTTTCATGGTGACTTTTATTATTTCAAGTGCCTCCTCCACCACTCTAGCAATGTTACCAGAAAATACATCTGGCAGTTTTACTATGAAGTCAAAGCAGATACCACTCTGAGTAAACATGGGGAATACATTCTGTCGCAATGTCTCTGCTGCACTGCCAATATCAAGGTAAATCACCCCAATCCACATCCATCTGAAATGAAGCATTATCTGGAGAATCCCCCTATTCTGATGGTCCCCATTTGGAAACATCCAGTGGAAAAAAACAGCTTGATTTTTGGTATTGATCCCTGGAGCAGAGCCATATATGATCTAAAGAAAGAAAGAAAGAAGATGGGAAAACAGACCTCTGGAATAAAACAATATGGGTTTTTGTTTGAGGTGACGTACTTGCTATATTGTGATTTCTGTCTATTAACATCAAATAAGGTCCCATCTAGATATTAATTAGTTTTTGAAACTGAGCTTTCAATGAACATTTTTGAACAAAGATTCACAGTGCATTGGTCACCAATATGATTCTGCCCGGGTTCAAGGTCTTGCCAGTGAAGGCTGGTGCATTACAGCAAATGAGGCACTGCCACACCAACGTCAGCCTGTCCTCAAACAGTCCCCATTTGCCTCATTTCGTATTTATAACCCGTCTAGGGCAGTGGGTGTTGCTGTCCTCCTTAGTGTTGCCATTGTAGAAATCAGCAGGGAAAAGAATTAATTGGCTCTCCTGTCATTGGCTCTGCCTCCTTTTACTCCACCTATAGTTGGGCTCCCTGCCTTCTGGCCCACCAGTTGCAATGGGCACTAGCTACCTCTGGGTCTTGCTGATCATCTATAAAACCTATTTAAGAGGCCATCTTATATGTACATGCCCAGTCACATTGGCCTTTGGAAGAGGCTGTATTGACAGTGCAACATGTCCTTGAGGTACAGAGCTTGGAAAAGTTACTTTTTTAAAACTACAACTCCCATCAGACCCAGCCAGCATGGCCACTGGATTGGGCTGATGGGAGTTGTAGTTCAAAAAAGTAACTTTTCCAAGCTCTGTATGACCACCTGGAAGCAGAGCTTTGAGCATCATGGCATGTATTCTGTGGAATTCCTTCCCTTTAGATAGTGGGCACACATCTATAATGCTATGTTTTCCCCAGTAGTGTGACCCAGCTATGTTGACCATACTGTTGACCATACTGAAGACACTTTACTGCTTTTCCTGCATGTTATTTTGTATATACTTCCAAGTCTTAAATGTGTCCTCACCTCACCCTTCCTCAAATCTCTTTTTGCATCAGACTCTGTTGGGAGTCAGATCCCAACAACATCTGAAGGGCACCACGTTGGGGAATTATGCCATAGGTGGTGCCAGAAGTGTGCTGTTTTTGCCAGAGGGAAAGGCCTCCCTGATTATCTCCATATCAGGAAGAAGGATTATAAAGAGTGGGTTATAAACATTTAAACAAATATTTTAAAAAAATCAGCCTAGCAGCCTACATAACATAGTACTAGTTGAGCAGAAGAAGTTGATGTGCTTGTATTTACTTTAGCATATATGCAGCCTGCCTTTCCTTGGTGTTGACTGCAACACTGCAAGGCAACACTAGAAAGGCAGACAAAAGTATAGACCTGATTCTATGCCATAAGAAAAAAAATCGTTTATCATCTCATTTCTAGACATTCCCTCTGCTTGGAACCCTTGTAGGCCCCTACTTCAGGCAGACAATTAATGGAAGAAAGTCTCCTTTATGCAGAGTGCTTGGCTGAATCCTTCCCCCTGATATGGACATAAACAGGAAGTGCAAAGTGGTGCAGTACATGTAATGTTTTATAACTTGATCTTGATACCAATGACTATGATTAATACCACAAGGTCTAAATGAAGCATGATTCTTCACCAGGATCCTTTACTTTTTTTGCATTTAAATGACTCACTTTCTGTCTCCATCCAGCAACAACATGTCTAAAAGGCAAGGGAAGCTATGTTCACTTTTGAAACTCCCCTCCAGGGTGCACAAAACTTACCTGTGGGATCTTGTAGATGCCCAGGATGGTTGTCATGTGGAGAAATATGTCAGAATTAGGTCCCCCAATTACAGCTACCAGGTTGTTATTCAGATCAGATTTATAATTAGGGATGAATCTGCCCGGCGTGGAGAGAAGCTCCATTGAGGCGAGATAGGTAGGCCGTGGACTAAAATAATTATTATAGATATTGAAACCAAGGGTGATGTTGGGTAAAATCTGGGGATTTTCAGTAATCTCCTTTACAGCAAATATCAAAGCCAGGACGTGTTGATAGTTCTGAGTCAGCAACCTGCAATGACAAATTTATGCAGTTCGGGATGGGCTGAACAGCTAATCCCATCCTGTCTCAGGCCGCATCTGCACTGTGCATCTAAAGCAGTATTATACCATTTTAAAAAGACATGCTTTTTTCCAAAGAATCATGGGAAGTGTAGTTGTTAAGGCTGCTGTTAGTAGACCCCTTTTGCCATCACAGAGCTTCAATCCACAGAGTAGTTTAACAATTAAACCCTGTTCCCAATGACCTCCCGGTACATGCATCTTTCCCATAAAGTAGGCATGTTTTGCACACTTTGGGGCACCAAACATGCATTTCAAAATCCAGATATGTGCATAATCCAGGTGGGAGTTGTGTTTCAATTGGCAAGCAAACTCATTCTCAAGCATCAGATTGGGTTGCTCCATTGTGAAAATCATAATCCCCATCACTACATGCAGTGCAACTACTTCAGAAGCTGGCATTAACTACATTAAAGTTCAATACAGGTTTGATAACAACACTGTAGTGACAAATGAGCAACAGCCATAGACCAGCAGAAAAGCATCTGCTTTGCATGCAGAATGTCCCAGGTTGAATCCCTGGCATCTCCAGATAGGTCTGGAAGAGAGTTGTTGCCAGTCAGTGTAGGCAGTACACTTTTTTCTTTTCTTTTAATAATGTTATTTGTTATTTAATTTTGAGAATTGCATTATTGTATTTATGCATTATGATGTGTTATATTCATGTTTTTGTAAGCCGCCTTGAGGGCCTTTCGGCCATAAGGCGGGGTATAAATTTAATAAATAAAATAAATAAATAAATAAACCCCCTGTTCAATGCAGGAATCCAACTTAAACCATGTCCGACAGATGGCTGTCCATCTATCTCTTGACTATCTCCAGTGTTGGAGAAACCACCAGCTCCATAGGTAATTGGTTCCATTGTCATACCGCTTTATCAGTTAGGAAGTTTTTCCTGATGTTCAATCAAAATCTTGCTTTCTGTAACTTGAGCCATTATTCCATGTCCTGTACTCTGGGATGACCAAGAAGAGATCCTGCCCTTCCTCTGTGTGACAACCTTTCAAGTACTTGAAGAGTGCTATCATATCTCCCTTCAGTCTTCTCTTCTCAAAGTTTAACATGGCCAGTTCTTTCAATCTCTCCTCATACAGCTTTGTTTCTAGTCCCCTGATAATCCTTTCTCTCCTCCTTGAACCCGTTTCAGTTTGTCTGCATCGTTCTTAAAGTTCATTGTCCAGAACTGGATGCAGTACTCAAGATGACACCTAACCAGTGCTGAATATAGGGGAACCAATAGCTTGTGCAATTTGGAAACTACTACAATAATTACTTACTGTATTACTTCTGATAATACAGCCTATAATAAGATTTGCCTTTGCTGCAGCCATATTGTCCTGTTGGTTCATATTCAGCTTGTGATCAACAACAATGTCAAGATCCTTCTCGCATGTAGTATTACTGAGCTAAGTATCCCCTATCTTTTAAATCTGCACTCTCTTTTTTTTAGGTGTAGAACTTTGCACTTATCCCTGTCAAATTTCATTCTTTTGTTTTCAGCCCAGTGTTTCAGCCTGTCAGGATCACTTTGAATTTTGTTTCTGTCCTCCAGGGTATTAGCTATCCCTCCCAATTTTGTATCATCTGCAGATTTGATGAGTTCCCTCCACCTCCTCATTCAAGTCATTAATAATACTGTTGGAGAGCACTGGGCCCAGGACTGAGCCCTGTGATACCCCACTTGTTTTGACTCCCCAGTTTGAGAAGGAACCATTGATAAGCACTGAGTACTATCATGTAGCCAACTGTGGATCCCCCTGATAGTTTATTCCATCCAGACCACATTTAGCTAATCAGAATATCATGGGGCACTTTGTCAAAAGCTTTGCTGAAGTCAAGATACGTTATGTCCACAGAATTTCCACAGTCTATCAGGGAAGTTATCCATTTGAAAAATGAGATAAGATCACTCTGGCAGGCTTTGTTCTTGACAAATCCATGCTGGCTTCTAGTAATCATTGCATTGTTGTCAAGGTGCATACAGACTGACCACTTTATGATCTGTTACAGAATTTTCCCAGGGATTGATGTCAGGCTGACTGTTCTATCATACCCAGGTCCCTCCTTTTTCTGCTTTTCGAAGATAGGGACATTAGCCCTCCTCCAGTCATTTGGCACTTCACCTATCCTCCACGATTTCACAAAGATAATAGACAGTGGTTGGACAGAGATTATTTATTCCTTGACCATTTGTCTATCAGTCTCAATGGTCAACATGGACCAATGGTCTGACTCAGTATAAGGAAGCTTCCTATGTTTCTTCCTAATAAGTGGCCAAGTCCATTTAAGAGTGAAGAAACTTTGGCACGCATGGTGGGCCTTTGACTTCAAAACAGCAGCACAATGTAGCCATTAATACTTACACCTCAATGCATTTGTATTCATGTGATAACTATTCCTAATTAACCACACAGTCCTAACCATATCTAGTCGGAAGTAACTCCTACTGAATGACTCCCAGGGAAGTGGAGTTAGGATTGGAGCCTTAGGTAACATCACATGAATGTACATTCAAACTGTTCAAAACAAGCAAGTATGGATCACACAAGTGTCCAAAGTGATGGGATACTTCCTGCTGACATAGAATGCTGCAATTTTGCTGTAATTTGTATGCATATAGGTGCTTTTCCAGAAAGAAAAAACACAAAAGGGAATTTTTTTTACATCTAAAATCCAGGACATGGCATGGCATTTATCATCCAACTTACATGAGGTCATCAATTAGCTCCTGATATGGATATTTTGTGAAAGATACAGGATCAGAAATTACATAGATCTGAGAAATTATGCCAGCAACGGTGAGGACTCCTGACTGATAATACTTATGAACTATAGGTATAGGCTCAGTGACGGTGCATTTAACAGTAGGAATCTTGCAAACACTCCCAGGAAGCAACACCAATATCAGCAGCTCAAGTATAACCATCTTATACACAAATCTTCCTGCAAGAAAGCGGTTTCCCAGTTCACTCATCATCATCATCAGAGCATCCCAAGTTTGCACAATTTCATTTCAATGGCTGCTCAAGTGGCAGGTTTTAACTAGGGCAGTAATGAGTGAAGTGTTTGATACAAGACTGATGGTGGTGCCTCCCTGTAGCCCTACCCCTGAAAGATGCAGCAGATATTAAACACATCTTCTCGTCTTAATACCTAGAATTGCTAATGGCCACCTGAAGTCTCCAGGGAGTTAAGAGATGTGGTAAAGTTGATAATTACAGGGAAGATAATCACCTACACACAGGTTCTCTCCACTGCAGAAGAAAACATATTTTTCATATGTCTGTAGATTTTCCCCCTTGTTAGCCCAGTGGGGTGATATGATCCTCGAAGGATAATAGTGACCTATCTGTTAGGAAGAAAAGAAAAAAATGAGGACAGAAGAGGAAATAGTTTCCAAATTATATGTTTCTAGAAGTGGCTCAAAATGTTTCACAAATTGGGCCAGTTTTAAAACCTGGAATTATTTACAATCCAAAGGGAAGCTTCTGTTGCCAGAGGCATTCCCCACACCTTTTTTATTGCTAAGTGCAAACACTGACAAACCTCTTTAAGGAATTTTGCTGATGGAAGAACTTTTTGATGTTCCTTTTGTTGTGTTTTATCACATCCTGTGCTGCGTAGCTATAGCACATTAGCCTCTTCAGTCATTTTCCTATCACATGACTGTTTGGGACAAAGAGGAATCTATTTTAAAAGGAGTTATATATGATATTTGACAATTTCAACCTGAATGAATTTTGTTCCCATTGAATCTCTTGTACTGAATGCCTGCTTATGTCCAAGCTGCTCCTGCATGGTTGGGATGCTTTTTTTTTTTTTTTTAAAAATCCTAATTATATGCAAACATATGCACAACAATGTGCATTTCACATATAATGCATATAACAGACTCAAGCTCCATGTGGTACTCTATTTCTGCAGCATAATTTTATAAGCATGTATTGAGGAGGCATGATGTAATAGCAATGAGAGACTTCAGTTACCTGAGTATCTGTTGGGAGACAAATTGTGCCAAGAATGGCTCCTCCAAGAAATTCCTGAAGTCAATGTGTCTTCACAAAAAGCTTACAGATGACCTGAAAACAAAAAAGGACACATATAGGCAGTGGAAGGAAGGTGAGGCCACAAAGGAAGAATACAGTTAGCACAGAGTTGCAGGGGTGGCGTACAAAATCTGTACAGGTGATCTCAACATAAAGATCTTGAAGAAATTCTATCCCTACATACTGGTCCTACCATCTGTGCATTGAGGTTGTACAATCAGGGTTCAAAACCTCAGGGATACTGAGCATGTAGATCCAGACTTTCTCTTGTGACCCAACATGGGGATGACAGAAGGTGGAATGTTACATGTGTACATTGTAATCCCCACATGAGCGTCTATAGTCACTGGAAATTCAACCGCCACTTCTGCAAAGACAGAGGAATCTTTTGCTGGAATTATACCTGCACATCACTCTTATGCATGTATAACTTTGCTCTTAACCCCAATGAACAACACAGAAAGTAAAATAAAAATTGGTTTATTTGAAGAAGAAACAGGAAAAACATTGCATTTTACAATTTACCGTACATATGGGCAGAGTTCTAACTTCAACCCAATCATTCATCCCTAATGCTTTAAACAGAACAAAACAGAAAACCTAACCCTACATACATTCATTGTTAACGTCAAATCACACAGAGAAAAACAAGGAAAGAAAGGAGCTCCAGAGCTTAGGGTGAATATACTGTACATTTCCTGAAGAATGCAGTGAGAGTCTAAGGTCAGAATGGAACTTTCATGTTCAGCCCTGAGCCGAAACCTTACTGTAGCCTTTGCTAGACTGGAAAGATTTCACCTTGCCTTATTTCTCATGGTTCTATGGTGCTCCGATCTTGGTTTCTAGGGTGCGCTGTGTAGAGGAAGGCAACAGTTGAGCCCCCAAGGGAGAGGTGCTACCCATTCTCAAATTTGACAGGTTTAAGTATAGGTTGGGTCTCCACTGGGTTGTATGTAAATCAGGAGGGGGCGTGAAACTGTGGCATGTGAGGACAATGGAAACATTTGGAATGATCAGCAGAAATTCTGGCTTTAACAGATGTGTTTCTCCACTAGTCTCCTGTCTCCTGAGAAATGTTGTCTGTAACTTCCTGGTCTTGGGTGATTGATCCCTTATCATCTAGAGGTTCAAGGATATCGTGACTAGATGGGCTCATTGTTTCTTGGAAGTGCCTGGTTTCTACAGAAACAAAAACTCATAAATTTTGGATTCTTCCCATGAGAATCAGGATGCTTGTGCCCTCTAGCTTCTGGCACTTACACATAGCTCACGTCTCCACAGAGGGTCTGTTTCCCAGGATTCCTTGTATGTCTTAGACTTCCAAACTTTTATTCTCTGCGAGGAATCAAAGAATGAAAAAATCCCCAATATTATTATAGGTAATCCTTTACAGGGCAGATGATGGCAGAGGTGGGACCAGTTTCTTCCATCATGGAAGCCAATGTGGTATATTATTTATTTCTTTAGAAGGTTTTGTGTAAGATTTTTATTTCTTATCTACCCTTCACCATAACATCCGGGTAGGGGGGTAGATTATAACAATAGAATACATAAAAGTTACAATTATAAGAACAAGTAGAATTGTTCCAGCAAGGATAGAACAATATAAATACAGCCAAAGAGGTGGATCCCACAAAATGAAAAGCGTTATCTGTGAAAAGCTAGGGTAAAGGGCCACATCTTCAGAATACAGCAACAGCCATACATGAAGATGCAAGACACACCTCTGTGAGGATGGTGTTCCATGTAGAGAAAGCCATCTGCCAGACTGCCATTCCTGGAACTTCTGAGGTGGGTGGAGATATGAAACAACACCCTTTGCTGATTTTAACACCTGAGAGGGTTGGAAGGAATGGGAATGTTCTTGCAGACATTTGAGGCCCAACTTGTATGTTTAGTTACCAAATTATCTCTCATCCAGGCACTGACCAGGTCCAGATGTGCTTAGCTTCAGCAAGTTGGTGGCCTCATGTGCCTCATATCCTACCCTGGAATTAATTCCAATTGCTTTACTGTCAAGAGATACAAAACTTTCTAAAAAATAATACTTTGGCTGCTAAGGTTCAAAATAATTAGTAGTAGCTTCAGACAAAGGTTCTAGCTCAGGGGTGGAGAACATTTGGCACCCAGATGTTGCTGAACCACAACTCCCATCATTCCTGCCCATGGGCCATGCTTGCTTGGGGTGATGGGATTTGTAGTTCAGCAATACCTGGAGTGCCAAAGGTTCACCACCCCTGTTCTAGCTCTTAATCATCATCATCACTATGCAACAGTTTTCAAGCTTAAACATTTTTCATTTTCTTCTCTTTATGAGCTGCTCCTTTCTGTTCAGATCAGGCCTCAGCACAATAATGTAGCATTTGGGGAAAAAGACACAACCCAGTAAGCCTGCACTGGAAGCCAAGATGGAGAAGATCTCCACAGCCACCATGGATTTCCCCTTGGTGCTCAAGTAGGCTGGAACAAAGGACAACCAAACACAGCAAAACAACAACATGCTGAAGGTGATTGACTTGGTCTCCTGGAAACTGTCTGGCAACTTCCTGGATAGGAAAGCCACAATGAAGCTCACAATGGCCAGGAAACCCATAAAGCTAAGGACACAATAAAACATTGTGTCTGAACCTTCATTACATTCCAATACAATTTTGTCAGTCATTAAGTGCATGTCGAAACCTGGGAAAGGGGGAGAAGTTGCCAGCCACACAGTACAAATAATGGTTTGGAAAAGAGAGCATGATAGAACAATGAATGTTGCCAGCTTTTTCCCCATCCACTTCCTCCCTTTGGATTCTGGCCTGGTAGCCATGAAAGCTAGAACCACGGTGATGGTTTTGGCCAACATGCAAGAAACGGCCACTGAGAAAATGATGCCAAAAGCAGGTTGTCGAAGGGGACACACCAATTTCCCTGGCCGGCCAATGAATAGCAGAACACAAAGGAAGGAGAACAGGAGGGAGACTAGAAGAGTGTAGGAGATGCTGCGGTTGTTGGCTTTGACAATAGGTGTGTTGTGATATTTCATGAAGGTTCCTAGCACCAAAGTTGTGATGGAAGAAAAAGAAAGAGCAGATATGGCCAAACCTATCCCCAATGGTTCTTCATAGGATAGGAAGGTTACATCTTTTGGAATACATAAATTCCGGTCATTGTTTGGATAATAATCTTGGGAGCATTGAAAACAGTCATCCATATCTGGAAAAGAAAATTTGCATGTCCAGACAATATACTCTTAATAAATAGAAATGGACAGATCAGAGGACGTTTTTGTGTGCTTTTTGAGCCAGTGCCAATGTTTCACATTGGCTTAGAGTGCCCCAGAAATCATGGGGTGATTTCTTACCTATTCTTCTGCTTTGAGATAATATACAGAAGTTTATTTTTATATTTCAAGAGTAAGAAAAAAGTAAAAAAAATAGGATGCATTTTCTATAACCAACTGTACAGGGACTTCTTGGTCAGACAGGCATGACTGGTTATATGTATAAGCAGTGTGTAATATTATTCTATGTTATAAATCTTTTGGATTTTTCCTTCTTTTTCTTTCCAATGATACATAAAGTCTGATTTCTTTACAAAATTTAACCTTTTTAATTGTAATAGTTTGCAGTTTTCCACTCACACTACCACTTCATCAATAAGCTTGGGGGCACCTATTAATTTAGCAGCTCACTCATAAGCGGGTGGTGCATGAGTCATTCTAGCTGCTTGGAGGGCTGCATGATGGGAATAATACCAAATTTCTGCTCGCACATTGGTTTTGATCATCCACACCAAGGGAATATCAAACCTAGCTCTGAAGGAGTGTTCTCTGTCTGAATAGTGCAAGATAGGCAATCACTCCCCTCTTGTTTTATGAGGTGCTATACAAAAGTTGACACACATATAGGCCATAGCTTCTGTACTCTTATCAGCAACCATCACTATCACTAAATTGCAGACAACTTTAAGGAAGTGTGTCACACCTTGGTGGATCAAAGCCAGCAGACCCACATAACTCATGGACCTGAGTTAGTTAAGTCCATCAATTTCAGTGAGTCAATGGTGTGCACGACTAACATTGGATTAGGGATAGGGGTAGAAATTTGATTCACTTTGCACTTAAAGCCAAATGTATGAAATCTGCATTTTCCAAAGCAATATGGGACTGAATCATAGCCATTCTTAAGAATTCACACTTATCCAAATGTTGCAATACAGTTCACCACAAAATGTTTACAAAAATGCACAAGAATTTGTGCATTAGTCAAATAAAATGTGTTTTATTCACATTCACACTAAAATAATGATGCATTTTCATGAGGATTTTCTTTTTTTAAAAAAAATCACAAATTGCTGCAGAAATGTGGAGAATTGAATTTAAGATTGGAAAAGTGGGAAAGCAAGAGAACCATAATGGACAGATCCTTCCATCCCTAAATTGTATACAATGCAATATCTTTGATAAATTCTGTTCTTGACATTTCTTACCCTTCTCATTTGAAATCTTCCCTTCTGGACATGGATGGCAATCATAGCAGCAAAATGGCTCCCCTTCCTTTTTTCTCTTTCTAGATCCTGAATAGCAATTGTCATTACACAGAGAATGTGGTTGGGCCTATCATGAATGAAACAAGGAACGATTTAATATTTGAGGGGGGAGTTATATTTCACAATTTACTTCTGTTTCTTGCTCTGGCCTTTTTGATTTACAGAGCTGATGACTGAAACACCAAATCACTACGAAGAAAGAATTTTATTTTCAAAATTCTGCCAGGTGAAAATCTGAAGTTGAAAATCGTGGTTTGCATGAGTGTCAAATAATTGATGGGGGCAGGGAGAGGAGAAAGTAAGAGAGGTATTTAGTGTCCAGTGGACATTTGTATGGACCTTACCTGGTTAAATCTCCTGGACCACACAATGGCATCCTCATGAATGGTAAACAGTTTCTCTATAGGAGCTTGTGGGTTGATCTTTCCAACTTTAACTCTAAGAAAGGACCGGTTTGGAAATGTGACCCAGTTTATAATATCATATCCACCAACAAACTCTCCATTTTGGTTAAAGGAAACTTTTCCCCCAGCACTGTTGTTAAATGAGAAACTTCTCAGAAAGCGTGGAAGCTAAATGGAAAACACACACAAACAGGTAAGGATATAATCTCCTTTAGTGTACTTTTCTTGTATCTAAGTCCTTCTGAACACCAGTATATTTGTGGAAAATGTGATGTATAAAAATTGGCTATGACTGTGACTGTGTAGAAAGCAAACATATTCTCTGGGTGATAATCTTTCAAACCTGAAGTCCATGGCTAATGGTTTTTTTTAAAGAAAAAACCTTATGCAGGCTAATCCTCATGATAGTAACCATAGAAGTAACCAAACAAATAATACTCTAGTAATTTTGCTGCTCATACTATTATGCTACTACAACTAAATATAATGACCAAAATATAGTAGTAGTATTAACATTAATTATGGCTATTTAATGTCAACAACACACCTTGTTAAAGAACACAAAAATGATGAAATCTAGGCAAAGTCCATCCTAAAGTCATAGGACTGTATGAAAGGTTAGACATGCTCAGAGGTGGCCCATTGACATTGATGGATATTACTATTTCAGGTCCTTACATTTTACTCTAAGCAGAATTTAGGAAGAGAACATTGTGGCCTTCTTGATGTTAGCTGATGACTCCAACTATTTGCCTTTTATGCGAATCTCTTTGAACACAGATATACTGTATTTGTGGAAAATATTATGTATTAAAATGAATTTGATTGTGACAGTGTACAAAGCAAACATATCATTTGGGTGACAATCTTTTAAACTTGGCTAATAGTCATTTAAAAATGTTTTGCAGGCTAATCCTTATGATGGTAATCATAATAGCAACCAAACAGATAATATGGCACTCATTTTCCTGGTGGTACCATAGTACTACAACATGCACTAATGATAATCAGAGCAATATAATGCTAGAACTATTAGCATTCACTATGTCTAGGAGATGGCCCTCCTTTAATTACATAGACACACCAGCCTGGGCTCTTTTCATTTGGTTAGATGGTTTTGCAGATCTCCTCATTTTGTTATTTTTAATTAAAACCATTTTATCTTTTTTATTTACCTCTGAATTCTTCTTTATGCACGTGTTGGCAATATGGAGAATTAAATTTAAGATGGGGGGGATGAGAAATCAAGAGAAATAGAAACTTACAGATTTGTCCATCTCTATTGCCCAATCACCTTTGAGTCTTCCATTACAGCTGATCCTAACACTTTCCATTTGTTATGATCCTGACCAGACCATGATTGTTGCTGTTGCTGCTGTTACTATTATTATTTTCATTGTTAGTCACCTCTTACGCAGCAGTCTCTAGGTGATTTTTAACATAATTAATTATTGTTGTTGTTATATGCCTTCAAGTTTATTATGACTTATGGCAACCCTATGAATCAGCGACCTCCAGTAGCATCTATTATAAAGCACCATATTCAGATCTTGTAAATTCAGGTCTGTGGCTTCTTTATGAAATCTATCCATCTCTTGTTTGGTGTTGCTCTTTCTACTCCCTTCTGTTTATCCCATGCAAGTAAATTAATGCTCAAGATTCTGCAACAAAGGCTCTTACCATATATGGAGTGAGAAATGCCAGACGTCCAAGTGGGATTTAGAAACAGAAGAGGCACCAGAGATCATATCGCAAACATACGTTGGATAATGGAATGGAGCAAGGAATTTCAGAAGAAAATCACCCTGTGCTGTACAGATTACAGCAAAGCCTTTGACTGTGTAGATCATGAAAAACTATGGAATGCTTTAAAAGAAATGGGAGTGCCACAGCATTTGATTGTCCTGATGTGCAACCTATACTTTGGACGAGAGGCTACTGTAAGGACAGAATATGGAGAACCCCGCTTCGCACCCGGGACTTACCAGGTTGCGGGGCGTGTTTGCAGCCCGGGTGAAGCCTGAGCCTCCATGTCTGGAGAGGGCAAGCGCGCCGGACTGGGGTGACGCAGTCGCGGTGCGCTTCTAGAGGGGGTGGGGCATACGAGCTTATTCAAGCTCACGCTATCCTCCCCCCTTCTCCCTCTTAATAATCGTGGCACCCTCCCTAGCCTCCCTCTGCTGCAGAGTGATTCATTTGGTCGCCTCTGGGGCTGAGTAGGAATTTTTGGCTTGCCTGCATTTTAGCCGGTGAGTTTTTTTTGCCTACTCCATACTGTGGTTAGCAGGAAGGGCATTCAGGGTTAGTACGGGTGTTCTTTCTGTGGTTATTAGGTTAATTTGGCTGTTTGAATTTAATATTTAATGGTCGCTTTATTGAGGAAGTGCGGGAAAGGTTGAAGGTGAAGGGCAGCTAGGTGACACCTTTAGGCACCTTTGGAGGTGATAGGCGGTTCCGGAGGCCTGCAGCTCCGAGTCTTACGGCCCAAAGGCCCCGGAGTTTCAGGGCACCGGGGGGCGGTGATGCAGGTTGGCTTCCCTACACACAATTGGAGTGTGGTCTGGGCAAGGGGTTGACAGATTGCACCCCTTTGCCCGACAGGGGTTTGGGTTGCCTGAATAGCTGCAAGCAGGCTTTGCCTGACTCACCAGTTGAATCCCGCACTTATGTTCCCCTTTGCAGGTTCATTATCATAATATGAATTTGGTTTAATAAAGTGGCCCGTTGTTTAACCCATCATATTGTGTCTGCATCTTATTTCACCCCTGGGTCACAAACCAATTGGTTCCCAATAGAAAAGGGTGTGAGACAGGGGTGTATTTTATCACCCTGTTTATTCAATCTGTACACAGAAGATATCATACGGAAAGCGGGATTGGACCAAGACGAAGGAGGCATGAAAATTGGAGGGAGAAACATCAATAATTTAAGATATGCTGACGATACCATACTATTGGCAGAAACCAGTAATGATTTGAAACGAATGCTGATGAAAGTTAAAGAGGAAAGCACAACAGCAGGACTATAGCTGAATAGACTAAAGTAAAGACTAAAGTAAAGACTAAAGTAATGACAACAGGAGATTTATGTAACTTTAAAGTTGACAATGAGGACATTGAACTTGTCAAGGATTATCAATACCTTGGCACAATCATTAACCAAACTGGAGACAATAGGCAAGAAATCAGAAAAAGCTAGGACTAGGGAGGGCAGCTATGAGAGAACAAGTAAGGTCCTCAGATTCAAAGATGTATCACTGAACACCAAAGTCAGGATCATTCAGACCATGGTATTCCCAATGTCTATGTATGGATGTGAAAGTTGGACAGTGAAAAAAGGGGATAAGAGAAAAATCAACTCATTTGAAATGTGTTGTTGGAGGAGAGCTTTGCCCATACCATGGACTGCGAAAAAACCAATAGTTGGGTGTTAAAACAAATTAAACCAGAACTGTCACTAGAAGCTAAAATGATGAAACTGAGGTTATCATATTTTGGACACATAATGAGAAGACCTGATTCACTAGAAAAGACCATAATGCTGGGAAAAACACAATGGAGTAGAAAAAGAGGAAGACCAAACAAGCAATGGATTGATTCCATCAAGGAAGCCACAGATCTGAACTTACAAGATCTGAACAGTGTGGTTCATGACAGATGCTCTTGGAGGTCACTGATTCATAGGGTAGCCATAAGTTGTAATCGACTTGAAGGCACATTAGAACAAAAACTGCAGAAGATGAAGGTCAGATTATGGGGCAAGGTCAGTAACAGGATGACATGTAACCAGTGAACACAGCTGATTTTTAATTAGCTTCAACAAATTATGAGAACACTAACAGAAAAAAGTCCAAAAGAGATCTTGGTCCCCCCTGTTTTGTGTATCGCCATGAAAATTTACAGGCTTGTTAAGCAAGCTTTTCTGAGTTCAGGACAAGTTTTGTAAGGTTTTGTTTTGAAATGAGCTTATGGGAAGCATCAGAATGTTATGGGGGGTATTTTCAATTTAACATTGCGGAATGCGAAAAATCCATACTGGCTATAGTATACAGCCTTATTCAGGTTTGACGAATGTAAATACCTTACAAGTAATTTCCCTAATATAATGCATTTTTCTATGTCACCTTCACTAATATATTCATTGTAACACACACATTTCCTCAGTATAATGCATCTTTGTAAACACTGACTATGACTGCATGATAATAGTTCAAAGAGGTGCATATTTTGAAGGATGGCCGTGTTTTGGTTAGAATTAGATGTTACCTTTAAATGAATCAAATTTCTCTCCCATCTCTATTTGAGGGTGGTAGGTACTTCTTGAGACTTGCCACTCAGATGTCCAGATTTGGGGGGACCCAGATGTGGGGAATTCTAAAAGATCCCGCCTGCCACCTTCATGGGCTGACCACAGGGAAAGGAACAGGAAACACAGATGCCTCCCCCCCAAGGCCTAATAAAGGTAAGGCTATATAAGACTGCATTAACTTCCCACACTGTCATCTCCATCTTCAGACTTACTTGTTTTATTTCATTTTTTTGTTAAATCAATGTGTCCTTCGTTCTACCCCATTCACCTGTGTTTTGCCTCTTTGTTTCCACCTCTGGTAGCTAATATGATACTGCAAAACTGGTAATACTTATTGTCTTTGGACATGACCACAATAATCAATAATAGAATCCCACAATAAATTATTAATCTGGGTAGGGAGGATTTAAAATGGAAATTATGATAGACCTAAGTGCTAGGCATGTCCCAGGCTAAGGTCTGAAGGCACATGAGGCCACCACCTTGCTGGTCAGTGCCTGGATGGGAAACCACCTGGGAACATATATGCCCCCTTGGGTTCCATACTGAAAGAAAGGTGGGGTATAAATGTAATAAATAAATAAAATATCCTCTATAGTGAAAGTTTTTTAACTGATTTAAATTATTTATTTATTTATTATTTGATCTATATCCTGCCCTTCCTCCCAGCGGGAGCCCAGGGCGGTTTTACAATCCAGATGTGTTTTCAATTACTTCGTGCTACCTCTGCACAAAGACATTTTTGTTATCTTCCTTTGCTTATTATTTTTGCTTATATTAAATATGTTTTGTATATTTTAAGTGATATCAATCCTAGTCATACTCAGGGAAAACACAGTGAAAAGCTATGGACTTCCTTAAGTCCATTCATTTCAATAATGGGTCTACAATAACATTGAATACTTCCCTGTGTTTCTAATATTTTGTTGTAAATCTGCAAGGGAAAGTTTATTGATAAGCTATTATTATCATTATCAGTATTTCTGCAGAGCCTAGGACCTGTATTGTTGCATCAAAAGTTTTGGTGAGCTCTCCTGCATTTGTCTGCTCAAGAAATTACCTGCCACAGCTGCCGATTCAAAAACTCTTGACTTCCTCTCATTGATGTGTGTTTTAATTTAGATGAATGCATGGCATGCAAAGCCTGTGCTGCAGCATAGACTGCATTGTAGATGCTGTAGCTGTGGGAAGTCATGCTCATTTCAAAAATAGATGCAGGAAGGTTCTCCAGCTTCTCCTCACCAGTGCATATGTCCTCATTCCACATGTCATCCATGGAGCTGGGGAACAAACAGTCAAATGCTTGTCCCCAGAAGTCCCTGATGAAGCCATCTTCTTTCTCAGATGTATGATTTCTCATCAGAAGGAATTGTTGGAATCCCAGCACATTTTCTGAGTGAACTGCAATGGACAGAGCACCATGGATGAAGTCTATATCCCAATATTTTTGATAGGGCCATGATATAAAATCTATCTCTGCAGTCAAAATCCAGACTTTAGCTTTTGGTATGTCCTCAAATTCTAACAAACAGTATATATTTCTCAAATGTACCGTGCTATAAATTTCATCATGAAAGATCACAACATTGGCTGTGCTATCCAATATAAAACGAAATGCTTTGGACATCTCTGCCATCATCTTATTGAGGTCATCAGAAAATTCAACTTCGGGTAACCCTTCTATGAAGTCAAAGCAGATGCCTTTCTGAGAATATATGGGAATTATCTTCTCTAGAAATGTCTGTGCATATTCAAAATGGAGATAAAACACTCCAATCCATTTCCACCTGAAATACAGCAATAACTGGAGAATCCCCATGAATTGCTTTGTCCCACTTGGGAACATCCAGTGGGAGAAATCTGCTTTATTGTCATTTTCCACTTCTGGAGCAAAGCTATATGTGAACTAGATAAAATAACAAAACATTGTGCAGCGTAATACAGATTTCTTTCAAAAATAAACTAAGTTTGTGTACATATGCACACACAAACAGTGATACACAGGCCAAATTGTGATGTGTGCCACCAAGCATCATCTACGATTTAACCCTCATTTCATGTATTTAACCTCTTCATTCATTACCCTTACTGTGTTATGACAAACTGGTTGCACGCTACCATGGAATAGAGGTGATACATAAAGTTTTTAAATAACCAAATAAATTTCAATACATTTCAATATTTGTCTCCAGTGAGTAAAACAACTCATGTTTCCTCCTCTGTCCATGATTATTTAAGCATTTAAACAGTCTAAGGAAAAAAATGGTTAAAAGCATTCCACTCTCTGATTGACCAGTAAGGGTCTCACACATGTTCAATGCAGGGAGAGTAGAAGCTGGAAGGTCATTTGAACTAGGCCTACACATACAGAGAGAAACAGCCATATTTTCAAAAGACTGGACATGGAGAAGAAAGGGGACCTTCTTCAAAGGCATGAGTCCTTCATCTCTGCTATGTTCACCACCAAGACATGGAGACCATGTTCACCTGACCAAACCATTACACACACATTATAGTTAACAAGTTAATTCCCAATGAAAAGAGCACCTTGCTCTGTTCATTTCACCTACTCTGTCAAATGTACTGGAGTTAAGAAGCACTAATATATTAAATGTATGGAATACCAGTGCCTGTTTTCAGCAGAAACAAATAGCAAAGAAGTTCCATAACAGATTGAACTTTTGTCTTTAGAAGAATCCTAGATGGAATTCAACCTCATATTCAGCAATTCAAACATGCAAATGTCCTGAACGTAGCCTGATATAGTATAGACCTCACAAAACATGCCTATTTGATTTTGATGAATGTTTAAACAGGCTTTGAAAGTGAAGAAACGCTTTACATAGGAATATAGGCAGCTGCCTTCTTCCAATTCAGTCTGTACGTTTAGCTCACTGTTGTCTGACTGGAAGTAGCTTTCCAGGGTCTCCGGTAAAGTTCTTTCATGTCACTTGCTATGGGATTCTCTCAATTGGATATGCCAGAGACTGAACTTGGGAACTTCTTTATGCAGTAAATATGTGTTGCCCAGGGATCGGGGATAAATGTGGTTTCCTTTGCATTTGAATACAAAACTCCCTAATTCACAACTCTTGAAACTTTGTGATACTATCCTCCAATCAAAAATGTGTTCACAAAATGCATATTTTAGTACAAATAATATATGCTTACATTAGTTGCTTGCAAAAAGGCAAGATTGCAAACAAAAATATATTATATATATTAGGAAAAATGTAAATTTAATTGCTGACAATTTTTTGTGAGTGCTTTAAATTCTCAAACTGATATTGAAGACATGATCTGAACTGAAGATTGAAAAAATGAGAAACAGGGAAAAATCAAAATTGTCAGTTTCCCCCCCATCTCTACTTCTGCCCATTGAGCAACTCTCATCTCCCCCCCCAATCCATTTCTTTGTTTCAGTCCCTGCTCAGACTTCAAAAATTAATCTGTAAGGGAAGGATGTTGAATGCCATTTTAAACTCCTGCATTCCAAGGTCTCATCTTACCTGTGGAATTTTGTAGATGCCCATAACTGTTGCCATGTGGAGACCAATATTAGAGTTAGGTCCCCCAATAACTGCTAGCAGGTTGTTCTGTACATCACATTTGTAATTAGGGATGAATCTGTCTTTTGTGGAGAGAAATTCCATTATGGCTTGATAGGTAAATAATGGGGAAAAAATATTATTATAGATGTGGAAGCCCAGGGTGGCATTGGGTAAGATCTGTGGATTTTCATTGATCTCCTTTACAGCAAATACTAAAGCCAGGATGTGCTGGTAGATGTGAGTTAGCACCCTATAATTAGAATTTAAAGCTTTGTCATTGCATTTGCTTCAGAATCACAAGCCTTACATTTTGGATCATGATGGAATATATAAATCATACATTGAAATGAATAAAGCTAAGTTAGTTATGGCTATTGAATTCAATGGATCTACTCTGAGTAGGACTAGCATTGAATGCCACACTAAATGTCTGTTGACAATATTGCTCTAAGATTATATAGCCCTAGTCTAGGAAAGGGGTTAGATAGTGACAAGCACATATATAATTTTAATGGCTCAAAATCTTCTCCCAAAATAGCCTCTGCTTTGGAAGTTAACAATTAGTACAAGTAACCATACATGCACAATGTTGAATGTTGAACACCAGCAAGCACTCATTTCTGACTCAGTAACTCCCAGGAGTGTCAAAATTGAGATGGTTTCTCCATTTGACATAGAATCCTGTAATATGGAGTTCATGAAACTGATTTATGCATAGTTGTAAAAGATAAATAGGTAAAATATTCAAATCCTTACATGGTTTCACCAGCCACTAGCTGGTTAGGATTCTTTCTCAGAGACACCTGTTCATAAGAGATGAAGATCTGAGAAATAATGCCGGGAATGATGAGGTCTCCTTCTTGATAATATTTATGAAAAATAGGCATAGGCTCTTTGATCTTACATAAAAGGATAGGAGTATCGCACACACCAAAAGGCAGCAGGACTAAGACAAACACCACCAATATCACCATCTCTCATGCATAAAAAATCTTATTTCTGGAACCAATTGAATTATCGTTACATAGAGATTCAGTTGTATGTGTGTAGCAGTCTTATTTGCATGGCCAGTCACTTGGCTGATTGGAAGCCAGGACCTGACAAAGAAAAGGAAAACAGAAAAGAAAAAAGGAATCAGCAATGAGAACAACAGAGCCCGGTCTGTAGTCTATAATCCCTGCTTTGAATGGCAAAGGGAATATTAATAGCACTCATTCTTTTAACTTCCTAGCTTTGCTGAGACTGTGAGTTCAAATCCCCGCTAGTGGCTCCTGGAGTTCCTTAGGGACTTTGAGGATGAGAAGTAACCCTGGCTAACTGGATAATTACAGTTTATATAATGACCTACTCAGAGTTATAAGATTGCATATGCCAACATGTTTATCATACCTCAGAAAAAGTCTTCTTATCTCCTCCAAGGTGGGGCAGCAAGAGACACAAAGGGTTTTTAATGGCCCTCAGGAAGAAGAGGCCACCAGAAGATGAGGCCTTGGGAAAGAAAGGGGGACCACTTTACAAAGTCAATGTTTATAGAGGCAACATGTGGTACAAACTGGGCCATTCTTCCCTCCCCAAAAATCTTGGAACACAACGTGGACTAAATCTTTCCCCCATATTTGGTATTACTGTCCTGATGCCAGGATGTATGAGGCAGTCAGATAGTGGAGGTTGAGAAATAGTGAATGGGGGCGAAGGGTCTTGCTAGGATGCTTCCCGTCAGAGCTGACCTATTAGGCAATGTAGCAAGGGAGGGTGGGCCAAAAGGACTGGTTAGCCCCATACTAAAGTCAAACTATTAGCGTATGCAGCACTCCTGATTGGCTCAGGTATGCTTGAATATGGAGGGCCCTCTCCTTCATTTCTATTGTGGGGTTATACCCTGGTTTCAATCCTTGGACCGCTTTCACATACTGTATGAGCTCCCTCAACCAGCTAAGGCTTCTCCTGCAAACCTTGTGCTCCTGGCATGTATTATTTGGTATTCAGACTGGGTTCACAAAAAATCCCTCATGGTGTGGCTGATTCATGCTTCTGTCACTGAGTGCATAGGGAATTGGTTAGGACAGGGATGTGGCCTTCTGGATGTTTTTGGGTTACAGCTTCCATCATCCCTGACAATTGTCCATGCTGGATGGGGCTGTAGTCCAACAACCTGGGGAGAGACAATTGTTCTGCATCAGTGGGTTAGGATGTTTGCAGTGTGGGCTTGTGCCATGGGCACTCCTTCTCATTTATCCCTCCCATGAAATCACTGGCACCTGATAAGTCAGCATCAGCAGATGATGATGGAGACAGAGATGATTATATTAAGTACCCACTCTTATCCAGCTGGTCCTGTCCTTTCTCACAACCAGAGAAGTAGACTCAGGACTTGAAGACTGGGTTTTGCATAAGACTTTATTCTAGAAGTCAGCACAGGGACGAAGCTTCAAAACATATGTGGCGTATCAGGATATAGAACAGATACAAATAGGCATGGAGGCAGTAATGAAGAGTTGTTGCAACAACCTTAGCATGCCCAGACATGGCACTTTACTTGCCTGAGCTAACTCTAGCACCTTCCAGCTTAAAAGTGAGATGGGGACTTCTCCTGGGAAGAGATGCAGATTTCTTTAACAGAAGCCATCTTTTCTCCAGTAATGGTTCTGCCAAGCTATCCTCATTCTTATCTCTCTGGAAGAGTCTAGTCAGTTCATTAGAGTCTATCTGTTCAAAGCCCAAGTCTGGGTTGGGTGCCAGTGAATATTTTTCACACTCAATCAGAGGTGAAGGGGGGTTACTGACATGAGCAGACTCATTAGGCACAGAGCTGTGAGAGGTTTCTGGAAGCACTTCCCCCATAATTTATCCAGCTCTCTCCGTAACATTGACAAAATCCTTTCCATTCACTGAATCCTGTCAATCATTCTCAATGAGGCCCATGACAGGTCCCAGGGTGGGCTACAATATGTTAAATTTAATAGTAAAAATATTTAAGCAAATTACAATCACAGAAAAATTGGTTCCTGAAATATACATCTCAGGTGTCAGTGGCTGGGGTAAATAGGTACATCTTCAGCATTCACCAAAAATTGTTCAGTGAAATGTAAGACACACCTCTGTGGTGAGGGAAATCCATAGCATAGGGGTTGCCACAGAAAATCCCCTCTCTGGTCCACCATCCTTGGAACTTCTGAGGGGGGTGGGATTAGCAAGAAGGGTCCCTCTTCTGATCTTAATGTTGAAGAAATTTTCTTCTCCATTGGGAACTTTTGCTGGGGGTCCATGAATAAAAATTGGAGACACAGGCTTGAAGCAAAAAGGTAGGCCTTTATTATTTGCAGGCACATGCCAGCACATGCAGGGTCAGCCTCCAGAAACATCCAGGAGAGACTGCACTGAGGCACTGTGTGCAAGCTGTTTTATAGAGTACAGGTACAACATGTGACTATGATTTGACCAATCTTATGAGTCCTTGCCCATATAACATCATTCCAAACCAATCAGAAAGTATTAGCTAACTTCAGTAGTGATTTCCAAAATTCTGTCCATATAATAAATGTTACCGTTGTCCTACTGTTTCTTCAAGACTAATGAATTTTGGTACTAGTTGGAACAGTTACTTCTGTGAATGTTTTCAAGCATACCCAGTACATCCATTGTTGCATTGTTTTCAGATGGGTCAGGCTGACTCAGGCACACCTGGAAATATTTTGGACAAGTTCCATTGAGTTCTATTCCTTTTGCCATAGGAGTTCTTACGTCCTCATACTTTCTCAGAAATCCCATTCCCTTGCTTATGAAATACATAGCTCATGAAAGAGGATTTTATTTAAAACACTTGAGCACATTTTGAAGTCACACAGACAAAAAGAAAGAGCTGGTTAACTAGTATTTGTTTCTTAGCCACTTAGATATATTGACAGACCAGCAGGCCACCCCAGATGGAACTTTATGGAAAGACACCTATAAAGTTATAAATTTAATACACTGTTATTTAAATATTTACTAAAATATATTTATTAAAACATGTGATTACTTATCCCCTAGATGGCATTCAAGGATCAAACATTGGAAATCCCTACTCATTTCATCAATCACAACTTCTCTCGCTCCCAACACTTCTTGATCTCATACAATAAAATCATTAATTTCAGCCTTGTCAAGTACCAATTGGTTTGCCAAGAAAACAGGCGGTCGGTGTGACCTGTTGCCATCGCAACGGATGTTTGCTGTTAGCCTGAATAAAATGCTAAGATTCTGTTTTCTCTATAGGCATGGACTCAGGGCCCCACTAGGCCTGCAATTCAATACTTAATTCTTTATGATTATAAAACATATACCCTTTTTTAATAGTTATGATCATGCATGTATAGATATATAAAATTCCCTATTATTAACACCCAAGAGGGTCTCCAGTGAAGGAGGTGGTCTCTCAGATATTTGGAGTCCAACTCATTCATGGCTTTAAATACTAGCATTAACATCTGGAATATGGCCCGGAAACAAACTGGCTACCAATTTTAGAACAGGAATTAAATGAGTTATAGAAGCAATCCCAGCCAGTAATCTGGCTGCTTCATTTTTGACCAGTTGAAGTTTTTGAGTTGTCTCCAAGGGCAGCTCCATGTAGAGTGCACTGCAATAATCCCATCTAGAAGTTACCAGAGCATGGGGTGCCATGTACAAGTCATCTCTGTCCAAAAGGGGACATATGAAGTGAACGGTTCTAGATGGAAATAGGCACTCCTAGACACTGAGTCCACCTGGCCCTCAGGAGACATCCAGTAGTATCCCCAAGCTATGAGTCTGTTCCTTCTAGGAAATGCAACCCAATACAGAGCAGGCTGTCTTAGCTCCTCCTGGACTTGAGACCTTGGAACACATAAAGCCTCTATCTTTTCAGGATTCAGGTTCAGTTTGTTAGCCCTCATCCAGTCCATCACTACTTCCAAACAGCTATCTAGCACCTCAGCCACCTCTCCCAATTCAGATGGAACACAGAGATAGAGCTGGCCAACATCTGCAAGATAGTTCCTAGGGGCTTCATATAGACATTAAATAGCAGGAGGGCAAAATGGATCCCTGCAAGGCACCACAACAAAGTTCCCATGGTGTTGACCAGAAGAGTCCCATAACTACATTCTGGAAACATCTCTGGAGGTAGGAGCAGAACCACTGAAGTACAGTGCCTCCAATCCCCACCTCTCTGAGCCACTCCAGAAGGATACCATGATCGATGGTATCAAAAGCCACTGAGAGATTAAGAAGAAAAAGCAGGGTCACACTCTCTCCCCCAACAAATGTCATAAATCAGGGTGACCAAGGCAGTTTCAGTGCCATGACTTGGCTTAAAGCCAGACTAAAATGAATCCAGATATTCAGTCTTCTCCAAGTATGTAAGAAGGTCCAGCCATCAGCACCTTCTCAAGCACCCTACCCCAAAAGGGGATATTTGCCACTGGGTGATGCTTAACACTACTTGGACAAAGAGGTGTTCTCAACCTCCTTCAAGTCAGATGACACCTCCCTCTCCTCTAGTGAAGTAGTAATCACTCCCTGGACCCACCCAATCAATCCCCTATGGCTAACTTTAACAAGCCAAGATGATCAAGGTAAAAGGGGCAGGTCATCAGCCACAAATCTTCTAGCTGCTTATTCACATCCTCAGGCTCCACAAATAAAAACTGATCCAGTACAGATGGAACACAAAGTGCTCTGGATACTTCCCTTGGACTTTCTCTAACTGTGGCATCCAACTCTATTCAAATCTGAGCACATTAGTCTCTAATGTGCCTCTCAAAGTTGTATAGCAGGTTCCCGAGGGTGTCAGAAACTAAAGTAGATTCATATGGGGACACAAGGTCCTTTAGGTATAAGGGTCCTGAGCCATGTAAGGCTTTAATGGTCCAAGCAAGCACTTTTAATTGGGCTCAGAAACAAATTGACAGCAAGTGCAGTTGGGCCTAAACTGGTGACACATGTTCAGGCCTTCATATTTGAGTTAACAATCTCTGGAAAGCCGTACTTGCATCATTTCCAGCCTTTGCCTCATCTGTATTATTTACTTATTCTGTTTGTTTATTCACATTATTATCCCACATTTCTTGCATAACGGAACACAAGTCAGCATATATGTTGTTCCCAGACAATCACCAATCCAGGCACTGATCAGAACCAGATCTTCTTCAGTTTCAACAACATGGTGGCCTTATGTGCCTTCAGATGATACCCTGGGGCCAATTACAATTACTTTATTGCTGATGTTTTAATTGCATTTTATTATTTGCATTGTATTGGTACTTGGGACAGAAAGAGGCATATAGAAGTTCTAAATTATTTTTAGAAAAAGAAATAATACCTGGCCTGCTATGCTTTAATATAATTATTGAGAGTGTAAGACAGGGAAGGTAATTCTCAGGAATGATGAAGATGGTGCAGCAGTTTCAATATTGACCTTTTTTCCTCTTTATTAGCTGCTCTCTTTTGTTCAAATTGGGCCTGAGCACAATAATGTAGCATTTGGGGAAAAAGACACAACCCAGTAACCCAGCACTGGAGGCCAAGATGGAGAAGATCTCCACAGCCACCATGGATTTCCCCTTGGAACAAAGGCTGGAACAAAGGACAACCAAACACAGCAAAACAACAACATGCTAAAGGTGATTGACTTGGACTCCTGGAAACTGTCTGGCAACTTCCTGGATAGGAAAGCCACAATGAAGCTCACAATGGCCAGGAAACCCATAAAGCTAAGGACACAATAAAACATTGTGTCTGAACCTTCATTACATTCCAATACAATTTTGTCAGTCATTAAGTGCATGTCGAAACCTGGGAAAGGGGGAGAAGTTGCCAGCCACACAGTACAAATAATGGTTTGGATAAAGGAGCATGATAGAACAATGAATGTTGCCAGCTTTGTCCCCATCCATTTTCTCATTTGGGATTCTGGCCTGGTAGCCATGAAAGCTAGAATCACGGTGATGGTTGCCAACATGCAAGAAATGGCCACTGAGAAGATGATGCCAAAAGCAGGTTGTCGAAGGAGGCACACCAACTTCCCTGGCCAGCCAATGAATAGCAGAACACAAAGGAAGGAGAACAGGAGGGAGACTAGAAGAGTGTAGGAGATGCTGCGGTTGTTGGCTTTGACAATAGGTGTGTTGTGGTGTTTCATAAATGTTCCTAGCACCAAAACTGTAATTGAAGAAAAGGTAAGAGCAGATATAGTCAAAGCTATCCCCAAAGGTTCTTCATAAGACAGGAAAGTTAAATCTTTTAGAATGCATAAATCCTGGTTGTTGTTTGGATAATGATCTTCAGGACACTGAAAACAGAAATCCATATCTGGAAAAGAAAATGTGCATGTCTAGGCAAGATATACTTAGAAATAGGGATGAACAGATCAGAAGGCCTTTTTGCTCTGACCAGAGAACCTTCTGTGCTTAAGACAACCTTTGATATTGGCTTAGAGTGTTCAAGAAATCACAGGGTGATTTCTAACTTCCTCCTGGTCCTTTGGGATAAAACGAGATTATACCCATCTTTAAAAATTGATTAAAAGAAGGACCATGTTCTTTAACCAGCTATACAAAAACATCTTGGCCACATAGACATTATTGGTTAGATGTATATGTTATTCTTAGCTTCCTTTTGGATCTTCCATATTTTTCTCTTCCTATGCCATGTCAAATCTGATTTCTTTAAATAAAACATATTTTTGTCAATTTCAATTGTTTGTATTTGACCACCCACACTGCCATAAGCTATGAAGAGTTTTGAGTCACCTATGAATATATCAGCTTATTCAGAAGAAGAAAGCTGGATGATGGCAATGATACCAAATTCCTGCTCACACCTTCGTTTTGATCATTCCTACCAAGGGCATATCAAACCCAGAGCTTGGAAAAGTTACTTTTTTAAACTACAACTCCCATCAGCCCCAGCCAGCATGGCCACTGGATTGGGCTGATGGGAGTTGTAGTTCAAAAAAGTAACTTTTCCAAGCTCTGAATTCAAACCTAGCTCTGAAGAAGTGTTCTCTGTCTGAATAGCACAAGATAGGCAAACACACACACACACTCAAATTATCTGGACAATGCTATACAAAAGATGGCACACACATGTAGGCCATAGCTTCTGTTCTCTTATTAGCAGGCAACTTTAGAGAATGTTCCTGAAGATGTTTGTGGATCAAAGCCAGTGGGTTGTAATCAACTACAATTTATGCACTGCAGATCCATTGAGATTAATGGACCTAAATTACAATGCGTCTTGGAGGGAGAATACTGGAAGAGGGGGCTGTTGAAAAGTGATTGAGGGGAGGGGTAGGCATGATAGAAGGAGATATTGGCAGTGATGATAGATGCTTGCACATGATATCCCTCTCTGGGTTCTCCCCTACACTTGATACTAGTAGATGCTCTACTACTGTTCCCAAGAGTCTGGTGGTTCTACTGTTGAATGCCAGGTCTGTCCATAATAAAACCATGGTGATCCATGATTTGATAATGGATGAACTAGCCAACCTGGCATGTATCACCGAGACCTGGATGGGAGAATTGGGCAGCCCAGATCTGCCCACCTGGGTACTTGGTACAACATCAACCCAGACTTGAGGGGCAGGGGAGAGGTGTTACTGTAGTCCATAGGAGTTCACTCCCTATCACTGGGAAACCCCTCTCTCTTGGAGTGGGACTGGAGGGCCTGCATCAGGTGTTGGGCCAAAGAGACAGATTAGGGATGCTGTTGGTGTACATCGCATTCTGCTGCTCAACAGCCCCCCTGACTGGGCTGGCAGAGGTTGTCTGGTATGGCAACTATGGGCCTGTCACAAATGGGGATGGCTATCATCCCATTGTCATGGTCAGACCACTTTCTAGTGAGATTTGGTCTTGCAGCAGCAATTCTTCCCTGCAGAGGTGAGGGACCAGTTAGGGTGGTCCACCCCCAGAGACTATTGGAAACTGATAAATTCTGGGGGATTTTCCAGTGGATAAAGCATGTGATCCTGTTGGATTCCAGTGGATAAAGCAGGTGATCCTGTATCACTATGGAATTGTGAGACTCATAGTCTCATTATGGAATGTTAAGACTCATAGGGCCATTGACACAATGACTCCTGAGAGCCCTCTCTTGTGCTGTGGTGCCTGTTTTGCTCTTTGGTATACTGAGGAGCTACCATCAATGAAACACACTGGGTGAGGGCTAGAACGTTAAGTGGTGTAGATCTCACTCTGGAGCAGACTGAGCACATATTTGGGTTCACAGTCGGGCCTACCACATGGCAGTGGGGGCAGCAAAAGAGATCTTACTTTGCTGCCATCATTGTGTCCTTGGGGAATCATCCATCCGAATTATTCCATGTGGTCTGGAGGTTGGTCATTCCTGACCAGGAGGATGGACCTCTGGAGCACATGGTTTCCAGCTATAACTGGCTGGTTAAATACTTCAAGGACAAAGTTGCTCGGCTCCACAGTGATTTAGATGCTGCTATTGTGGCAGTGCCAGCTGAGGTGTCCAATGCAATGTTGAACCCAGTGTTGTGGGATCAATTCAAGTTAATGCAACCTGATAATGTGGACAAGACACTTCAGTGATGTGCCGGATAACCATCTCATTAGATCCTTGTCCATACTGGCTTATTAAAGCTAGCCAGAGTGGGGTGACTGAATGGGTCACAGGTGCAGTAAACACATCTTTGCATGATAGGTGATGCCAACTGCCCTTAAAGGGGTGGTGGTGTGTCCATTTATTAAAAAGCCCACACTGGACCCAATGGAGTGTAACAACTACAGACCAGTCAACAACACCCCTTTCCTGGCAAAGGTGGTGGAGAAAGTGGTTGTAGAGCAATTGCTGGTATTCCTGGATAACACTGGTTATCTAGATCTGTCACAATCTGGATTCAGACCTGGTTTCAGAACAGAATTAGCCTCAGTCACCCTGATGGATGACCTTTATCGTGAGAGAGACGGGGAGTGTGACCCTGTTACTTCTGCTTGATCTCTCAGCGGCATATAATACCATTAACTATGGTATCTTCTGACTCAATGGGATGGGTATTGCAGGCATTGTATTACAGTGGTTCCACTCTTACCTTCAGGGTTGTGTCCAGACAGTTACACTGGGTGATTGTTCTTCGCCCCCCTGACACTTGTGCTATGGGGTTCTGCATGGTACTATTCTCTCCCCAGTGCTATTCAATATCTACAGTATATAGTATACCTATATGAAGCCATTGGAAGCGGTCATTAGGCATTTTGGAGCAAGGTGTCAGCAATGGGAGAGGCTGTGAACTGTCTGGATCAGTGTCTGAATGCTATAGTGGACTGGATGAGGGCCAATAAACTGTGCTTGAATCCTGGGAAGATGGAGGCTCTTTGGGTAGGTGGTTCCCATGTCTGGGAGATAGGCAGGTTACCTGTTCTGGATGCTCCCTCTGAAGAACCAGGTTCATAGCCTAGGGGTACTCCTGGATTCATCTTTGTCACTAGAGGCCCAAGTATCCTGTGTGACTTGGGTCCCTTTTACCAGCTTTGTCTGGTTCATCAGCTATGGCCATCCCAGACAGGGATAACCTGACCTCTGTATTCCATGTGTTGGTAACCTTGAGGCTGGATTACTGAAATGTGCTATATGTGGGGCTGCCCTTGTCCCTGCTCAGAAGCTCCAGCTGGTGCAAAATGCAGCTGTCACATTGCTGATGGAAGCACATGGCTGACAACATGTGATACCACTTTTCAAACATCTGCACTGGCTGTCCATCTATTACTGAGCCAGGTTCAGAGTCCTTGTATTAATATGCAAAGCCCTGAACAACTTAGGTCCAGGGTATCTTAGAGACCACTTGAAGCCTTATATCACAACTCAGTCACTGAGATCATCAGCAGGAGCAGCTTTGGTCATCTCCCAAGTCAGCGAGGCTCATTTAACATCGACACACAATCGAGCCTTCAGTGTCATTGGCTGAGTTCTCTGAAATGCTATGCCAACAGAGATTCAGCAAACACTTTTTGTTTTAACTTTTAAGCTCCTGATGAAAACCTTTCTGTTCTGCAAGGCTTATGAAGGCAATTAATAAAATGCTTTTTTCACAACAGCTGACCGTTGTTTTTATTGTATTTTTAATGTTTTTATTCTATGGTGGTGGTTGTTAATGTGTTATAAACCACTTTGACGTTTTTAATGAAATAGCGGTATCTATTTTTAAAAATTAATAAATACATAGTTATATCCATCAATTTCAGTGGATCAATGCTATGTATGGCTAATATTGGATTAAGGTTGGGGGAGAAATTCAATTCAGTTCACACTTAAAGCCAAATCTATCAAATTCATACTTTCCAAAGCAATGTGGAAAGTGAAGCAGAGCAATTCTTCAAAACTCACATGTCCAAATTTTGCAATGCAGTTCACCAAACAATGTTTAGAAAAATGCACATATTAGGGAAAGTGTCCATAAAAATGAATACATTACTGAAAATAACATACAAAATGGATTATATCAGGAGAAACGGATGAATTTCATAAGGATTTTCTTTTTAAAAATCACAAATTGCTGCAGAAATGTGGAGAACTAGAATTATGATTGGAAACATGAGAAACTGAGAGAAGCAAAAATGACAGAACCTTCCAACTTTATGTTGAATACAATGCAATCTCTTTGATAGATTCTGCCCTTGACATTTCTTACCCTTCTCATTTGAGATTTTCCCTTTTGGACATGGACGGCAATCGTAGCAGCAAAATGGCTCCCCTTCCTTCCTTCTCTTTGTAGAACCTGAATAGCAGTTGTCATTACACAGAGAACATGGTTGTGCCTGTCATGAATGAAACAAGAGAATGAAACATATGAGGGCAGTAGCAAAATTACAATTCTGCTCTGGCCTTTCTAAATCTTTTCATTAGGCAGATTCACAAAGGTGATGATTGAAAGGTTAAATAACTATAAAGAAAAGTTGCTTCAAAATTCTGCCAGATTAAAATTTGGGGTTGAACATCATGGTTTGCATGAGTGTCTCATAATGTATGGGCATAGGAAGGAAGAGAAGTGTTTAGTGTCCAGTGGACATGTGCATGGACCTTACCTGATTAAACGTCCTGGGCCACACAATGGCATCCTCAAAAATAGTGAACAGTTTTTCAATGGGAGCTTGTGGGTCAATGTTTCCAACTTTGAGTCTAAGAAAGGACTGGTTTGGGAATGTGACCCAGTTTATAATATCATATCCACCAACAAACTCTCCTTTTTGGTCAAAGGAAACCTTTTCCCCAGCACTGTTGTTAAATGAGAAACTTCTCAGAATGTGGAGAAGCTAAATAGAAAAATACACAAGTATATATGAACCACTTAAAGGATTTTTAATGTGAATCTTTTCCACACAGATACATAGGATTGGTTATGACTGCGAAAACAACAGAATTCATATTATTTGGGTGATAATCTTCCATACTTGATGTATATGGCTAATTGTTGTATCCAGCGTTAGTCATGCTCAGGGTTGCTCCATTTACATTAATGGATGAGACTAACTTAAGTCCTTAAATTTCAATGGGCCTACTCTTAGAATAGTTGAATATCAATGAAAGGATGGGGAATGTATGACACTCCAGATGTTGTTGGATGACTTCCATCATCCCAACCATTGGCTATGGGAGTTGGAGTCCAATAATATTTTGAGGGCCACAGGCCACTCGTTCCTGATCTAATAACATTCAAAGGGAAGGAGCATGAGGAAAATTAGACCATTGTTTGATAACTGTCTAGTGTCTTGCAGGTAAGAGGAATTGGTTTTTGCATTCCAATAAATTTCTTCTGTCTAGGAATATTAGAACAAAATCCATCGATCTCTCCTGGCTTTTAAACAAAGATGCTTGAATAAAGAAGAAACAGCCATGACTTTCCCCATCTATTTCCTACCTATGATGCTTTTGCCCCAGAGAAGGCAGGAATGGAAGAATGGATAAACTGGTGAAATAGGTCAAGTGCTGTCTGTGACTGGAGGCACACTGGAAGTGAAGGTTGTTAACAGCAGAGCTTGGAAAAGTTACTTTTTTAAACTACAACTCCCATCAGCCCCAGCAAGCATGGCCACTGGATTAGGCTGATGGGAGTTGTAGTTCAAAAAAGTAACTTTTCCAAGCTCTGGTTAAAAGAACCAGAAGGTGTGTGAGAGAAGGGTAGGGGATAAATTCAGCTTTATATGCCTTTTAATGAGAAACTAATTTGAATATTTTTGTATGCAGTTTCGATTAATGTACATATCTGTGCAAGCAATTTTCCCTAATACAATGCATGTTTGTGTGCCATTTTCACCAGCACATTCATTTTATGCAAACTTTCTCCTCATATAAAGCATCTTTGTAAACATTGTTTCATTGAATAACTGCATTGCCAAATTTGGATAAGTCTGGATTTTGAAGATTTGTTGTGTTTTGGTTCTTGCATTGTTTTGGAAAGTGAGAATTAGGTGAGTTTACCTTTAAATGTAAACTGAAACAAAATTCTCCCTTACCCCTATTTGAGGGCAATGGGTGCTTCTTGGGGTGTGCCAATAATCTTTCCAGAGTTGTGGGGACCCACAAGTGGGGAATTATGGAAGATTTCTCCAGTCACCTTCATAGTTGACCATAGGCAAAGGAGCCAGGGACAGATGCCCCTCCCACTAGGGCTGACATAGATAAGGCTATGCAAAGCTGCATTCACTTCCCACACTGTCATTGCCATCTGCAGACATATTTTTTTTTATATTTTAGTTAGATTAGTGTTGTCAGTATCACTGTTTTCCAGACCCTTAAAGACCACAACCAATTAACTAGGTAAACTTGTAGAAGACACAGCTTCTTTCTCACAGGCCTGCTCTTTGCCCAGAAGCCTGGGAACATTTTCTAGGACCAAGAAATCAGGGCTTATTGACAAATGTGACTTTAGTTCTACCCCATTCACTTTTGTTTTTCTTCTGTAATTCCACCTCTTGTGGCAAATATGATACTACAAGACTGGTCATAGTTATCATCATGAGACATGACCACAATAATCAATATTGAAATTATACAATAAGGGATTAATTTGGGTAGCAACAAGAGGATATAAAATGGAAATAATGATAAACCTAAGTGCTAGGGATAGATCTCTGAAGTGAGGGATATTTTTTACTGTGATTTAAATCCAGGCGTTTTAAATTACTTTATGCTGCCTCGATGCAAGGACATTTTAATTGTTTCTTAAGCTTTTTTTTTTTTTGTCTTTGTGTATTTATTTATTTTGTGTCTTTTGGGTGATAGCAACTAAGTCATACTCAGACACACTGAGAACAATGGACTTATGTAAATCCATTTATTCCAACGGTGGGGCTACACTAACATTCAATATTTCCCTGTGTTTCTAATATTTTGATACAAGTGGACAATGGATTGATGAAGCTACAGTATTTCTGCAGATTCTAGGGCTGGTTCTGTTCCATCAAGGGTTATAGTGAACTTTCTTGTGTGCTCAAGAAATTACCTGCTGATTTAGAAACTCTTGACTACTTCCCATTGATCTAAGTTTGAATTTAGATGTACGCATGGGATGCAAAGCATGTGCCACAGTATAGATTGCATTATAGATACTGTAGCTGTGGCCAGTCATGCTCATTTCAAAAACAGATGAAGGAAGAGTCTCCAGCTTCTCCTCACCAGTGCAAATGTCTTCATCCCATTTGTCATCCATGAAGCTGGGGAACAAACAGTTAAATGCTTGTCCCCAGAAGTCCCTGATGAAGCCATCTTCTTTCTCTGATGTATGATTTCTCATCAGAAGGAATTGTTGGAATCCCAGCACCTTCTCTGAGTGAACTGCAATGGATAGAGCACCATGGATGAAGTGTATGTCCCAATGTTTCTGAAAAGGCAGTGATATAAAATCTATCTCTGCTGTTAAAATCCAGACTTTAGCTTTTGGTGCGTCCTCAAATTCTGAAAAAGATATCATATATCTCAACACTATCATGCTATAAATTTCACCATGAAAGATCACCACGTTGGCTGTTCTACCCAAGATAAAACGAAATGCTTTGAACCACTCTGCCATTATTTTATCGAGGTCACCAGAAAATTCTGCTGTGGGTAATGTTTCTATAAAGTCAAAGCAGATACCTTTCCAGGAAAGCATAGGAAGTATCTTCTCTACAAATGTCTGTGCATTCTCAAAATTGAGATAAAGCACTCCAATCCATATCCACCTGAAATGCAGCAATAACTGGAGAATCCCCATGAATTGTTTTGTTCCATTTGGGAACATCCAGTGGGAGAAATCCTCTTCATTGTTGTTCACTTCTGGAGCAGAGCTACATGTGAACTAAATGAAACCACAAAGAATAAAGTGGTGAGTGATCAACTATTTCAAAATTAAAGGAAAGTATGTGTGCTTGCACAAACACTGTGATTCATAGTTTGGATTTTGGCTCAATCTGGTTCACAGCCCTAGAACCTACCTAATTCAAACCACTTCAAATTTTGTGATCCTGTTCTGCAACTAAAAAAGTGTCCAAAGATAAGGGGGGAAAGTGCATAAAAATGTTTATTTTAGTGAAATTAAACCCTTGCATTATTTCCTTGGGAAAAAAGAGTGTATATTAGGCAAACATATATAAAAATGTGTATATTAAGAGAAACATACACTGAAATGGTGACACATTTTTGTGAGGGCTTTAAATTCTCAAGCTGATATGGAAATGTGGTGTCTGTACTGAAGACTGAAAAACAATAAAGTAAAAAGAAGCAGAGAGAAATCAACATTGTCAGATTTGTCCATCCTTAACTCTCCCACCTGAGCAATAATAACTGCCTGTTCTTTGTTTCAATCACCACTCTTTCTATCTTTCTGCCCTTAAAAAAACATGCAACAGGAAAATTTTAAACTCTGACATTCCAAGGGCTCATCTTACCTGTGGAATTTTGTAGATGTCCAGAATAGTTGACATGTGGAGACCATTGTTAGAGTTAGGTCCCCCAATAACTGCTACCAGATTGTTATGGATGTCACATTTGTAATTAGGGATGAATCTACCTTTTGTGGAGAGAAGCTCCATGGAGGCTTGACAGGTTACCGATGGCATGAAATCATCATTATAGATGTGGAAGCCCAGGGTGACATTGGGTAAGATCTGTGGATTCTCATTGATCTCCTTTATAGCAAATACCAAAGCCAGGGTGTGCTGGTAGATCTGAGTAAGCACCCTGTAATTAGAATGTTATGCTCTATCATGCTGCATTTGTTTCAGCATCTGAATACAACAAGGCTTACATATTAGATCATTATATGCTTGCTAAGAATATTGCACTAGGATAAAATACAATATATACAATGGAAGAGCTGGAAAAGTAACAAGGACTTATTCATTCATTCATTCATTCGTTCGTTTAATTTATATCCTGTACTTACTCCCAGAAGGAGCACATGTAGAGTTATGACTTCTCAAAACATTGCCACAACATAAGGCTCTGCTTGGAAAGTTAACAGTGTGCACAAGTAAGCATAGATGCACAATGTTCAATGTTCAAAACCAGCATCAAACTATTCTGGCTCAGTGACTCACAGGGATGTCAGAACTGAGATGCTTCCTTCATAAGGCATATAATGCTGCAATATGGTGTGCATGCCGCTGACTTATGCATATTTGTAAAAAGGGACATGAATTAATCATATGGTTAAAATGTTCCAACATGATATCCTTACATGGTATCATCAACCAGTTGCTGGTTAGGATGCTTTCTGAAAGTCATCTGTTCATAAATGACATAGATCTGAGAAATAATCCCAGAAATGATGATGTCTCCTGCCTGATAGTACTTATGAATAATAGGCATAGGTTTTTTGATTGCACATAACAGTATAGGATCAGTGCACACACTCACAGGGAGCAGCACCAACACAAACACCAAACATGCCACCATCTTGCATGAAAAATCTTTGCTCTGGAACCAGTTCGGATGTACATGTATAGAATACTCTGATGTGAATGGCCAGTCAACTCAGCTGATTGGAAACCAGATCTTCACAAGGTAAAAAAAAAAAAAACTGAACACATCCCTCTTTATACTCTATAATCTCTTCTTTGAATGGCACAACATATACTTTTTTTGCTGTTGCTACTGTGACTCCTTAGGGACTTTGAGAAGAAGTAATCCTGGCTTAATCAATGATTACGGGGGAGAATAATCACCTACTCAGAATGATAGCTTCTTTGTAATATGGCAGATGTCAAGAAGTTTATTATACACCAACAGAAGTCTTCTTGTGTCTTTTGAATCAAAACACAAATGTAAACTTTGATTAACACCAATTAACTATTTCCATTTTCCATTTCCATGTTAAGATATCCTCTTATCTTTGTAGATTCCATTCATGAGTTTATATCATTTCACTGTTATTTCTGAATATCTTTGGCCAGATAAAAGAGAAGCTTGTGAAATAAACCATGGTAAAATTGCAGACAAAAGGCAGTTCAGGCAAAGATCCAATGCTCTTGAGCCACAGGTATGAAAACTTACTAAAACATATATCCACTGCCAATTTTGATCTTGCTACCACCTCACCTCCCCCTATTCTTGCTCCAGCAAGCAGCCACGCTGCTGTTGGAAGGACATCACTGGGAGGATGCCCCTTCTGCTTTGACCCACCACATACCACTGCTGCTGTGCTGCCCATCACACAGCAATGAGATGGCTGGTTGGAAACCCCACATAGGTTCCCTTCAGGATCCACTTCATCCCAGATAGTATTCAACAAATTTCTAAGTTTGCCACATGCTTTGTAGCTTGCTTTGCCACAGAGTGGTGGATAGAATTTACATTGATTTCCTTTACACTGATAAGATTTTATTTCAGCTGGCTCAGGATGAGTGCTACTGTGTTTATGTTGTGCTGATGGGCCTCCAATAGGTATATGGTTGGGAACTTGTAGAAAAGAATGCTGAAATACATGGGCCGTTGGTCTGATTCAGCAGGCATCTTCCTATTTTCTTATGAGGCTCTGGCCACATACACACCATACATTTAAAGCACTATTATTTCACTTTAACCAGTCAGAGCTTCCCTCCAAGTATCCTGGAGATGCAGTTTCTTAAGGGTGCTGTGAGTTGTTAGGAGACCCCTATTCCTCTGCACAGAGAGACAGTTCCCAGAGTGGTTAACAATTAATCCCAGTTTCCAGGGAGCTCTTTGAATTGTAGCTCTGTGACAGGAACAGAGAACTCCTAACTTGCAGCATCCTTAAGAAACTACAATTCCCAGGATTTGTTTTTGAAGGGGGGAAGCCATGGCTGTTTAAAGTGGAATAACAGTGCTTAGAATGTATGGTGCGAGTGCAGCCTCTGTGAGGAGGGCAAGGGCTGAGTCCTTGATCCTAGCAGAGATGAGCGCTAATGGATAATATTGGACTGTGAGGAGACAGGCCTCTTTGGGTGCTCATGGGATAGGTGCTGCTGCCAGGCTGTCTGATGCCATCACTTGGCAAGGGGGTCAGTAATGAGGGGAAAGGAGAAAGGGGTTACTTTAATAGTGAGAAGTGATGTAGCAAAAGCAGTTAGGAGCTACAATGCAAGGTCTGAGTGAGTGATATCAATGAGATTAAACGGGAAACCTATCAACACAACCATCATCCAAGTCTATGCTCCAACGGCAAACTCAGAGGAAGAAGAATTGGTGAGATTTTACGCAGAAGTACAGGAAGAAATTTGTCACACACGGAAACAAGATGTGCTGATAATCATGGGGGATTGGAATTCAAAAGTAGGGAACAGAGAAAAATTAGGAATTGTGGGCAAATGGGGCATATGGGACAGAAATGAAGCAGGAGAAAGACTTATTTCTGTGAAGCCAATAATTTATTTCTTGCAAACACATTTTTTGAGCAACCGAAAAGACAACTGTACACGTGGACATCACCAAATGGTCAATATAGGAATCAAATTGATTATATAATTGGTAGCAGAAGATGGAGAAGTTCCATACATTCTGTAAAAACAAGACGAGGAGCAGACTGTGGTACAGATAATGAACTGGTCGTATTGAAAATCATAGTAAAGCTAAAGAAGACTAACAAAGCAATTATAATGCCAAAATACAATTTCAATAACATCCAAGAAGCATATAAAGATCAAATAAGGAACAGGTTTGAGGCTTTAAACTTAGTCGACAGAGCACCAGAAGTACTATGGAATGAAGTCAGATACTGTCGGGAGGATGAGCTGGGCTCCTGGGGGGTTGTCAGAAGAGGATTCAAATGGCTGGCAGAGGGAGGAGGGAGGAACTTACCCTCTGTGGAGCGGAGCCGAAACAGAGGACATGCCAGAGATAGGGTCGCCTAGCAACAGGGAGCCTGAGAGCCTTGAAGTTTTAGAATCCCCCCCAGACATTCCCAGGCCCTCCCTTCTCCGCAGCTCAGAGCAAGAGGGAGGGCTGATCACAGCAGAAAGGCGGAGAGATGGTTTACCCTCAGCCTCTCCTTTATCACCCATAGGGGAATCGGACACTTCAGAAGAGGAGGAGGTGATGCCTCCCCTCTCACCACGCACACGCAGACGGTTGAAAAGACAGGAGAGAAGGGGGGGAAGGCGGGCAGTACCTGAGGGGGAGTTAAGGAGGAGCGAAAGGTTGCACGCCCTTTTAGCCCCTTCTTAAAGAACAGGCGGGAAGCAGCCCCTTGCTCTGTCAACTTTCTCCCAATGTCGCAGGACCTGTATCCCTGTATTGCTTCATGAGAAAGCGCAGTCTTTGTTGGACATTACTCTAATAAAACACGAATTAACTACAACCTCTGGTCTGGTTCCTGAGTCGCATCCTGGGCCTGACAGCTTGACAGAGCCACCTAAATCACCCTCAACGCTCTCTTCACTTGACTGGGACAAGATGTCAAAGGGAGCAGCGGGGGGGACGAACCCCACTTCTGAGACGGAAGAAGTGAAACTCTTGAGGACTAAGGTAGCTGAATTGCAGATGGATGTCCAAGCCCTGCTAGCAGCAGTCAAGGCGCTGAAGACGGATAATCAAACCTTGAAGGCCACGATAGACCAGATGCAAACAGCCCCTCCAGCTGCCGCAGTAAAGGTTCCCATTGGATTGCCCCCAAAATACGTGGGACAAAGTGATCAGTTGGCAACTTTCGTGGCTCAATGTGAGTTATATCTGGATGTCAGGCACATGGAGTTTCCAGACGATGGGGCTAAAGTGGCCTTCGTGATTAGCCTCCTGGAGGGAGAAGCTGCAAAATGGGTGACTCCGTATCTCGTGAGAAAAGATACTGTCTTAAGAAGGTACAGAGGATTTATACAGGAGATGACCGAGATGTTCCAAGACCCGCAAAGAGCTGAAACAGTAGTGCGGCAACTAGGCGCTCTGAAGCAAGCTAAAGGGACTGTTTCCGAGTACACTAACGCTTTTAAAATTCTGTCCCAGGAAACTGGTTACAATGACGCCGCCCTGATGTTTATGTACCGGAGTGGATTAAATGCTGAAATCCTGGATGAGTTGGCCAGGACCTCCCCCCCGCTGACCTGCCAGGGCTCATCCGGCTATGCCTACAGATAGATCACCGGATGGAAGGAAGGCGCCTGGAAAGGAAGCAGGAGGTCCCAAGACACTCAGCCTCGGCATCTCGCAGCAAGACCCTTCCCTCTGCAGGAATGGCAGGTAATGCAGCTGAGGGACAGGGAGGGGCTAGGCCAAGACTGTCGGAAGAAGAAAAGGAAAGACGCAGCCGGGAACGTTTATGCTTTTATTGTTCAAAGCCGGGCCATGTGGCCAGAGACTGTGGACTAAAAGGGGGGAAAGCTGAGCCGTCGGGAAACTAGAACACCCAGTCCACGTGCAGGCCGGTGGACTGGGGGCAGCATTGTATAAAGGCCCCCCAACGATCCAACCTCCCTCAAAGGGGGTGTTGGTCTTGCCTATTCGGATTACAACTTCCAGAGGAGTGGTGTTTAATTCCACTGCCTTAATTGACAGTGGAGCCTCCACAAATTTTATTGATGTAAAGTTAGTCAAGCGTCATGGAATTTCCCGGTGGAAACTGAACACTCCCCTAGCTGTGGAGACTATCGTTGGGAGACCCCTGAAGTCAGGAGGGGTGACACAAGCCACGGAGGAAGTGAAACTTCAAATCCCCGGGCACGAAGAGTTCATTTCGCTATACGTGTCAGATCTCTCAAACTTTGAGGTGATTCTGGGAATGCGCTGGCTAGCAAAGCATGAACCCACAATAAGTTGGAAGGAGGCGGTGGTGCGGTTCACCTCACAGTATTGCCAGGAGAACTGTCAACCTGAAGGAATCAAGAACACCTTAGCAGGGGCAGTGCAAGAGATCGAGCAAGTGACCCTGCCGCCAAAGTATGAAGAATTCAAAGATGTGTTTGATGAAAAGGAGGCAGAGACTTTACCCCCCACCGCCCTTACGACTGTGCGATTGATCTAGTGCCAGGAGCCAGCATTCCATCAGGGAGAATCTACTCTCTCACAGAGATTGAGAGGGAGGCCCTGAAGGAATTCCTGGATAAAAACCTGAGACAAGGATTCATACGCTCCTCACAATCCCCTGCTGGAGCGCCACTATTGTTTGTGAAAAAGAAGGGGGGGGAACTCAGACCCTGTAACGACTATCGCGCATTGAACCAGATCACCATCCCCAACAGCTACCCGCTGCCCCTGATCTCAGAGTTGTTGGACCGACTGCGCTCTGCAAAAATCTTCACGAAGTTGGATTTGAGAGGAGCGTACAATCTGATCAGGATGAAGCAGGGAGATGAATGGAAAACAGGGTTCTTGACCGCTTACGGACAGTATGAATACCTGGTCATGCCGTTCGGACTTTGTGGAAGTTCAGGAATTTTTCAAAAATTCATGAACGACGTGTTTAGAGACTTGTTGGACACATATGTAATCTGTTACTTAGATGATATCCTGGTGTTCTCAAAGAACCAGGAAGACCACGACCAGCATGTGAAGACGGTGTTGCAGAGACTGAGAGAAAATCACCTGTATGCTAAATTAGAGAAATGTGGATTTGACCTCAAGTCTCTAGACTTCCTTGGATATCGAATCTCAGCGGAAGGCGTGGAGATGGACCCAGGGAAAGTAAGCTGTATATTGGACTGGGGCCAACCTGTCACCAAAAAGGATGTACAACGGTTTTTGGGGTTTGCCAATTATTACAGAAAGTTCATTCCAGGGTTTTCCAAATTGACAGCTCCTCTGGCTGACTGTTTAAGGGGAAAGAAGAAGTTTCAATGGACAGAGAATGCCACCCAGGCCTTTGAGGAGCTGAAGAGAAGGTTCGCTTCCGAGCCCATTCTGCACTTTGCTGACCCGACCCACAATTTCATCGTGGAAGCAGATGCTTCAGATTTTGCTATCAGGGGGGTCCTTCTGCAATTAGACCAAGAAGGAAAGGAGCTGCACCCCCGTGCGTACTTCTCTCGGAAGTTAAAGCCTGCAGAGAAGAATTACACAGTTTGGGAGAAGGAGCTGCTGGCCATCAAGGACTCTTTTGAAAACTGGAGACAATACCTAGAGGGGGCCCCTCATCAGATCGAAGTGCGCTCCTGTTGCGTGTGTGCGTATAGATCATACAAGGATGGAATCCAAGAGTCGCATAGAACAGGAAATAAGCCAGGCCAGGCAAGTTTCTTGTAAGAGTCTTTACTTAGCAAAAGACATCACAGTTCTCTCCACAGACGACGTTTCCCCCACACTGAGCTTTTCCAAGCATCCCACCTTATCAGGCTTCCCAGCCAGCTACTGACCTTGGCAAACTTGCCGCTCTGTTCTCACAGCTTAACCCTTCTGCTTCAGGTTTCACTCTCTTTGCTAAAAACCCTGTCTGTGAGTCTCACAGCCTGCTTCACCGACCAACAGCCCCCACCTGAGACTCACAGATTACAAAACTTCATTGTTCATTATTACATTTCTACAATATTAACTTTTCATTACAATACATATCAGTACACGGTTTGTTTTCTTA